>NW_022146866.1:0-330594 GCF_002938485.1 Sitophilus oryzae
AAGCTGTTGCTAGGATATTATATTAATTTTAATCATGTTTTTAGACATTGTGAATGCTCGTAAAGTAAAAGGTATATAGTGTAAATGAAACCACTAATTAATTCTATTAATTGCGAGGTTCTGAATGAAGGTTTAGATTGAAATTAGAGGAACAAACGTCTACTCTAAATGAAATCAAACCAATCCAAATCAAATTCAAAAGCTTGACGAGTTTTCTAACTCTAGGATCTCGTCGGTAACAAACCCTAGCTATACGTCAAGCTTATTCCAGGAGTAGTCCAGTGAATTTCCTTCGCATCTTGGGCTTATTTCCTTTAGGGTCGTCAAGGGATGATAAGCTGCTGACCCGACTACGTTTTGACCTAAGAAGCTTACCCGGATTTTTGCCACTTCGTTATATACGGACGTACGTATATAGGTATACATGTTAAGAAATGAAATCGGCTTTGTACGGTAGCTAGTCGGAGAGTTAGGATTAAAATTAGATTGTCTTGTCTTTGTCGGTAGAAAATCGAGTTGTTCGCTGAGGCGTAGTAATGCCTAAACCAATATGGAAGCAGGAAATTTATTTATTTCTATCGTTTGATATGGTTTCTACATTTCTCGAATCTACTTAGATTAGTACTTAAAACAAAGTCTGGTTACATGTCTGGTTGATTATTTGGTTTCATATAATGTCATTTTAACAAAACGTCGACTGTTTATAATAAATAGACTTATCTACTGAAAATTATCTTTTCTCCATTGCAACTGTTAAAATTGCCTTATGTCTATCAAAAATAGTAGTATCTATATAAAATAGTATTTTAACCGCGAGGATAGGTTAAAAACTTTATTTCTTCTCGCACGTTTTTTAATTGCTTCCATTTTTGAAAATTTTTGTATTCTTTTTCATAAGTTATTCGGGACTTAAATGGAAGTAGTTTGGATATGGCGTTTGTCGCCTCAGCCTGAATATCTGTTGGTAATTTACTTATTTCGTTTTGAGCCATTTCTGGCTCCAATTCAATCAGCAATTGACACGAAAGAGAATTAAAAAATATTGACCATAGACAAACAAATAAAGAGAGACTAGCAAATTAAATGGCAAAGAGAGGGACAACGTTCCCGTAGCGCAACTCAGAACGCAAAATTTCGTTCTATTTATGTTGATCTGCGCATTGCGTCTATTGGGCCCGGTATCTCATTCTAATATAACAAGAGAGAAAGAAGCAGCCATATGAAACGTAATTTCTAAATAGAAATTAGAAAAATCGCCTTTCGTTTTCGTCATCATGACAACCAAGATCACATCATGACAATTCGTCATGTTTGCTAATTTTTCTTTTAGTGATTTACCTTTTTTTCTAAACTCTCCATTTTATTGACTTATGAATATGGATAGGGAACAAATTCCTTTGTTCCATATAGGTATTTATATTTTGTTACTTATAATTTTAGGATATACTATTTTTTATTTTATTTGCCGCAGGAGCCAGTACCATCTATTTTTTATATGTGTTGGTGCCCCGACTTGGTCACACACATTGGTCAGACTCTCTCTGATAGATATGTTAAAGGCACCCGGTAAAATAAAAGTAAGTAGTTATATTTATCATCTTATTAAGAAAAAAGTAGAAGTAGTAGTGTCAAAAATATTTCGAACCTCTCTTAACATAACAAATTAATACAATTAATTTTTTTCATTTTGTAGGTAGTTTATAACTGTTTTATAGTAACCAGAAACTTTATTAATATACCTATTTTACTTTTGTTTTAGGATTAAAACTGGACTTGAAAATGGTTCAGGATCATGATTCTCGTAAAGTCTTCTTTGCTTGGATATTCAATTTGTTATTGCAATTAGGCATTTTTTTCGAAAATGAGATTTTTAATACCCTTTAAAAAAATTGGCCGATTATAAAAAGTTTATAATGCAATTTAAAATAAGTTAATATTTAAACAAACATTTCTGGCTTTCCTGACAGGAGTGTGGACACAAATTTAATAAAGGTATAATGTGGATAATGTTCTGATTATTACAGTTTGCATGGATGTTTTTGTATGTTGTTATTTTTAATAAAGTATATTTATTGAGTTTTTGAGTATTTCTTTTTCCTTCAGAGGATTGTGTTCTAATCTATATATATTATAAATTTTCATAAATTATATATACAAAATTTATTACCTTATAATTTTTTGCTAAACACTTTGTAGTTGATACAGTTTAACAGTATATAAAAGAGCTATTTAAATAAGATGTTTGAAAATATATAGCTGTTTTTGCACACATCAATTCAATATGTGATTAACTGTACTGAAAAAAAAAATTAAGAGAAATGGGGTGATCTATCAACTATAACATGAAAAGCATCATCCTATTTTCAAGTCTTCTATTAATTTCACTTATTAAACAACTATAATTATTCAATAATCTTGATAATTCTAGGAACTCTCAGATATCGTCAAAACATGAAAACAAAAATTTACTTCCTATAGTTCTTACATCCCTTTAACTGAAATATAAGAAACAGGGGAGTTAATATTCTCACTGAGAAAGTTTATAAAATACCTTTAAGTAAAATCTCTTCGGATCTGCGGTAAAATACCTTTATTCTTATTAAATAATTTCAATAATCTATGTTTTTATTTATGATAACCACCTAATAACCTAACTTTAACTTCAACTTGACAATCCTGAAAAATATTATTGTTAACCAAAGAGTAAATCAATTTCTGAATTCGCTAACGCCAACTTATTTTTCATAAAAAAAAATTACCAATTTTCATAACTAGGTCGGCCATATTGAGGAACTTTTAAAAGAATAGTACAATATTGATATTAAAATAAATACAAAATCAATTAGAGATAATGTAATTTAAAAGATATAACTAGAAAAACACATATCCACACACTACACTTACAAAATACCCATTTCCCTGCGTTGAAGAACTATTCAGGTCAACCCCAATAAGCCCATATACCTGCATATATCACATAGTACTCTTAAACTTGAACTGAATCAGATGCCTATCTAGGTAAGTGAGAGTCCCGTACCGGTATATCGGCAGTGACATCTGCACATCGGCTCGGTCTAGGTGGTAGTTTGGGTTCGTCATCCCTTTTTTCTAACCCTTTGGCGTCCCCCGTTGCGATAGTCTATACGTTAAATAAAGCCAGACACTCCATTTGGCCGCAAAATCCTCAACAGATCCGATTAGGTTTTTTCGCAATCTGGATGCGTATTTAGGTAGCGAAGCGTAGATTTTTGCGAAGGCAGTATGTCGATGGTCTCTGTTGAATTTGAGTATTAGAAAGTTTTTGGATTTTTAATTTACATGGAAATTTAATTATTTTTTCAAAGCCTCATTCAGAACCCTAAAATTAGTGGTTTCAGTTATATACTTTTTACTTAAGAATTTACGATCATTCATCAGAATCCCTAAAAATACAATTAAAATGGATAAAATATCCTAACAAGCTTTCTATAGTTACTTGTGTCCTAATAATTAGCTTATAAAACAATAATATTTAATTTCAGACCACAATTTCTCTCGACGGATGAAAATCAAAGGCTAAAATGACATTACTCGTTAATTTTAACGTATAATTTTATTAGCGGCAAAAGTAAAAAAGCTGCATTCAGAACCTCGCAATTAGTGGAATAAATTAGTGGTTTCAATTAGCGTAGAAGTTTGTTTCTCTAATTTGAATATAAGCATCCAAAACGTTAAATTTAGTGGTAGGAATTTTCAATTAGTGGAAAAAGTTTTTAACTATTTTTTTTTAAACTAAAATATTTAACTTTTCCACTAATTATCCTTCAAAATTTGCGAAGAATGTCATTTTGGTCTTTGTTTATCATCCGTTAAGACAAAATGTGGTTAGAAACTTTTGATTTCTATATACTTATATGCGCTTTGGGCAATTATGAAAAAGTTCGGAGTACCCAACAAATTTCTTTTAGTGTGTAAAAGCCACCATAACAACAACAAATAAAGAGTGTCACATCATGGACATGTGACACTCATGCATGTGTCTTAGCGCCTCTCCTATTCAGCATATTCGTGGCAGCGCTCTCCATTATAGTGGACAGCAAACTGCAGAAGAGAGGATTGGGCATTAGATATATATACGACGGCGGTCTGTTCAACATAAAAAGACTCAGGGCAAAAACATGTACAAAATTCATCACAGAACTTCAATACGCTGATGACTGCGCTCTAGTTGCAAACACGTTACAACAATTACAAGAAATGTTGAACACATATATCTGGGCATACTAGGCTTCGGGCCTTAAGCTAAATAAATAAAATCATGTTCACTCCGCCGGAAGATCACAACAATGCTATAAAAATCGGAGAAGAACTATTGGAATATGTGGCAGAATTTAATTACCTCGGCAGTTTGATTTCGGAAAAGGCCAATATTGACTCTGAAATTCAACACAGGATTAGCAGCGCCTCAAGAGCATTCTGGAAATTAAAAGACAGGGTTTTCTACAATCATGACTTGAGTACAAAAACGAAACTTGCAGTATACCGAGCAATTATAATCCCCACCATGTTATATGGGAGCGAAACCTGGGTGCCGTACCGCCGACACATGAACGCATTAAACAAATTGCAACAGAGACACCTTAGACAACTCTTAAGAATCCGGTGGTTCCATCATGTCTCAAACGTATCGGTCCTTGAAAAAGCTAACTGCGAGATTATTGAAGTCATGGTTACAAAATCCCGCTTAAGATGGGCTGGTCACGTATGCAGAATGCCAGAATACCGCATACCAAAATCTCTGCTTTAAGCGTCGATTACACGGAGCGAGTTTACACGCCGCTAGTGCGCTTGTATACTATCTCGCTAGTCCGAACACGGCGTGTAAAAAAGCTACCATGATTGCACGTGGCTAGTAACAAGCCGTCCAAAGCTTGCGAACCTGTTGTGTTGTTGTGTTTATCGAGATGAAGTGGAACGCAAATAATATTACAAAGTTTTTGGAAATATATTTTAATTTCTTATCCATTTCTTTTTTCTTTTTTGGAAAGTTTTTTAATTCTTCCTGAAATATAGCCCCAAGAACCGAAGCACATCCACGAATTATTTCTTTAGACATTTTAGGCATTTTCGAAATGAAAATGAATACGCTTCATCACAAATTTAATACTGGTCACCAACTTTCTGATTTTTTTATGGATAGTTTACTCTCTGATATAATTACACGCTACTTTTTTACTATCCGGATAGTAAATAAGCCAGCCAGTAGCTAGTAAAGTTGACCGGTCTTCAACTTTACTAGCCCGCATTTTAGCGAGTAAACTATCCGGCTAGTTTACACGCTGCTTCGATTACACAGAGCTAGTTTACTAGTAAAATAGCGCACTAGCGGCGTGTAAACTCGCTCCGTGTAATCGACGCTTTACGGTGATCTTGTAGACGGTAAGAGGAGGCCGGGTGGACAACTGAACAGGTACAAGAACATTTTCCACGAAAACTTAAAGGGAATTAAAATGCAGAATGAGTGGGAAGAAGCAGCTCAGAATAGAACTTAATGGAGAAGAATTGTAAACTCAGTTAACAGCGACAACCAAAGTAAAGAGGATAAATAAGATTTTTGAATGTCCGGAGTGCGGTAGACATATAACATCACGTATCGGGCTTTTCAGTCACAGAAAAGCTCATGAAAGAAAACGCCTTGCGTGACCATCTTCTGATGCATGTCGAATACTCGTCAGCGAGTAATGGCAGTATGTCTATAGTAAATGTATGTCTGTTAGCCCACGGCCACACAGAAAGCCTTTTTTGCGTTTTTAGCGTGAAGCGTCTTTAGCGACTAAAACAAAATAACAGGATTATATAGGAGTGGCCACACCAAAAGCGTGTAGCGTTCGGCGTGTCTCGCAAAAAAACGCAAATGAAAACAAATCAGTTTGTTTTCTGTAGCGTCTTTAGCGTTTTCTAAGATGACACCCCGTCATAGGCGGACGTTATATTTAATAATACAATACAAATAAATTAAATAGTATGCTTTTTTTTGTCATTTTAGAGTATTATCTAAAAATATTTTATAAAGAACATCTACTGTTTAGGAAGATTCTATTAAATTCAAAAATTTGAAGGAAATGTTTGAAAAAATGTAGTTTGAAATGATGAAAAAGTAATAAATTAAAGGAATATTTTCTTACGCGTAAAAATAGTTTTTCTGCGTAAATAAGTTTTTTTTTAACAGAAACAAATAATTTTTTACGCGTAAAAAATAGTTTTTTACATGTAACCAATAGTTTTTTACACGTAAAAATATTTTTTTTTGAGTAAAAGAGTTTTTTACTAGAAACAATAAGTTTTTGACGCGTAAAAATTAGTTTTTTACGTGTAACAATTAGTTTTTTACACGTAATTTTTTTTTGCGTAACAAAAGTTTTTTTTTACCATAAACAATAAGCTTTTGACGCGTAAAAAAATATTTTTTTACGTGTAACAAATAGTTTTTTTCACGTAAAAAAATATTTTTTTTTGGGTAAAAAGTTTTTTTACCAGAAACAATAAGTTTTTTACGCGTAAAATTCAGTTTTTTACGTGTAACAAATAGTTTTTTACACGTAAAAAATATTTTTTTTTGTTTCATAAATCATGTCCTAAAATTGCATTAGCAACTATAAATATTTACTATTCTATTATATAATTATTTATTATATTATAATTATAACAAGTACTAATCACAACACTACAACATAAAAAAACTATACACATATAAATTAAAATTCGTAAAATAAATGGCAAATAATAATTATTATTTTTACACACACCACTGGCACTAGCAGTAGATTGTGTTTGTCTCCGAATATATGCCCCGGCCCGTCCAGAATTCAATCCCAGCATCTTTTATCTTCGTCTCTTCAACGCTAACGGCGCCGATCTCGCCTATCTCTTTCTCACAGGATTGATTGTTGGACGGGCCGGGAATCCACGAGCTTGCGACGTTACTAATTGACATCTTGATAGAAACTGCAGACCTGCCGCGTCTTTTGCGTGTTTTTAATGGACACAAATCGAAAAAAGCGCTTAAAACGGTAAAATCGCAAAAAGCGCTTGAAACGCAAAAAACGCAAAACGCTAAAAACGCTTTCTGTACGGCCGTGGGCTAAGGCCAGTATTACACTATCAAATTTCTTTGTCAAAGATTTTATTTTATCAAAGTATTTGACAGTGTAATATGTGTGATTTTATTAAATATTGTAGATATATTAATACTGTCGAATTTTTTATCAAATATGTTTTATAAACGATCTTTGACAAAGAAATTTGGTAGTGTAATACTGCTCTTATTTATTTGTTTCATACATGTTATATGCTTTGTTTGCCAACATTGCCGTTATCTTGTTGACTTATTAATGAATTATTTATATATTTTAGACATTGGTACATTTGACATCTGATTTTTTCCCGCATATGCAGATTGTCCTTTTCTTGCCACTGGTTAAGTATATTTATGTTTTTTTAGAACACAACCATTTGTAAGCAAACATACCTACTTGTGTGCTAAGCAAACTATAAAAATAAACCTATTTTTTTTCTCACGATTTCGAAACTACTGGGCTTTTACCTGCGGAACCCCGTTACTTTTTATATTTTAGTTCCGTTCGCTACGCTTTCCCCTTTTCCTATTTCTGATCACTTTATGGCAAACTTCTTGATCTTTTATATCAATTTTATACCTGCTAAGTTATGGTTATATCTATGTATTACTGACCCTCTCAGCCGTAACGATATTTTCCAGTTATTTGAACGTCGAGCTGGGAAAGTCGTACCGTATACATTAGGTGGTTTTATATTAAATGATTTACAGACGTTCTTACTACAGGGTCTTAAATCAGTGAAATTATTTTTAGTAGTATATTTTATATTTCAACCCCAAAAAACACGATTATTAGGTTTTTTTCGCGAAAAAAAATGAAAATTTGGAAAGTTTTGAAATAATCTTTTGAAATTTTTTGGTTTTTAGTTAAATAAGTTGCTAGATTTAGTAACGTACGTTAGATTTAGTAACGTACGTTGAATATATTTATATTTCAATATAACATATTATTAAAATATAAATTGAAACCTCCATAAAACAACATCCCCGTAAAAAACCTTCTGCATCAAAGAATAAAATACGCAATATCATCGTGCCGGAAAAACCCAAAACGAAAATTCATACATATATACGTACAACACAAAACGACCGAGACCCGAACAAAAATAAACCCCAATTCTAAACTCCTCTGCCTCTGCCGCCTATCCTGCCTCACTCGGAATATATTTAGAAAACAGGGATTCCTAAAACAAACTCCTCGAGGGAGGGCAGGGTCCGGCGACCCTTCTTGTCCCCCCTCGCCCTCCCCTGTTGGCCACCGCCCCCACCTTCGACCGTTCTCCCCCTGTACGGGCAAGGGGTCTAAGGGGGTGAAGGGGAGAGCCGAGAGAGACCCTCTGTTATCAGCGTCCGGCCAGACTTTCGGGGGCATTACCGTCGCCGGCCGGGTCGCTCTGGAATAGCCGATATTACTGGGAAAGAGGCTTTGGACGTCTTAGATTCGGAGCCCTGAAAAATGGAGGGTTTTTGCAGCGAATATTTGCCAAGAGAGGGTTTTTCCGAGGGAAATATTATTTATTTTTTTGGGTGCTACAGTCGTCGTTTTTTGAATGATATATTGTTGTCATTAATCCAGTTGCTTGTTATCATAAAATGTTTGTATAATCTTTAGTCTAAAGTTAGTCTTAAAATTGACATTTAACTCCTCCCCACTCCTCGAGCTCATCGCCTATCTTCGGGGACTTTTGACACATATCAGCCCAAGTTTAGAGGAATCGTTTAAAACTGTGGGATTTTTTTCCACCCATGGGTCTTTTTTTAACTAATTTGACTGGGGTATAAGGCATTTTTATTACTCTGCATGCTATTTTTATTGAAATAAAATCCTTAAGATTTATTTTAATTAATTCTGACGTGAAAGTAGATCTATCCCTTTTTTGTGTATTATTTTCTTTCCGTAAAATAGCATACAGCGAAACATATTCCTAGAAAAGTAATCTGAGCATGTCATAGAGAACTCTTTGTATCACGTCTTGAACGATATGGGCTTCTTCCTGAGCCAGAGAAAATATATATGTAGGTATATAAAATTTCTAGAAAAAGATTACGCAAAGCTAATCTGACGTTGGAGTTCGATCGCAGCCTAATCTTCGGTAAGTCCCCTTTTACTACATGCAGCGCGGGCTTTCCTCTACTCTTGAATGACTATTTTCAAATTTTTAGATTACGAAAAGACTTTGTGTTTTTTTATTTTTGTTCTCCTCTTTTTAAATCTCAGACTGAACGGCACTAAGTCTTTTCTTGTTCCTTTTTGACAGAATTATTTAGGGAATCCATATTACCTAATGGACTTGGTTAATAATTGAAAATCTTCCCTGATGTGCGTTACGAATGTTGATTAAAATTAATATAATGTACGTAAAAACGTATGTATTAGAATATCTAGTTCATTATTACAGAAACATCTGATCCCGCCAAAAACATAAAATGTAAAAAATGACAAACTTCTCAAGCAATTATTCTTGCCTGACCTTCAAATGCCCTGACCTTCAAATTCCCAAAGTGGGGAATAAAACTAAAGTAATTTGGATGTTAAAAACAGGTTAACAGGTTATGATGTTTTGTATGAAATATGGGCTATGAAGTCAAAAATAACCTGAGGTCATACATGGTAAAATAGAGGTGAATTTTACTTAAAGTAGTCTTAATTTGTACTACCTATATTTAAACATGGGAAAGAAAGAGAAAGAATAAGGTAAAGTATTTTTCTTTTTAATATGTATATGTAAATGAATTTCCCAATAATGTGTAACAAGTGTAATAATTGGCATGGCCATTTGAACATTAATCCAATATGGATGAAATACCTACATGTATAAGCACTTCCTAGTAAATGTAAATAAGTTATTGATAAGAAGTGGATTACTGGATTCCCAAGATAATTATGTCTGCGGATAAAATGTTTCTGTGAGATGTAAATATGATAGGCCCTAAAAAATTATGCGCCATTAAAATTTTATGTATTTTCAACAATTAATTTTAGAATAAATTGTTACTTTCAAGGCTCTAACCTAACTTTTCTTCAGCTAACTTCCTTGATACACTTTTAAAGTTCTTAATTAGTTAATTTAAGTTGTGGTATTTAGTATTATTCATAAACGTCTGTTTATTTTTTTCAATAGTTTAGAACAATATCACAAACAAATATTTTTTTGAAAACAAATTGCATAAGTAAATGGCCGCTAATGGTAACATTATTATTAGTTTTTAACTATTCGTCTATGAAGTTAGGTTTTCCATAATTCTGAAACCTTAAAGTCCGCTTTCTTTGTATGAGGTTAAGATTTCTTTAAGTTAATAACCTCAAAGGTCAAGATTTCTTGCTTAAGGTATTTTTCCTTCGAGATGCAAGTTAAAAAATGGGCCATAATAGGTCGAAGCTCATTTCTCGAAGTCTTGACTACATTGTTGGTGTATCGCCGGTAAAACAGAAAACTTTTATTTTCTTTGAGTGACAGTGACAGTTGACAATGACTGTAAAGGTAATTTGCCAGGTCGTCTTCGGGAAATCCCTAGTTAAGCCGAGATTGTTCTTCTGGGACTTTTCACTATTAACATAATCACTTTTAATTGACTAAAGTTATTGAAAATGGGCAAGGCAAAATGCGATTATGTTTAGGTAGTTTGTGGGCAAGGCACATTCTGTCAACTGATAATGACGTCGTACGTGATAACGATATAATATAATGTCGACGTGAGAACGAATCGTCTTAATGCCCTCAATAGGTTATCAGTAACTAGATTTTAACAATGCCAAGTCCAACGTTGCTACTTGTCAAAGGCATAATTTTAGGTTATTATTAACAAGTTTACGACCTCATTTTTAGATTTCTCGCACCTTATTCCCTACAAGAAATTTATTAAGTTAAGTATAAGGAAAGTTCAACCAAATAGTGGTTATTTCTTATTTTTGAATGGATTTATAGAAAATCATCCTGTGTGCCAACAAAAAAGTATCGTTTACAGTTTTCTCTCAAAAACAACAAGAGAGCATTGCTTTTTAAATAAGTGCGTAAACATTCAGTGTAGTCAAATTAAAAAAAACTGAATATCACTAAATAAATTACATAAAATCAAACTATAAATTAAGAATTGATAAAAGATAATTAATTTTGTATAAATTATTGTTAAATATCTAAGTGTTATGCCTCTATTACCTGTAGGACAAAGAGCCCAAGTATGTTTAGAATCCTCAACAGTACACCGTCCCAATAATACAATCGCATTCACTTCAAATAAAGATAAAAATCTAATCTGTACGAATCGACAATGAGCATCCTCAACTCAATTTTATACGAGTGTCATACATGTCAAGCACGTGATTAATCTGATAAAAACCATTATATCCATAAAGTCGTACAAATCTTCTCAAAAAACAGTCAATTGCCAACTCTCTCTTTATTCCACCCCAAGCAAACAGGCGACACGGCGTTTTGGGGTTCTATTCTGATATTTTGGGTAAACAGGACCGCCTAGAGAATTATAAAAATGGTGTTTTTTCCGATATAAAAAAGAGGCGCCGGCACACAATAGGATCGGATCGAGAATTTGCCGATTTTGGGGTA
Organism: Sitophilus oryzae; assembly: GCF_002938485.1. Lineage (NCBI taxonomy): Eukaryota > Metazoa > Arthropoda > Insecta > Coleoptera > Curculionidae > Sitophilus > Sitophilus oryzae. Next base: position 11,680 of record NW_022146866.1, read on the forward strand.
AAAATCCTCGTAATAACGGTCTCAATTACACGCGTCGAGTGCGTATTGTGAACCGATTTAGTGGTGGTGTTTTTTTTTGGGATACAGGTAGGTGTTTGTTGATAATAGATGGTGTAATATGGAATTATATTGGATTTAGGGGAAAAATACTTGTTATTTTGAAATCATATTAGCTTTGGAAGCATTAACCTAAATGCCGTGATTTTTTTACTGGAATATAGGTATTTAAGTACAACAACCTTTGTGTGATTTGTAATAAATATATAGTTTTGTTTTTGTAATACAAAGTTTTCGAGATATTTTTTCTATAAAATTGTTATATGGCTTATCTATACTAATATATAAGGTCCTTAAGTGACTGACATACTGATTAATCACGATCCTGCTCAAACCACTCAACGTAAGAAGCTCAATTTTGACATACAGGTTGATTTTAGGGTGTAGAGGTTCGATAAGAAGGGATTTTTCGAAATTCCAGTTCCAAGAGGGTGAAACCACCCCTCAAATATTACAATATTTTTTATTTAAAAAACGGCCAAGTTTCCGAAACAACACGTATATTTTATTTTGTTTTTTTTACATATTTTAAGATTTTTTAAAAATGTATACAGGGTGTTTCGAAAAATCTGGTCATTGATTAATCACGATCCTGCTTAAAGCGCTTGATGTAAAAAGCTGATTTATGGAAAACAGATTGACTTTAGGGTGTTTAGGGGGTTTCGAAACTCGATTTCTAAGGGGGTGAAACTATCCCTCAAATATTAAAATATTTTTTATTTAAAAACCGGTGAGTTTTTCGGAAAAACTCTTAAACACGTATATTTTATTTTGTTGTTTTACATATTTCAAGATTTTTTATAAATTTATACAGGGTGTTTCATAAAATGTGACCAATGAGTAATCACGATTCTGCTTAAACTGCTTGACGTTTAAAGCTGATTTTTGGCAAACGGATTGACTGTGGGGTGTAGAGGTTCGATAAGGAGGGGTTTCTCGAATCTCAAATTCCAAGAGGGTGAAAACGCCCCTCAAATATTACAATATTTATTTGTTATTTAAAAAACGGTTAGTCTTTTGGGAAAACGCTTGGACAAACATAATTTATTTGTTTTTTTTACATATTTTGAAATTTTTTAAAAAATCATACAGGGTGTTCCAAAAAGTTGGGTAATTTCTTAACCACGATTCTGCTTAAACTGCTTGACGTAAAAAGCTTATTTTTGGCAAACGGATTTTTCGAAAGTCAAATTCCAACGAGATGAAACTACCTCTCAAATATTACCAAGTTGTATAATAATATCGCCATATTGTTTTTTCTCATGCCGACATAAATGTGAGAAAATTTTATCCAGTTTGTATGTTAATGGTAATTTTTGCTTTGCTTTATCATCACCATTACAAATGATTAATTTGACGCGAACGAAGTCGCTGGTACACGCTAGTACATATATTTTTTCTCTTATATATATATATATATATATATATATATATATATATATATATATATATATATATATATATATATATATATATATATATATATATATATATATATATATATATATATATAAGCAGTGGAACGGTAGTCTTGGCCGACTAGCAAAATGGTGGTTCAGTACGGCCATCCGTATTTCTTCTAGATGTAATTGAATAAGTTCAACAGTTACAATTCTTCTTATAAGATGAAAATACTGAAATACGATTTTAAAAGTGTCGATCCAACCTGCATGGAATGTTAAAGGTTTTTCTGTTTTGCGAGGATTGCCGACGATTTTTTATTGATATGTAAATTAATATAAAGTTAATAACTATCTCCATATTGTAGCCTTGAAGAAGAAAATAAAGATTTTTCGAAAGCTTGGCAGCAGTAATAAATGAGTTTTCATTAAATTTTGCCCTTACGACTAGGCCGTTACCCCAATTCAAAATTCTGGTTCTATATATATATATATATATATATATATATATATATATATATATATATATATATATATATATATATATATATATATATATATATATATATATATATATATATATATATATATAAAAAAGAGGAAAGAAATAGTGAGGGAAATGTATAAAAAAGAAGAAAAAAGATTAAACGGCTCAGCCCTCAACAACTCGTAACCGTATACACCAGTGTACACCAGTGCAGACACGCACACTTTTTCTCAGCGTATTTTGTGATAATGTCTACATTATTAATGTAGAAAAAAGTGTAAGTGAAAAAGAGAGCTGCATCAACTGCTCTTCTTGTTTTTACGCAAACAGTCAAGAAAATCTAGAAAAAGAATATGGGTTAAAGAATGGATTGCCAGAAGGCCTAGTCTTGGAGCTTACGCGATGTTATTAAAAAAAATAAGAAATGAAGACCCAAAGCATTTAAACAATTTTCTGCGAATGTCAGAAGTCGATTTTACATTTTCTTTTTATAATTTTGTTCCACTCCTGGTTTGCTTGGGTGCGAATATTATGTAGCTTCCGCTGAATCTCAGCCTCAGTTTTGTTGAATTTGTCAGCTATAAATTTGATTGCTTCTGGCTTTTTAGCTCTATCTCTGTAAATTTTCGATTTTTTGCCACAATTCCCGAAATCCTTCAAATAAATTAATCAAAGCGATGGTATCTTCTTTCGACCACATACTCCATTTTAATATCGTTATTTAACACGCTTTCGAAAATCACTTGCACCAAAAACTTTCAACAAGACGGAAATAAATTTTAACTTGCCAGAGCACTATCCCAACCTGTTTACACTTGCAAGCGTCTTTCGCCGCAACCACTTCCCCGCCAGTTTTGTGACTGGGTGAATACTTTCGGATACTGTTTACATTATGCAAGTTTGGTTGAAGTGCTCTCAGACATATATTTGCGATAATTTACTTGCCCGTGTAAACTACGCTTAAGGAAAGCATTGAACTTCTGAAAGTATTTCCAGAAATATGACGCGAAACATTTCGGGCATAGTGTAGAGGGTGTTTAACAGTATGTCAAACTTTTTTTTGTAACCAACCCAACCCTTCCGGATGCCCCGTAGCTACAGAACAGATAGATGTACTGTACATAAATATATGTGCAACTTAAAATAATAGAAATTAAAGCGTTCAAATATTTTAAAATGTGATTGATATAATAATTTGATATAATGACCTAAAAATTGCTTTTTTTTTGTTTTTTTAAGCGATTAAATGACGAATCATTTATTCCATCAACAGTTGTGAAAATTGAAAATCGAATATATTTTGAATGACAAACTGGGTAGGTTTAACTTCATTTTTGAAATGGAACTATCTATTTCTTTTAAATTAATCCAATATCGGTTCGGAAGGGTCCGTAATTACCGTAAAAGGTGGATGGAGATAGCATTCCGCCGTTAGATCAAAAAGGCCGAAGACCGGGCCATAAATAAACCCATAAAAACCGATCCCTTTCTATAATATATATCGAGAGAGACGGGGAGTTTTTCCTCGTGACCGCGGTCCATTGCTTCTAATATACGGCCCCGAATTCCGATATGGAAACTCGAGGCCATAAATTCAAAATTGAACCAGCCATAAGCAAAACTTTCCATCTTCATCGCGTTTCGGCTCCAATTTATATTCAGGACCCTTAGAAAGGTACCCGGTGTGTGTGTTCCTTTTTCTCATCCCTAAATTTATGTTTTTTTCCTTTTGGAGTCTATTTTTGATAAAAATTAGTTTATCCTTTTTACCCTCTGCTTGTTTATCTTCAAAAAAATGTATATTTAATCTTTATGCCTTATCCAGAACCTCGAATTTAATGGAATAAATTACTGAATTCAGTTATGCTTTATACTTAAGAGTTTACGATCATTCACCATATTAAAGACACTCTAATTCTAACAGAAGCTTACAGTAATCAGTAGTAGGGCCATTACAGCTTTGGTTTTTTAAAATGTAATTGCTCTCACATGCGTAATAGCATAATAATTATAATTAGTGGAAGAAGTTAAAAGCAATAACATAAAATTAAAAAAAAATTGTGGCTGGTGCGGTGAATCGTATTATTGAAGAGTTTTATCTCTTTCTTCAATATATATTAGTCGGTTTAGAACGTTTTTCTACGTTGTCCGATACCCAATTTCCAGCCTGTTCTATTCGTACAATCCTCTGTTGACAGGTTTCTTTCACTCATCGCTTTGTGTACGCTTTTTTGCCATTCCAGTATCGGTCTTCCCTGTTTTCTTCTGCCCTTTGGTTGCCAATTGATTATTTTCTTGGGCCATCTAGTGACCTTCATTCGCTCTACATGTCCGTACCAGATCAGCTGCTTTTTCTCTATATCCTGTGTTATAGTACCTTCTATACCCATTTGTTGTTTTATGGTATTAATTCTTATTCGTTGTTGTCTTGAAATTCCCATTGATCTTCGAATGACATCAATTTCTACGGCCTCTATCCTCTTCTTGTATCTCTCAGTTATTCTCCATGTTTCTGCTCCATACAGGAGGTTGCTCTTTATCATGGTTTCATATATATTGAATTTTCTTCGCTTTGTTATTGATTTGCTCCATAAGATTCCATTTAGACATCTGCTTATTTTTTTCGCGTTGATAATCTTTTTCTCTATTTCTCTGCCGTCAGTTCCAGTGTTATCAAATGTAATTCCCAGGTACTCATACTCTTGACACATGTTAATTTCGTGACTGTTGTCCAAGTTTCCTTCTTGTGCGCCTATACATAGATATTTTGTTTTGGCTGTGTTAACTGTCAAGCCCCATTCTCCGTATTCTTCAATAAGTTTTCTTAGCATATATTGCATATCATCTTTGTCATTGGCAACTATTATTTGATCGTCTGCGAATTGAAGTGTGAACAAACATTCATTGTCAATCTCTATGCCCATACCACGGATCTTTCTTTTCCAATTTTGTAAAGCGACTGCAACGTATATTTTAAAAAGATTAGGGAAGATGCAACAACCTTGACGCAAGCCTTTGTCGGTTATAAATGTTTCTGTAAGCTCTTTTCCTACCTTTATTTTTGATTTTGCGTCCTTATATAGTTCTTTAAGAGCTGTTATATAAGTATAGTTGATTGTTCTAGTACCCTCCATAGTCTTGATATTGGGACAGTGTCGTACGCTTTCCATAAGTCAACAAATGTTATATGTGTGTCCAAGTTTCTTGCCGATCTTTTTTCTATAACTTGTTTTAAACAGAACACGTTATCTGTACACGACCTTCCTGCTCTAAAACCATTCTGTTCTTCCTCCTTTTCTCTATAATCTTCTTCTATGAGATCACGTATAATTCTACCATATAACCTGCTCATTGCGCTCGTCACTGATATACCACGGTAGTTGCTGCAGTCCAGCTTATTGCCTTTTTTATGGATCGAAGATATATAAGCTAGCTTCCAGTCTTCTGGAACGGGATGTCCGTTTAAGAAAATATTGGAAATTAATGCCAAGCTTATAAATAGTTTCTGCGTACCATTTTTCAACATTTCGGAGTATATTCCTTCTGGGCCGCTTGCTTTCATAAAATAATTAACTAGAAAGAAGTGTCAACTCTGTGTTAAATCGTGGAAACACGATACGCCACCGAAAGCCTTCGTTGTCGTCTGGAGAACTAATTTTCCAATTGACAGGTTGACATGATAAGGACATGATGGCTTAATTTTCATTTCCGTTTCCGGTTATTCAATGGCGGGTCCTCTTTCAGTTCAAATGTATTTTTGTATCCTGGGTTCTTAATATTTGAAATACATTTCCATATTTCTGAGCATTTTCTTCCACCTATGTAGTTATTAAATTGCTCACACTTACTATCCCATGCTAATGTTCTTAGCTCTGTTAATATGATGTCCTTAGTTGCTTCCATTTTGAAATCTTATATTCTTCAAGATCGCGTTCTGTTTTAGTAGATAGTCATTTCAGATATTTTGTTTTTTTCTTGGACATAAGACTACTACAGAATCTCATCGTTCCACCAGAATTTCTTGTTGGTAGAGTATTTTATTTGTTCCTTTATTACCTTTATGGTAGCGACAATTAGACTACTTTTAATATTCTCGTAGATTTCATTAAATGTGCATTCCTCAGGATCCAAGAGCTTACTATCGAGTCGTCTTTGATACAAAAACACAGTACTGTCATCATTAAAGCTGATAAAGTTATATTGTACTGTATTCATTGAAAAAAAAATTTTAAAAATTTTGGAATTTTTTTTATTTTTTAGTTAAAAAACATAATTTCTTGATAATATGGCAACATATGTATTAGATTAAATTTACAAGAAAGAAAATCCAGAAAAGATCCAGTGGTTCTCAAAATTTTAGCAAAAAAAACATTTTTTTTGGAAATTTTCAAAGTAAAATAACTCCGTTATTTTGGACTTGACACCGTTATTTGAAAAACGATAAAGAGAAAATATGTTTCTTTTATCGAGATCTGCCACCCCTTAAAATACTTGCACTTATTTCTGGGACACGCGCGCTGTATATCGAGAATCTATGGTTACGCTCGTTGAATTTGACACCTTATGCATAGATAAAAGAAAATAATCTACTATTAAGATAGATATGAAACTTAATAGTAAAATTTTGGGTCAAAAGCGCCCTTTGGTGCGACAAGTGGAGACTACGTTTAACTGTAGCGCCTTCGTCTTTTCTGCTGTAAATTTTTTTATGTTTATATTTGAATTCAAAGTTTATTTTTTAAAAGTTACACTGATATATTAGTATATCAGAGTAACTTTAATAAAAAACATAAGAATATATATATTTTACAATTTATTTTTTATTTATTTTACAGAGTTTCAAATAAATGATTTTGTTTAGAAACTCTGGCTGTCTAATGAATAGACCGAGATTTATAGATTTTAAAGCGAACGAAAAAAATCAAAATGCCAATACATTACCATAACTTTTCTTTCGATCAAGATACATACCTCATATTATTTTGGAAACACGTATATTTTTCAGTTTTGTTAGTTTCTTTGCAAGATGCAACGCAATAAGAAAACAATATTATTTTTACAGTTAATAAATAATAAAACTATTTCTGACTATGATATTTAAAATTTAGATAGGTAGAATTTTAAAAACTATGTTTCTATTTGCATAATTTTGCTGCCCAAATTCAATTAAAAATCAAAAATTTTCCTAGGATTTTTTGATTTATCAGCAGTCATTGTCAAGTTGACAATATAGCAAATTTCAAAAAATTTGAAAAAACCGATTTTTTTTCTAAACCTGCTTCAGGCGGCCGGTAATCGGTATTTTATAGTTGAGTTTTGAGTTGAACAGTTGCTTGATGGGACGCGGTAGAGTGTTGCATGGGTGTTGCTGTTGCGTTTGGTGCCGTGGTGCGATTAGTTATTAATTATGGAAAAAAAAGTTAGTAGTTAAAAGTAAGTAAAATACTATAATAAATAAAATAATTTAATACTCTTTTTACTCAGCTGAACTCGCTTTTGAATTTACATAAGCAAAAACTAAAAATAATAATTTTTCTTGACTGGCCATCCTTTTTCAACAAAATTGATCTTTTGAGTTTTTTCTTGTTCATCAAACGGTTGTCCAGAAAAAATAAATATACTTATTAATAGCCCCTTAATTCGTTTTCTAAGGATTTTTATTTTTCACTGCAGATTAATTAGGAAACACCCCTGTATATGCATATCACAGGCAACCAAATAAACTAGTAACCTCTAAAGATTATTTATTCTACCACTAGCGACATACCGTGTTTTAGTGTGTACTAAATTATTTTAGTAAAATTTCATCATAAAGTAACAGGAATGACCTTATGTCAGTTTAATAATACATTTAAAATTTTTTGTCATAGCTCCCAAACAGCTATTTTACGGACTCATTTCAATCCGTAAAATGTTTCATTCGGACTCGAACCGTAAAGGTCGTCATCATGCAACCTTTATCATCTAAAATGTCTAAATTACGTTACTTTTTCGTGGGAAATAATTTAGCAATATGCTTCATACTACAACGAATACTTTTAACAGAGATATTTTTCCCCTTACTTTAAGATTTTATTTTACTCAAATGGAACAAAAAGAAAATTGTTCGGAAAAGGTTGAAAAAGTCTCAAATTTAAAAAATATATTTATTCAGACTAAGTAAAAACTTTTGTCGCTTCCAATTCGTTCGTATCTTAAAACAAACTTTTACCCTTGTTTATATCATATACAAGGCTTTTACTAATATTCATTCTGAAATAAGTTACTCAAATGCAGATTGAATATACTTTAATCAAAGAAACCATTTTGTCTTTCCATTCATTAAAAACATCATATTCTTTCTGGTAAATGGCACGAGACTTCACAGGAAGTAAATCCAACACGATTTCTTTGGCCTTATTAGCAATATGTTCGGGATTTTGGAACATTTGAAAATTGTTGATGAATCGTTTGTGATTTTGTGACAAATTTCGAATGACATGTAAAAAATGCGATGAAATAAAACAAACTCGATTACTAAGATATGAATTTATAAGCCAATTTATTTCAAACATAATAATTTCAAATATGGAAAATTTCTTTGCAAATATGCGTTCTACAAACTGTAAAAGCGTATGACAAAAAATAGAGTATTAACATGTTCAAAATAAATTATGTTTTTAGGACTCATTAAACTATTGCGGACTCAGCTAACGCCTCGTCCGCAAACAGTAATGATTCGTCCTAAAACATCATTTTAGGTACTAGTTACATACTGTTAGTTATATCGTACTTTTATGATTAGGCGTAAAAAATTTTACTTTTTTTTTAGTTTTAGTTAAAAACTATAATTTCTTGATAATATGGCAACATGTGTATTAGATTAAATTTACAAAAAGAAAATCAGAAAAAGATCTAGTGGTTCTCAAAATTTTAGCAAAAAAACAATTTTTTGTAAATTTTCAAAAGTAAAAATAACTCCGTTATTTTGGACTTGGACACCAAGCGTTCTAAAAAACTGTAAAAAGCGTATGACAAAAAATAGTGTATGTAACACGTACCTAAATTATGTTTTTTAGGACTCATCTACTATTTCGGACTCGGCTAACGCCTCGTCCGCAAACAGTAATGATTCGTCCTAAAAAACATCATTTTAGGTACTAGTTACATAAATAGCTATTTCGTACTTTTATGATTAGGCGTAAAAGTGCTTTACTTTTATGCTTAGGCGTTAAAATGACTTTTTTGTATTGTCAATCACGTCGCAAAAATTAATACTTTGATGTTTGAAAAAAAAAGATATTTTATATCATAATTATTTATTGAAGGAAATTGAAAGTGTAAGTAAATTAGAGTTTTTAAGTTTTCAAAAATCAACTTGAGCAAGATTTTTAATAGTAATTTGTTTAACTGCTAATATTAAAATGTTATTAAAAAATATTTTCATAATCCTACTAACTACTTTAGAAGTAAACTACAACTTATAATTTTAAAACGACCTAATTTTTTTATTCCCTGTATTTTTCACTACCTTTTTTCGAGCTATGTAAAACCAATAAGCCCTTCCAGGCAAAATCAATAGGTAGGATAATAGTGTCAACCCGTCCGCTCCCCCTCTAGAGAACCCATCGGGAACATCTGTGCAGTCTAATGTGTCGCTAACGTATGCAGAATATTATAATGTGTAAAATTATGCGCCAAAAAACTACCTGGAACGAACGATATGAGGGTCCCGCGAAAGATGTACGGCGTGGAAACAAAAAATAACGGGGTTAAGGGTAGGTAGAGAGGTTACAATGGTCGGATTTAAATCGGTAACTGAAATTGCGGCGGTACGTAATCCACTTGGTTTAGTCGGAACGTTTTCTGTGTCGAGCAGCCTGATGGGCGGATTTAAATATTCGAAAATAGGGCAGATTTTCGTCTACAGGGTGTTTCAAAAAACATGTTTCATCTTTCGTGGGGACATTCCTCTCGTAAAAATAAGATTTATTTTTCATATTAACATATAGGTCCGATTCTGCTTTGTTTCTACAGGGAGTCTTCATCTTTTTTCGATTTAAAAAAAGAAAGTTTATATAAGTTCTACATATTTTAATGCTAAAAAAGTGTCGATAAATTGATCAGGGACGTGCATATGGGTTATCACTGGAATATTTTTCAAAAAAAACATGTGCGCCACTGGCTTTTTTCTCTTCTTGTTAGCTAAGCTGTGTAAAACGTTAAATGCTGATTAAAAGTTGTCTCTTGATATTTTGTACTAACTAAGCAGCCTAAGATATTTGCACTAACTACAGATGTATAGCTGTATCTGACACTCTTACCAGATTGTACGGAAAAATACTAAAAACACTAATAGAAAATGCATTTAGCACCCATGAGATTGAAGAACAAGCCGGGTTCAGGACATGCGACTCATGCATTGATAATATCTTTCCAATAACTACTACTACTTTCCAATAACTAATACTCATTGGGAAAAAGACGGCAACGAATAACGACCAAATTCATCTCCTGTTTGTGGGCCTTAGCAAGGCTTATGATACGGTACGAAACTATGGGAAGTTCTCAAAAAAAAACAATAAATATAACAATAATAAAAACGGTACAGCAACTTTACTGCAATTGTTCCGCAAGAATTAAAATAGGCCTAACTCTGTCTGAATTATTCCCAATATCAAAAGGTCTAAAACAGGGTTGCCTGTCCCAACTTTATTTAAAATTTACTTATCAGAAACTCTTAAACACTGACGCAAGGAGTGTTCTCAGATGGGAATACCTATTAATGACAACCTTTCTCTGTATACTCTGCATTTCGCCGATGACCAGATAGTAATGGCCCAAGACAAAGAAGACCTAGAATATATGACTGTAAAAATGATAGAAGAATACGAAAAATAGGGACTGGAGCTGAACAAGAAGAAGACAAGATACATGTGTGTTGGTGGCGAGTTGGAAGACCTTGTAGTAAATAACAATATAAAAATTGAAGCCTGCGGAGAATATATGTATTTTGGGGTAAAAATCGCAAGCAAAGGGAGATGAGAAAAGGAAATCGAAGAACGAATTGGTAAAGGCAGAACGGTGATAGGAGCGCTAAACTCGATGTCTAGGGATATCAGTTAAGCGAAAAACATAAAAAGAAGTTGTTGTCGACCGAAATGGACTTTTTGCGAAGATCAGCCTGAATCTCCCGTTTAGACAGAATTAGGAACGAGAGAATACGTGAAAAAATGAAGGTGGAGGGCAATATTGTACAAGAAATACAAGAAAAACAAAAACCAAAGCGTTGCCATGGACACCTATACAGACGTACGTAAACGGGGCCAACCTAAACTTTCCTGGTATCATGGAATCGACAGAGCCATGTCGGAAAGGAACCAAAAACACACCCTATAACTTTTTTTATTTGTTCAGATAAAAAAAACGAGATTTAGTATGCTAGTATATGACATAAATTAGGACTGATTGACGTTTTCAATTGTTCTCGGTCACTTCCTGTTTCACCGGAAATGACTACAACTTCTCATTTTTAAATAGCACCCTCTGTATTGTTTTTACTTTATTCGATAGAAAATGACACTCTGAATAGAATGACATAACATATGTCAATTTTTGACATTTTCGCATATGGTTTGTTTGAAATTGTATCATGCGGTTCATAACGATAATGTTGATTTGATTTTTTTACCAAATTATATTCGTGAAAAAATGCTTTTTCCGATTATGCTAATGAGCCATCCTCGTTGCATTTGAAAAAATCGAGCCATGGCACTCTAGATTGAAATTTAAAAGACGATTTTTTTTAAACGAAAATGTCAAAAGTTGCCATATGATATGTCATTCTATTCAGAGTACCCTTTTCTATCGAATAAAGTAGAAATATACCGAGGGTACCATTTATAAATAAAAGTTGTAGTAATTTCGGGTGGAACAGGAAGTGACCAAAAACAATATACGACAATTAATCCTAATTTATGTCATATACATATACCAAAGCCCGTTTTTTTTATCTGAAATAATAAAAAAGTTAACCGCTAGGAACAGAGAAGCGATGGAAAATGTTATCGCAAACATCCATTAATGGATTCGCACTTGAAGAAGAAGAATAATTACCTTTTTTCACATATACCGTAATTATTTTGGGTAGTGTATTACATTTTTTAAAATATACTTACATAAAGCACTCACAACTTAATATCGGTTTTCTTTCTTATTGATATCGATTTATTACGATTTACTTATAAAAATTAATGTTTAGTTAAATGTATGTGTAAACTTCGTACTTTGTAACTTTGCATTCCCAAACAACTAACTACCGTACAAGCCAAGCAAAGCGTTCGAAATGAAAAAGGCCCGAACTATCCAACAAAGCAGGGCTTCTAATTTCTCCCTCGTAGACTATATAGCGTACCTACGGACCCTGCGGCGGTTCTCTATGCAAATATAAAGTTACGTAACGGTCCAACCTTTTCCACGCCGTCCTTACCCCGACATATGCGTGTGTGACTGCGTACAGGTAAATTTCTTTTGTGCCCGTGTACCTATCCTAGGCTTATTACAATAAAAATTGGGAACAGTCAGCCAGGCGGGCAGGCAATAACCCTTTTATATTTTTTTTCCATGCCGGAAGGAAGAAAAAGGTTTGCATCAGGTAGTTTTTTAACCTTTTCCTTTGGAACCGTAAAAATTATAATGAAGGCAGTCGAATTCGAAGTGTTGGCATGGGCACATATAGATCTTGATTTCGTAAAGTTAGTTGGTTGATGGTCACCGATAGTGATCTGAAGTTAAATCTGTTCGTTTGAAGTGTTATTCTTGCTTATACATGTTTGAAGTGTTATTCTTGAAGAAGTTACTGTCTAATTCGTTTTTTATGCGTGTGTTTTAAGGTAAATATTTTTTTGTGTTTTAGAATATGTGGTAAATAGAATACACAGGATGTAAAAAAAAGTATACCAAAACTTTAGTAGGTGGTTCTACAGGTAAAAGTAAAACAAAACGTTTCTATAAACATAATATATACCCCAATGCATTTAAGGTCTCTCGTGGAACAAAATCACATGAAGCTGATTTTTGGTTAATATCTAGTTTTGGTCGCCCCGATTAACATACAAAAAGTCCCCACCCCTGCGAGGGTGTAAACCACCCCAAAACCTATATGTTAATGTTTTTAGTTTTCGCCCATTATCTCAAATATGGTTGATTTTTTCAAAAAAAGACTAGATACTAAAATTAAAGCCAATGAAATTATCTACAAACTGATGTATATAGGTCTATATTTTAATTTACACAGTGGCGCACAGCAAACGGTTAAAGTCGTCAAAGTCCATTTTTTGTACATTTTTTAAAGTTTTCGTTATTTATTACAAAAATGGTTCATTTAAGAAAAAAATACTACATAACACAATGAAATTCAGTAAAAATACCTACAAAATGATGTATATATGTTGTATTGACTTGTATGTCTTTATGTTGGTGTTAATATTTTCCATCGTGTAGCGTAAAATTAATAGGTACCTTATTTAAACAAAGTCTTCTTCGTGGTCATCCTCGTTTTCATCAGTCTGCTTAGGGACGAGAACATTGCTACAGGACTGTCCTTGGCATTGCCAACAGAGATGGAGCAATCTAATCCAGCTTTTCTGCAACTGCGCAGTTTTCCACAATCTGTCCTACAGTTGCAGAACAACAATTTTAAAATAAAATCTAACCTAATTAAAATTAATTTAACCTCTATACCATCTATAACCCTTCCGGGACCGTGAGGGGTATTTTAAGTACCCCATATGCGTTTTTCTTTAATAACTTTTACAATTTTTATTTCACACTTTTTTCCTCTCAGGTAATCCTAAAAATATATTACAAAACCCTTCTTTAACAAAAATATGCAAATATTATTTTATTTTCCGCAAAAAATTTTTTTTGTTAGAATGGGCATAATTAAGAGGGCTACTGATACCGTGTTGTAAAAATAAGGTAATTAAGGGCTTATTTTTAGGTATTTATAATAATTTTGCTAATATCTTCGGTTTGAAAGAAGATATCAAGATGCGGTTTTCGCTGACTTTTTAAGCTTTTACTACTCCTTACTATCAGCTAAAATTACATATACTATTGCATCTAATTTTTTTGAAAAAACGCGCAATATTTGTTAAATTGTAACACAACGCCCCCTAGCGTCTACGTGCAAAACCTTATTATTATTGTTTATATGTTACAATATAGAGTAAGAAACGCTCTTTTAAACGAGCCCTAGGTTGTTGGATTTCGATTATCCAGTCCAGAGTTATTAATATTTAAATAAAAACAGATATAACCTTCCCCCACCACTTTATTTTGGTAGATAGGGGAAAATGGCTTTAACAAAAAATATTCAAAATTTACTGAAGATTATGAAGCTATTACTTATAGTACACCTTATCTAGGCAAAATTGTGTAAAAACTCCATTTTCTAATTTTTTGGTGCAGTTGCGCCTCCTAGCGGTCGTTCTACAAACTTGAAAATAATTTCCAGCAATTTTCCATAGCCTCTTTAGTTATAAATATTTTTTTACGCAGCCCCTACGGCTAATACTTTCCGAGATACAGCCGAGAGCTATTCTTAGTGGGACACCTTGTAGATATGGGTTATCACTGGAATACTTTTCTAAAAAAACATATGCGCCATTGATTTTTCTTCTTATTAGTCAAAGTGTGTATAATTATGACCATTTAATGCCGATTAAAAGTTGTATGTTGATATTTTGTCCATTTCGATCTCCTCGATGAGATAAACGTAATTTTATTAATCCCAATTAATAAAATTAAAATAAAAATAAAATTCATAAATTATTTATCTAATGTAATTTATTACTAAATTTTATTAAAATTTATAACACTGATGTAGACTGCTACAGCAAATTTCCCCTAAAATTAATGGTATTTAAGATAATTACAAAAGGCCTATTTTTTAAAAGTTTTAACATACTGTATCTTCAAAATTATGCATTTCTGCATCCATGTGCATAGGAACTTTTTTTTATATTTTTTGATGAGTACCTATTTAACATTTTGGCATATTAATGATATGACAATCCTGTAACTCCCGCGTATCTGTCCAAACTTATACCGGGTGCGTCTCAAAAGTGGCTCACCTCTATAATTTGTTTATTTTTTCAGATAAAACAACGAGATTTGGTATGCTAGTATATGACATAAATTAGGGCTGATTGACATATTCAATTGTTTTCGGTCACTTCTGGTTTCACCGGATTTGACTACAACTTTTGGTTTTTAAATGGTACCTTCGATATTTTTTTACTTTATTCGATAGAAAATAACACTGAATAGAATGACATATCAGATGCCAACTTTTGATATTTTCGCATATGGTTTATTTGAAATTGTAACATGTGGTTCATAACGACAATTTGACTCCAAATACCAAGTGTGTGGTATAAAATTATTCGTAAAAAAAATCTTTTTCCAAATATGCTAATGAGCCACCCTCGTTCCATTTGAAAAAATTGAAATATGACTAAAATACGATTTGGGCATCTTTTAACCAGCCAGAACAAGACACTAAAAACATTAGACGATCAAATCTATTTCCCAAGGCTCCTTGCTTAAAAATTAGTGTTTTAACAAAGCCATGGCACTCTAGATTAAAATTTAAAATACAAATGGTTTTTGAGTGAATATGTCAAAAGTTGACATTTGATTCAGAGTGGCATTTTCTATAGAATAAAGTAAAAAAAATACCGATGTTGCCATTTAAAATTCAAAAGTTGTAGTCATTTCCGTTGAAACAGGAAGTGACCGAAAACAAATTGAATACGTCAATCAATCCTAATTTATGTCATATTCTAACATACCAAATCTCGTTTATTTAGGTGCACGCATTATTAGCCGCACCCGGTATACAAAATAATGTAATATTTAGTAAGGGTTCAAAATAATGTAATATTGCCTTAACAGAAATTAAATTTATAACAATTTTTAAGAAAGCAAGAGAGTTTTCTGTATTTTTTACATTTATGACAGCAACTTTTTATACCGGGTGCGCTTCAAAAGTGGCTCACCCTTATAATTTTTTTATTTTTCTAGATAAACAACGAGATATGGTATGTTATTATATGACATAAATTAGGATTAATTAACGTATTCAATTGTTTTCGGTCATCTCCTGTTTCACAGGAAATGACTACAACTTTTCATTTTTAAATGACACCCTCGGTATATTTCTAATTTCTACTTTAATTGATAGAAAGTGACACTCTGAATAGAATGATATATCATATGTCAACTTTTGACATTTTCGCATATGGTTTATTTGAAATTGTAACATACGGTTCATAACGACAATTTGACTTGGAATACCAAGTGTGTGGTATCAAATTATTTTCAAATAAATGCTTTTTCCAAATATGCTAATGAGTCATCCTTAAATGTTCGGATTGAAAAATTGAGATATGATTAAAAATAGGACTTAGGTATCCTTTAACCGGCCAGGCAAGGCTCCTTGATTAAAGATTAGTGTTTAGATTCTCTAGATTGAAATTTAAAATACAATTTGTTTTTAAGCGAAAATGTCAAAAGTTGACATATGATATGTCATTCTATTCAGAGTGTCATTTTCTAATGAATATAGTAGAAATATACCGAGGGTGCCATATATAAATCAAAAGTTGTAGTCATCTCCGGTGAAAGAGGATGTTACCAAAATCAACTGAATACTTCAATCAATCCTAATTTATGTCATATACCAACATACCAAACCTCGTTTTTTTTAATTTAAACAAGTAGAAAAGTTATAGGGGTATATCTTTATACAATAAAAGATTTTCTTATGGTTTGTTACCAATTCTAATGTAACAGGAAAACGTTGTATCTGAAGTTAAAAATTGCTTTCAATCAGCCTGTCGGATAAATGGGTCTGGTCGTCCTGCAGAATTAGGTCCCTTTTCTCCGCTAACTCGGGGAAAAGCAGGAAAAAGCAGAGGGGCCACGTATATTGTCCGGAAGGACTGGCCATTAGTCTGTTTGGAACGGACCGCGGTCGTTTCAGCCAGTGTTCCGCCCATTGTAGCAGCCGGAGATAAGCTACTGCTGCTGTTGGGGAGCCGATTGAAAGATTGGGTCTGGATCGAGGCGGAGGTAGATACATCAAAACGTCAGGGAAAGGACCGCGCCGTTACGATAATGGACTCCTCTCCTTGCCAGAATTTCGATCCCGGAGAAAAAGAGAGTTTTTTTGAAAGGTTTTACAAAGTATCGAATTACTTTAAGACATGTGCAGAGAAAGATATTTATGTAAAACGATCTAATTTCTAAAACCTTAAACCGTAAGATCGAACATTTTAAATATGTATGTCAATCCTACAAAAACCTAGAGCAAATTTTCAAATGTATATGTTACGGTTAAGGTCCGTCGACATTAACCGGACATCGGACTTTAACCGTAACATATATACAAAAGCCAAAGACGTCAATCAATTGATAAAACCTGCTAAAATTTCTCGATTCGTTTTAGCATCGGTACCAATCACTAAACTTAAAATCCTCTAACTCAGTATTGCCAACTATTTCAATCATTGTTGACCATTCTGTAGCTCATATATTCAATATTTTCATTTTATAAATCCTGTGGCCCCCAAACTAATCACCCTCTACTGCCAACTGCAGACATAAAATATATAAAAAGCAAGAACAAAAAAAAGCAGAAAGAATAAAGACAAAAAAAATATTTCAACTCTCGACCGATACCGTTGCGTTGGTTCCTCTCCTTCTAGTCAATCCATCAGTCCGATTCGGAATTTGCCCTGAGAGCAGATAGAGTCTCCGAAGGACGATTCATCAGGATAACTGGCAGCAGGAGAATTGAGAAAAGGACGACCAGTAGGTCGGCCAGTATAAATTATGTCCCTTAAGAAGCACAGAAGAAAAACAAGATGTTGAAACAAAATATATTAGTTTATTGATTATTTGTTGTTAAATTGCTGAACTACATGGGAATATTTTAGTGTAAATGTAGTAAACCTTATTAACATTCAATGCGTTCAAACATCCGTCTTGTAGATGTCGCCGCTTATACCCATTTTATTAAATAAATCTGGTATGCGGATAAAAAATATCTTCGAATTAAGTAAATTTATTTCTACATTTATTCTTAACTTTTGCAAATAACGGCGGCAGCCTGTGGTTTAAAATTTCACCATACATCTTATTAGTTATTATATTTTGTATGAATTAACTTGGTGCTAGGTAAGATTTATCCATGATATTTAAGATCAGCAAATCATTTATATAATTTTCTAGCCATTATAGCAAAGAGTTACAAGAGAGAGAGAGAGAGAAATACACGAGGAACTTAAACTATCGCCTTTTACTTCATCAAACCGACCCTCAAAATTTCCCCCTGTTACATCTTGGCGCCCAACGTGGGGCTGGCGAAGTATTATATAGATAATAGAAGAACTACTGACTACGTGTATTTATCTGAGATGAATAACGGTGCCACCCCAAGGACTCACAGCTATGACCTTCGTGGTAAGGGCCAGAGTCGACTTTTGGATCTACGAGGTCGACAATCTCTTTCGGATCCAATAACAACATCGCCCACAACGCCTCAGGGGCCCGTACCAACTACGACAGCCACGACGGTACCGAACACAAGTCCAACGATACAAGGTAGGATCTTTCCAAATTCTGTATTATCTGGACAGTTTATAAGAGGCAATAATAACGAAGGGAATCAGGGAGGCAACTTTATGTTTGTGCCGCCACCGCCGGCAGTTCATATGCCAACGGCAAATTTCATGCCACCGCCATTTTGTAATCCGACTACCTGTTCCATGCAGCAAGAAGATTTAAAAACGATAATTTCTAGTGTTATTAATGAAGTACATAAGTTAAATATAAATAATAATAATATCAATTCTAATCAGGGCCATTTTCAAAATATTTGTACTTTTAAACCAAACGCTGACGTTCCTATTTTTGATGATAAAGGGGATATACACCCTGTAGATTTTTTAAATCAAATAGAAACCATGTATAAGTCACAAAATGTTTCTGTAGATCAGTTTTTAGTAGATAGTATAACTAATTTATTCTTTAGAGGAAACGCAAAAATATGGATGAACGCTTTCTTATCAACTTTCACTAATTTTCAAGATTTTAAAAATCAATTCTTAGCTCAATATTGGAGTCAATCTCAGCAACTTAAGATTAGACTGAAATTAGATTCGGATATTTACCCTATAAATGGCAGTGCTACATTTACAGAATATAATAATTCCTATGTAGTTTTGGCTAAACATTTAGAACCTGCCTACCCGCCCCCGCAATTAATTCAAATTATTGCGCGACATTTTCCACCAAGTATTTCATGTACTTTAATCGGCGCAGTTACATTTCAAGATGCCCTTCAGCGTCTTAGACAGGCCGAATATTATTTTAGTGCTAGTACGAGGGATTCTTTTTCACATTCAACAAGACCGGGAAAAAATTATTTTTATAAACAAAACAATTCTAGACATGGATCACAATCACAACAGATGTCAGGACAAAATCAGACAAAAACTTTATCTAGTATGCAAACTGTGGATAATGTTGAATGTGAGGAAAATTCGGAAAACTAGATTGCTTTCCATAGACGAGCCCGGCTGTGGAAAACGTTTTAAAAGGGGCTTTTAGTTTTAATAATAACGTTAGAGATGAATTACTTAAAGATGAGTGTAGCTTTAAGCACGAAATTGTTAATTATAGATCGCCGATTATCAATACGCAATTGTATGGTTATTCTTTTCCCGCTTTAATTGACACTGGAAGTGAAATCTCCGCAGTCTCTGAAGACGTATGGAACTCTTTTTCTGATAAAATTAAAAGTGACATTCCATCTTTTCACAAGAAACAAAGAAAAATACCATTAGAAACTTTAATTTGTTTTTCGTGTGAAAATAATATTTTTACCAGGAATTTTTGTCATACCTGATCTTGTTTATTCAATTATTTTAGGAATTGATTTTTTTTACGAAAATACAAAATACGTATCGATTTAAATATAAATAAAATATTTTG
Source organism: Sitophilus oryzae (assembly GCF_002938485.1). Taxonomy (NCBI): domain Eukaryota; kingdom Metazoa; phylum Arthropoda; class Insecta; order Coleoptera; family Curculionidae; genus Sitophilus; species Sitophilus oryzae. The sequence goes on from NW_022146866.1 coordinate 31,666, forward strand.
TTCGGTAGGCGATGAAGAAATTGCTTTATCAGAAAAAAATTATTCTCACGAATATGATGGTAGAGAATCGTTAAATTTGCGCAGTTTATCAAAATACGAGAGTTTTGTTACAGCAAATGCAGTTGTGCAGTCAACTGATATACAGAGTGTCACAAAAAATACAAATTGAAGTTTTAATGAGAAACATATGTTTAAAGAATTGATTAGCGAATATGAATCGATTTTTTCAAATATACCGGGTCCTGTAAAAAATTATAATCATCAAATTAAACTTCATAATACCGATCCATTTTTTATTAAGTCATATCCGATAAGTCATATCCGATTAGTCATATCCATATTCAGCTTATCGAGAAGCCGTCAATAAAACTTGAACGTGCTACAACTCCATACATATCACCCGCCATAAATTGTGTGAGCTATATAGTTATAGCACATATATTGATACTATTTATTAAATTTATAAATTATGTGAACCTCGTGTGTTCTTCGATCTCTCAGTTCACAGGGAGGCAGATGAAACAAAATATATTAGTTTATTGATTATTTGTTGTTAAATTGCTGAACTACATGGGAATATTTTAGTGTAAATGTAGTAAACCTTATTAACATTCAATGCGTTCAAACATCCGTCTTGTAGATGTCGCCGCTTATACCCATTTTATTAAATAAATCTGGTATGCGGATAAAAAATATCTTCGATTTAAGTAAATTTATTTCTACATTTATTCTTAACTTTTGCAAATAACGGCGGCAGCCTGTGGTTTAAAATTTCACCATACATCTTATTAGTTATTATATTTTGTATGAATTAACTTGGTGCTAGGTAAGATTTATCCATAATATTTAAGATCAGCAAATCATTTATATAATTTTCTAGCCATTATAGCAAAGAGTTACAAAAGAGAGAGAGAAATACACGAGGAACTTAAACTATCGCCTTTTACTTCATCAAACCGACCCTCAAAATTTCCCTCTGTTACAATGTTTTGGACTTTAATGGATTTGGTTATAAATTTCAATCAATACGTAAAAAAACTGAGGTCGAAAAGTCTGTACATAGAACAGATATCAAAAAATTAATACATAGTTAAAGAATATTTGTCCAATGAAGGGATTTTGATACCCTTTTCACTGTTTGAAAGCTTTATATGGCGCATGGTGGGGTATTATCTTGAAAAAGGTGATCGAAATTCGAAAAAGCAAATGTGTTTAAGATTTACCAAAAAAAGATAAATGATAAGTTAAATCATGTCTCTCATGAATGGCATTGCTATGGGTGTATTTAGTTGCATTCATTTGTTTCAACGAAACGTCAAAGTTGTTACTTCTCACAGATAAGAGGTAAATGGTTAAATTTTATGTTTAAAATTATAAATTGTTGTTGTTCTTGTGCTCTTTTTACGTTTATATTATTGTTTTGATTGAAAATGGCTCAGCAAGCTGCAGGTATGTATTCTACAAAAACGTATTATTTATTTTGATATTCTCTATACTAACGGTTTTTTTTGCAACTAAAGGTTTTTTTTAGGGGTTCAGAAAATTTGATTAAATTTGTGACATTTTTATTATACTTAGAGATTTAGTTGCGCATTTCGAAGAATTCAGCATATTGTCTATATACGTTTTACTTAGTAAACATTGGACTTTCATACAGTAAAATAAAATATTGCGACTTTTTGCGACTTTGCTGATAAAGTGAGAAAAACATTCTTGGTTTCCTCTAATTTGCCAATCAGTGATATACTAATGCGAGGTGTAAACCGCGATGGCATTGTTGTGCACAAAGCGATCGCATTAGTGCCATTAGCAGTATAGCACAATTTAGCATTAGTAGCGACTTTAGTGGTACGGTCATTGCTCGCGGATCAGTCGTACCATTAGTAGTATTAGTTGCGATATTATTACTGGCATTAGTGGCATTGACCGTGGAAACACTGGAACAGTGATTTTTCTTTCTTTTTTTTAGAATCGACGAATTATCCTTTATTTTCTTCATATTATTTCCTCTTTAATTAAAAATAGCAATAATTTATATAAGGTCTATATAAAAAAATGTCGATCAACTATCTGTGTCAAATACCCCACTGTGTGGCGGTCAGGATATAGACTATAATTTATTTAGCCAAATTCATTCAGGTAGTGTGAATAGGTGGCAAAATTTATATAGGGATAATTATTTTCTTGAGCAAGTTTATTTCAAACTGGGTATTGTTCGATACAATTTATGACACAAGGTTTGTTAAAAATGTAATAAAGAATTTATAATATGAAAAATTAAATTTCAAAAAACGTTCTAATAGTATGTGTGGGTTTCTGTATGTAAAAGTCTATCATCATACATCTAGAACCATTTCCAATTATGGTGAATCCCTCACATATTCAGATACACTCTTTGTAGTTGAGCCCATTGTTATCTATTGTTAGCTATGCGGGACGAAGTTATTTCTCCTAATTTCCTAATTTATGGTCCCATCTCAGATTTGATTTTCTTGTGGTCCATCTGTTGTCCGTCCTTCTGTATCCAAGCATGTATCGTTACATTTTAGCGTTTTTTAAATTTTAATATAGAGTTCTAATCAGTGTAGATATGACGACAGAACAGTAGTCACCAAAGCCATCTGGTGATATTAAAAAATAAGATCATAAAGTAATGATATAGTTGAAAAAATTGCAAACTCTTGGTTGCAAGTTCATTTTGCTCTTAAAAATTAACCAAGGCCACCAAGGCATGTGGGCATGTGTTGACATGAGTCAGAAAAGAAAATGCTCAGGAGACATGGTTCTGATCGAAAATTAATGTTTTAGGAAAATTTGCTCACGAAATTATTGCACAGGGTGTTTTAAAGTTACATTAAAAAAACCTATCTTTAATTAACCCTGTATAATAAGCCAAATACTAAAGCTTTAAAAAAAATGAGTTTGTGAATTAAAGTTGACAGATTTATATACAGTTTGCTAAAAAATTTATGAAAATCGGGCTAAAAGTAAAAAAAATATAAAACATTAGACTTGGCGAAAATATTCTCAGTTGCGTTTTTTTGCATGTGAGTGTAGTGTTTTTATATACAGGGTGGTTCGAACTGTATTCCGGAAACTTCGGCAGCATATTCTGCAGATCAAAATAAGTACAAAAGTTCATATAAATGTATGTCCTATAATGCTTAGTTTCGGATATACAGGGTGTAGAAGTTTCATTTTTATTTCGATTTTTTCCAAATAATTTCTGCAGTAACGTCAATATTTGGATGAAAATTGGTATCTGGGTGTTTTTTGACATGAAAAATTTGATTTTGATGTCAATATGACTCCTACTAGTAGAGGGCGCCACCTACATATTTTTTAACTGGTTCAAGAGTAATAACTTTTCGTCCGTACCTGTATAAAACTACCGAGTAAAAAATACACATTTACGACGTTTTTTAAGTAAAAAATGTCTCTTGGTAAAAATCGCTACGAGTATTGGTTTTCTAGATATTTGGAATCGAAATTATCAATACCTGTCATCATTGACATAAATTAAACATGTTCACTAAATAGTTATTAGACTGAGATCATAAATTTGGAAGTTTTTGTGCCAAAAGTTCAAGAGACACTGTTTTATCATTATTTTTTAACAGAAAAATTTTTGATTAATTTAAAAAAATAAAAATTTCACATCATTATTTCACTCAAATAACTATCTACTCCAAGTGATTATTTTTTTGTCAATAATGACATGTATTGACTATTTCCATTCTAAATATCTTGAGAACGGTTCCTCGTTTCGATTTTTACCAAGAGACATTTTTTACGTAAAAAATCACGAAAATATATATTTTTTCACTAAGTAGTTTGATACAGGTACGGACGAAAAGTTATTACTCTTCAAACCAGTTAAAAAATATGTAGATGGCACCCTCTACAAGTAGGAGTCATATTGACATGAAAATCAAATTTCTCATGTCAAAAAAACCCCAGACACCAATTTTCATCCAAATATTAACGTTACTTCAAAAATTATTTGGCAAAAATCGAAATAAAAATGAAACTTCTACACCCTGTATCTCCGAAACTAAGCATTTTAAGACATACATTTATCAATTTTTTTTACTTATGATAATCTGCAGAATATGCTGCCGAAGTTTCCGGAATACAATTCGGACCACCCTGTATATTGTTTTTTTGATAGTAATTAAATTATGGGATTTCTCATGGACCTAGACGCATAATCTTTAGCATTTTAAAAATTCAATATGGCCGATGACGGTCCTCTATCAAATGAATGCATTGCCGTAGGGAAATTAAAAAAAGCCGGGGACCGCGTCGTCAGGTTGGATTTAAATGAGGCGCGGGAGGGGGCGGGCTGTGTCCCCTTCTCGGACAATAATTAGTCATAGGGGGTGGGTTAGGGCAGATAAAGCCTGGATGCATTTAATTTCGGAGGACGACGGCCATGTTGCTAGATCGGCCGCCGGACTTTGGCAGGATTTACAGAGGATTAAGCTGGAAATTGAATGGCTTTCTTTTCGTTGCAGGATTTGAATTTATGGCAATGTCGACGATAACGAATGCATGTGTCTATGAATTAGATCTAATACGGGCATGGTTATAACTAAATGTAATTAATTTAATTATGTAGAAGCCATTTGACAAAAACATTATATGGCAGGTAATTACCCTTTTTACTTTTTGGACATGATAAAACTGGAGAATGTATAACTTAGAATAGCGCTCATAGGTACAGGGTGGGTCAAATTCGACGCTTTTAAATGGAAACACCCTTTTCTATAGGAGATAGACGAAAACTAATATCGGTGTCTGGAGCTCAATTTTTGTCGAAAACTTGATAGTGAAAACCGCATATCGATATCTGTTACCGTTTCGGAGTTACGGGGTGTTTTTCAAAAATATGCACTTTTTTCAAATCGCTGTAACTTTTTTGTTATGGAAAATTTTGTATTTTTATGAAAACATTTCCAAAGCACCTTTTTGCGTAGAATTTAATGGTTTAAGTATAATTTTTTTAAAATTAGTAATTTAAGAATTATCAACAGAAAATTTATAATAATATAAATAATTTAAAATTACCTTTCCAAAAATATAACACACTTGACATTTTGCTCGATTCCTCTTCGAGATATAGAGTATATAAAAATTCGCCCACTTTAAATGAGTAGGCTTTGAACGGCACCGGCTGTAATGCAAAAAAATCTAGCTGTGAGCATCAATTAAAACGAAAATAATATTTGCCATGAGAGATGCAGAATTTTGAAAATATATTTAATCAACATCAACACATTTAAACTATATCTAATAACAAGAAAAATAAATAGCAAACCAAGACATGAGATTTTGCTATAGGTGTTCGACATATCCTTATATAGACAAAGGACATATCAACCGGTTCGAGGCCGGATGAGATCGGATATCTCGTGAGTAAGAGTTGATTTAGACACTTCCTAAGACGGTGGGCCATTGACCATGATATGGCCGAGTACCGCGGTTCGGATTCCGCGTAAACAAAGTAGGCCCCGTCCAGATTAGCCCTGGCAGCAAAAACGAGACGTTAACTGAAATCTTTACTTTATTATTGTAATAGTTACGGGATATCAGAACTAGTTATTAGTTTTAAATAAAAATAGTTTTGTCTGGATACAAAAAGATACCAATGACTAGCTTTTGCAGATAATTAGTTACCTTAGGGAAAGACCGGATTGAACGGATATCGGCGACCAAAGATTTCAAAAAGATCAAGCGCAAAAAGTAGGCTTCGTGATTAATGAGAAGGAAACAAAGTTTATGGAACAATCAGATAGGGATTTTTAGGAGGAAAGATGTCTAATTTTAGGAGGGGGAAACAATACTAGATTGAGGAAGTAGATACGTTCACATATCTGAGAACCATATTTATAAGAAACCCAGATGTCACCCAGGAAATGATGTCAAGAATAATGGCAAGAAATAGATGTTAGATAGAAAAACACACTAAAGAGAATTTTTAAGAGCAAGATCTCGAAGTTTAAAAGTCATAATGATACCACCAATGTGTGTAACGTAGACGTTCAATGCACGGAAAATTCGAGGTTAGAGATTTGGAAAAGGAAAACACTGAGGAAGATTTTTGGAGGAAAGAAGATAGACAATATGTGGATCAAAAGAAGATAACATATCGTGCAAGGGAGTAGCAAGAGCACAAAAACTGGGATGGCTAGAACATGATTGAATATAAATAAGAAAATTCAACAAAATAATCAAATAAAATTCTAAAGCCTAGAGACGAACAAGAAATACATTTTTTCTACAAAATGTTTTTGTGATATTCCTAAAATTTAAATTCTATAGCTGAAACAAAAGTTCATATAATGATAATGAGACGTGAAATAGAAGGAGGGTTAGACCGAGAACCAAATAGAAAAGAGATGTTAGAATAGAACTTGAGAAGGATAAAAGTTAATGGGTGGAGAATAAATGCGAAGAACAGAAATAGGTGGAAACATTATAACTAAACAAGTCATGAGTCTTTTAACTTGTAGAGCTCTTTTTATATTGGTTCTGATGCTAAAATAAATTGTTGATCGAAAAAAAAATCAGTAACGTCGATTTTATTTTGTTTCTATTTTCTTGAAAACATCTTTGGGACGCCCATCGTGTCTGAATAACTGACTGTCGGGATAGTGTCAAACATTCTCTGTTTTCTAAGAAGCAACAATACCGCGCGTCGACGTAATTTTTTTTGACGCGTCGTTTAATCAAACCTTGCATCCCTTAAAAATAAAGTTCCATGTCTCATAAGAACCTGCAAAATTAACCCCACAAAACTGTTCGGGGGCGTTTTATCTCGCCCGTCCACTTTCAAACAACCACCCACCCTTCGCCACTACCCTCCTCCCTCTCTCTCTTTCGCCCCTCGCCCATCGTAACCCCTTTTTTCCAACCCCCGTAGGTGGGCAGCCATAACGACCGTGGTCCGGGCGAATCTTTGCTTACTTTGCAATCTTCTTATTATTGATCAGTGTCCGGTTGGTCAGATGCGCGCGCACTGTCCGGTTTTCCGTCCGTTCGTCGTCCCCTCGACGGACAGGAACGGTAACGACCGAGGGGCAGCGTTGGGAAGGGACGGATAGCACGATACGAGTACTATGCGTATACGGCACTATATAATACTATGAACAAGTAGACAACTCGTTAAAATGGGACTTGCACATCGAAGCCTTATCAAAGAAACTAAGCTCTGCCTGTTTTGCGGTAAGATCAGTTTCTAAGGAACTTAACTCATCAACCTCTAGAATGGTCTATTATGCCCTTTTTGAGCCGCATCTTCGTTATGTCCTTCCATTCTGGGGTACTTGCTGCGCGACAAAATTTGATCGTATTTTCAAACTTCAAAAGAGAGCAGTTCGATACTATTGGGACTAAACAGTAGAACTCACTGCCAGAATTTCTTTAAAAATTTCAAAATACTGACTCTTCCTTCCTTATTCATTTTTGAATCCGTTTGCTTAATCCGCAAGCACATATTCTCTATCCCGGAAAGGCGTTCTCACAACTATCCACTTAGGAATGCGGAGCACGATATTTATCTGCCAACCCCGAGCTCAGAATTAAAGTTAAAAGCTCAATACTGTACAATGCCGAGAAAATGTACAATCATTTGCCTTCGAATATCAAGTCACTTTCATTCTTTCCCGCATTTCGCAAAGCTCTGAAATCATGCTTACTGGAGAAAGCCCTATATGACTTTTTTGTTGATGTTTAATCATGAAAAATTTTGAATTTTAAAATTTTGATCATCTCACACACTGGTTAAAGGTCTAGTATTTAATATTTAATATTTTATAACTCTTGATTTTATGATATATGACATGATTTTATCCATTTACAGATTTCCTTTTGTAAAATTTTCTAGATACGCCTGTGTTCTGCAATGTCCATATATGTTTTATTTGTAATTTTATGACGTATTTTTTTTTAAATTGATTTGTATTGTATGACATTTTTTTTTTATTATTTGTATATTTGTTTTTGTGCTTTTTTGTTTTTTGAATGCTTTGTCGATGAAGCTGTTTTGGCTTTTTTACAATAAAGCGTTGTTTTTTTTTTGGATTTTTTTTCTTGTAAATTTAATCTACTACCAATGTTACCATATTATCAAGAAATTATGTTTTTTAACTAAAATCTAATAAAATTCCAAAAAAATTTTCAAAAAATTCCGAAAAATTCCGAAGTTTCAAAAAAAAATGTTTCCGCAAAAAAAACCTCATGGGCGTGTTTCTGGGGTTGGACTATACTACCAGTTAAAATACTTGCACTTATTTCTGGGACACCCTGTATTATATTATGTATATTTTTGGGGAGATTTTTCTTGGCTTTAGGTCATTATTTTTTGTGTTAGATTTAAATTATGTTAAAACAATATTTAAGAATTTATCTCTATATGACAATGTTTCGACTATCCAAGTGTCTTTTTTCAAGTCGAACATATTCGAACATATTTCCTTTTTTATCTACATTTAAGGAAATAAATATGTTCGACTTGAAAAAGACACTTGCGTTGTCGAAACGTTGTCATAGAGAAATAGCCTTTTACCTAATTCTTAAATATTTTTAACATAATTTAAATCTAACACAAAAAATAACGATCTTTAGGCTTTAACCAAGAAAACTCATCATAAAAATAAATATTTGTATTGCAATTATCATATTATTATACGTTGTGTAATTTAAACAAAACTTAAAATTAATCTCAAAACCTTAATACCCCACATTTGTGCTATCAGTATATTTTCAAGTAACTGTTCTAACCATGGATATATGTATTTTCCTCTTGTAATATGGCGGTTTATATTACCCTATTCTAACTAACTTAAGTACAGGGTCGGTCAAATTCGACGCTTTTAAATGGAAACACCCTTTTCTATAGGAGATAGACAAAAACTAATATCGGTGTCTGGAGCTCAATTTTTGTCAAAAATATGATGGTGAAAACCGCATATCGATATCTGTTACCGTTTCGGAGATACGGGGTGTTTTTCAAAAATATGAATTTTTAACAAATCGCTGTAACTTTTTTGCTATAGAAAATGTTGTATTTTTATGAAAACATTTCCAAAGCACCTTTTTACGTAGAATTTAATGGTTTCAGTATAATTTTTTTAAAACTAATAATTTAAGAATTATCAACAAAAAAATTTATTTTTTATATGGACACCCTGTATATTTTTAATTTATTGAAAAGAATTTAAAATTACCTTTCCAAAAATATAACACACTTGATATTTTGCTCGATTCCTATTCGAGATATAGAGTATAAAAAAATGCGCCCGCTTTAAATAAGTAGGCTTTGAATGGCACCGGCTGTAATGCAAAAAAAAATTCTAGCTGTGAGCATCAATTAAAACGAAAATAATATTTGCTATGAGAGATGCAGAATTTTATAACAATTTAAAATATATTTAACCAACATCAACACATTTAAACTATATCTAATAACAATAAAAATAAATAGCAAACTAAGACATGACATTTTGCTACAAGTGTTCGACATATCGACCATCTTCTGTTATGGACAGACGGGGCAGTTTTTGAACATTTCTCGCGGAATTCATTAACTCAGTGGGGGTGAAAGAATAAGGAACCTATATTCTTCCGCAAATATATACATAGGATTAGATCCAAGGGCAGTAAGTCAGGCGGCCTCGACGGCCAACGGCTGTGATCTTAGTTAGCTATTCAATTATTATTGAAATTGGCTGCAAAAATTTGCTGATAACTTCAGCGTTCAGAGGCGGTGCGTCGTCTTGCTGGAAAAATATGTTTTCGAGTTCCATTAAGGGCATTTCATCAATAAGGGGTCCAAAGCCTACTACTTAAAAATGGCGAACTTTTAAAAATTCAGTATTTCGAAGGGGATTATAACAACATATCAAGTGTGGTATATTTTTGAAAAGGTAATTTTAAATTCTTTTCAGTTAATTAAAAATATAGAGGGTGTCCCAAATAAAAAATAAATTTTTCTGTTGATAACTCTTAAATTGTTAATTTTAAAAAATATATACTTAAACCATTAAATTCTACGTAAAAAGTAGCTTTGGAAATGTTTTCATAGAAATGCAAAATTTTCCATAGCAAAAAAGTTACAGCGATTTGTTAAAAATGCACATTTTTGAAAAACATCCCGTAATTCCAAAACGGTAACAGATATTGATGTGCGGTTTTCACCATCATGTTTTTGATGAAAACTGAGCTCCAGACACCGATATTAGTTTTCGTCTATCTCCTATAGAAAAGGGTGTTTCCATTTAAAAGCGTCGAATTTGACCCACCCTGTACATTGTACACAAGAAAACGCCTTTGGCATTTAAAATGAGGGTCTTGTGCTATAGCAGGGTTTTAAAAATACACTATAGTCGCTATTTTTTCTTTCAGATAAACGTTTCCTCATCGTGCCCTCCGTCCCACGCCACGCCACACGTTCAACGTCTCCTCCGCCGAAGAACGGCAAGGTAGATACTCGGAGAATCAATCCTACATCTTACATTAATGAAAGCCCTTTTCTTTGGTCTCGCTACCGCAGGCCCCTTGTTAACGAGCACAAAAGCCTCCTCTCCACCTCCCCTTCTCCTCCTTTCTCCACAACACAGCATCACCGAAGATGGAGGGACATCGGGAGGGAATGGAGGAGGGACGATTTGGTCAACTCCGGCTGGAATACTACGTTTACCTGGTTTCGGGTATTTGAGGTTTCGGCTCTATCAAAGCGGAGAGCTGAATAAACGGCAGGTACCGATAGAGTGATAGGTAGGATATATTTTTCTTCTGTGTTGGAGATGTGGGAATTGGAGGGTTTAGTGTTTATAAAGGACTAATTAAATTAACTGTCCACAATCCGGAACATTGTATTGTAAGGAGAGAAAGTTAACTATACTAAACGCCACGAATGTTTGGGAGTGATTCATCGCTTGATGAAGTTAGAATCGACACGCGCGCTATCATTTTTACATTAAAAACGTAAATTTTTACCGCAGACGTAGGTTTTTAAAGGCCCGGTCTAATCATCTACCTGCGCTCCTCCTACTTATTCTAAAATGTTAGCGTGATTGACAAAGACGATACTATATCGCGTTTCTTTGATTGATTCGTTTTTGTGCGTCAGTCCATTGGTGTGCCTGCAGTGCGACCAATGGGGCATTCCATTTTATATTTATAACCAAATATGTTTTGACAAGACTTTGACAGTTTGCTGGAATCCTTTTTTAAGTAATTTGTTACTAATAAATATTTTTGTAATATTCATCAATAATAATAAATTTAAAATTTCATGCACGAACCAAACCAGACTAATCACTAAAATAAAGTGGAAGCGTCAGATAAACAACTATAAAGAAAAAAATTGTTTAATCAAAAACAAAACAAAACATAAAGAAACCAAAAATTCGTAGATGTAAAATAAACTAAAAAATATTACATTAAAAAAACTAAAAAAAAACAAACAAACGGTACCATCGGCATCGACACCGAGACCGGTGTTGATCTCGACACCGGTGTTCATCGCGTACCAGTGTTGAGATAAACATCGGTTTTCAGATAAACACCGGTGTTGAGATAAACACCGGTGTCGGCTATTGCCATTGACGTTCTACCTATTATCTGATTCGTGTGCACATATAATCAGTGCACTTGCAACTCGCGATTGGAAATAATTAGTGTCGGATTGGGGCTTCTGATTTCACAAACTACAATAATGACGTTACCTACTACTACTTACTAGTGCATTACTATAATTATAGGTTACTAATTGGAATTAGGTGCATTTCAATAATATATACTTTCAGAAACTTTATTTATGAGTGTTAGTTTGCTGGGGGTTCTTTAAAAATTAATTTTTTCTAACTTTTATTCGTTCTCTTCTTCATATTAAATTCTGAATTCCTAAAACAACATAAACTGATATGATATATGTAAATAGAAATTAGAATAAAAGAAAGTGGGGGTGGATGAATAATCAAATCTTAAGCTTCATTCCGAACCTCGCAATTAGTGGAATAAATTAGTGGTTTCAATTACACTATATACCTTTTAGTTTACGATCATTTACAATGTCTAAAAAATACAATGAAAATTAATAGAATATCCTAGCAAAATCTTACGGTAGTCAGTTGTACCCATAGAGCAAGCCAAATATTTAGCTTATAAAACAATAAACTTTAGATTTCTAACCACAATTTCTCTTGACGATAATCAAAGGTCAAAAAGACATTCTCCGCAAATTTTGTAGTATAATTAGTGGAAAAGTTTGTTAACTTTTTCTACTAATTGAAAATTCCTGCCATTCATTCTGACATTCTGAATACTTACATTCAAATTAGAGGATTAAACTTCTACGCTAATTGAAACCACTAATTTATTCGACTAATTCCGACGTTCTGAATGGAGCTTTATTATTCTTACCATGTAAACTGAAAAGCTAAACACTATTTATCCCGAACATTTTAGCACGTGTCCAAATTTGTAAGAAAAATAAATTATTAAAAAGAGAAATTTGAGGTAAATATATAAAGGCGGACCAACCAAAAGCGGGAAAAGAGAACGAAAAAAAAAATCTAAAACGATATATCAAAAATCTCTCGTACAAACGTTCTCGATGATACGTCATTGTAAAACGCATAATATTTCAAAGTCCGCCCGGGTATTTCCAGCAATATTTCATTGGTCCACCATAACGAAGCCCTACGTATGTTTATTTATTCGGGCCACTTATGTTAGAAGCCCGCACACCAAATATTCTCTACTATTTACAAATTTATAATATACATTCTGGCGAATGTTCTACTATAAAGTTTTTCTCTGTTTTGGTGATTTTTTCTACAATCCTAGAGTTTGGTGGTCATTCTAGTAACTGCTTGAAACTAGTGATGGGAAAAAACCGATTAATTTTAATAATCGAGTACTCGACTTTCAAGCGATTGCAATAACCGATTGATCGCTCGAGCGAAATATCACTCGTATTTAAAAATACGGTTTTTCACCCGTCGCTTGTTGTAAGTACTCGTTAACGCCAAGCGCCAAGTAAGTTGCGTGCACAGTGATGAATGGCAAGTAGCAAACGGCGAGCGATTCTCTTGATTTAATTTATTTCAAAGCATTGTCGATGTAGGTCGTAAAATTATGTCCCTCAGATACGCAACGGATAAATATATATACGGCGTCGTATAAATTTACTATACCTGCAATGTATGTAGAAAGTTCGCTCGGTTTTTTATCGAGTATGTCACATTAAAATCGGATTTCAATTTATTTCATTCTAGGATCGCTTGCGTTCGTTGCTCGTCACATGTATCGCTCGTTCATAATCGAGCGATGTCGGTTATTTCAATAATCGACTAGTCGAGCGAATTTTCGCACGATTTATCCCATCACTACTTGAAACATTAGATTTCTGAACTAATTACAAGAAATAAATAACTAGATTGTTCTATAAAAAAAGTCCTATGCTCATTTAATAAAATAAAATTGTTTTTGCGATTTGCCACATATCTAAATAAATAAAACAAAGTCGAGATACACCATTTATAACTCAAGATCAGCTACACTGATTTTACTGATACCTGATTTGTTACATTTGTCTCTGACCCCAAGAGCAGAATAACTACTAAAATGTCGGAAGAATTATCGTAAAAAGATATAAAGAAAATTAATTTTTAAATAAATTATGTTTATTTTACACCCGCCATCTTTCGCATTTGACAGTTCACGTCACGCACGCTTATAGCTTGTTTGTAATAAAACTTTTGTATGTAGCTTTTAACTTATAATTGAAGGAAAAAATTAAAAATCTCGAAATATCTTTATGGATTAAAAGTTAGCTGTCTAGCCGCTGCCGGTAATTGACTTTCCACTCGACAAAAAGGTAGAAAACTAGAATTAATTGATTTGATATTGTCTGATTTTATTTTTATATGTATGTAACAACAGAAATTCAAAATTTATGAATTATCGCTAGTAAAACTTCTTTAATAATATTAATTGCCCTAAAAAAAAATAGGTGGATGACTACAAAAAGAAAAAATGCCAAACTACGCAACGCAATTCTCCTATTAAAAAAGTTGTTGTGAGGTCTCATTTAAAACCAAGTCAGTATATTTTGTATGCAATTACACTTTATACTTTTTAGATTACGATCATTCACAATGTCTAAAACCCACAATTATAATTAATAAAATATCCTAGCAACAGCTTACGGTAGCTATAGAGAAAGTCTAATATTTAGCTTATAAAACAATCAAAACTTTTGATTTCTAACCACGATTTCTCTTGACGGATGATAATCAAAGGAAAAAATGACATTCCTCGTATTGAATTTAAAGGAATTTGAAATTGCATTTCGAATTGCATTGAAATTAAAGGAACAGACTTCTGCGCTTATTAAAACCACTAATTTATTCCCTTAATTACGAGGTTCTGAATGTTGCTTTTGTGTCAATTTTAGACATTTATTTCTGTAATAATTATAATGAATTGGCAATTGCACGGCACCATAATTATAAAATAAAAATCTACAATTTCGATTACTAAGTAATTCTAAATAGTGCTCACTTAAGGATAAAGTATTTTAATGAGTAGAATACCATCGGTGCAATAGACCAGTCTTTATATTTATTACAGAAATAAAGAATTTATTACAAAACTGTTGAATATGTACTTCAAAAGAAACTAAATAAAATAAACTGGGGGGGACTTGGTTTTAGGTACATGATATCTCACAATTTTTTTAATGGAAATATTGCTTGCGAGATTTGGCATTTTTTACAATCTATGTTTTTGATGGGATAATAATTTTTCAAAAATAATTTTTCCACCTAATAAAACAATAAACTATTTTTTAATAAACTAGCTAAAAACAACATAATTTTTTCCATTTCCTGTTCCAGCCTGGAACGAAAACTGGCCTTTGCGATCCACGTATGTTTATTTGCATAAAGTATATGTTTCTTTGAGAAAAATACACCCACTCAGCTTTCCACAAAGTAGGC
The DNA here is from genome assembly GCF_002938485.1 of Sitophilus oryzae. NCBI lineage: Eukaryota > Metazoa > Arthropoda > Insecta > Coleoptera > Curculionidae > Sitophilus > Sitophilus oryzae. The sequence continues at coordinate 46,677 of NW_022146866.1, forward strand.
TGCGCTGCATTCGCCATACATCACCGTGCTGCTGAAATTGATGGCCGGGAAAAGAGACTGTCAAAATCTCTCCCCGTCGGATAATGCACAAATTTGTTATTATTTATTTATCGGGTCGGGCTTTCCCAGCCCTTTTCCTATTTGATGGGCTTTGTTAGTAGGAAGCATCGTTTATTTTGATTTATAACCGGGATCAAACCTTGAAGAATTGATGTAAAATTACAAATGTGTAAAAGTGTTTAATTTGAAGATTATCCATAGCATCTGTTGTGTGCTAGAAAAGGGAAAATATTTTAAAAAGAGCACTTTAAAAACCTCTTAGACTGGCTAAATTCTATCCTACACTTATCCTACGTAAAAAGACAGCCAAAAACAAGCCTTTTTTCATTAATTTAATTTTATTACATATTAATAACTTATATTTTAAGTTACCGGCACATTTTTTTTGACCGAATCGCACTTTTGAGTACCGTTTGATTATTTTTTTTTAAATATCACGAACCTACCGGGTGCGTCTCAAAAGTGGCTCACTCCTATAACTTTTTTATTTTTGCAGATAGAAAAACGATATTTGGTATGTTAGTATATGACATAAATTAGGATTGATTAACGTATTCAATGATTTTCGGTCACTTGTTGTTTCACCGGAAATGACCACAACTTTTGGTTTTTAAATAGCACCCTAGGTATTTTTTTTTCATGCGAGAAAAAGATATACTCTGAAGAGAATGTTATATATAATGTCAACTTTTGGCATTTTTGAAAGTATTGTAACATGCGGTTCATAACGACAATTTGACTCGAAAAACCAAGCATTACCAAGTGGGTGGTTATTATTAATTTTGATTAACGTAATATTCTTTGCTTTTGTTAAAGTATCACATTTTCCGATGACTATCATCACCCTTTCCGTAGCTTTGAACTAAATTAATTTTATGCTTCTTTAATATTTTAAAACAACAAAAAATATTACGTTAATTAAAATTCTATGAATAACAATCTATCAATGGAAACGAAGTTATTTACCATAGAAATGCGTTTTGATGTTTAGGACTCCTCCATATTTTCATGTTTTTCTTAATTTTCTCTAAAACAGTATGGAAATTTGGAAAAGTATAAAAGGGATTAATCATTTTAGAACAAGCCAACATTTAAATGAAGAATGCATTTTTCTCAAAATGTCTCTAATAAAAAAGTTTTTCCTTTTGTAAAGACCAATCCGGGGACATACTGTATATTTCCATCGACGATGTACCACCCGGTATTTCATATCCAATAATATAAAAATAGATTTTAGAGTAAGTGCAATTTTTATATTGGAATAAATCTTATACGTTTCGGTGGCAGATCAAGAGGAAATAATAAAGAAGGTCCATATGCTAAATAAGCTTTCCATGAACCCGATACGTTATATGAACTTGGAAGGGCCAGCGGCAATATGGAAAAGGGCAAGTTATGTAGCGTAAAAAAATGGAAAATCGGGGGGTAACATATGCTGAGTCAGGGCGACGCAAAAAAAGGAGACCGTAAGAATGACTGGTTATATTTTTCTTCGCCACCGTCTCTCCCTCGGTCAGATTGATGAAACTCTTTTTTTCTGTTCTCTAGAACCTACAAGAAATAGTAAAAATAAACCTCCCTTTAAATCGAACTGACAAACGACAATAGATAATAAATGATAGGGTTTGGCAGCGACGTTCATTTTTTCCAAGCTTGGTCGGTCTTTCTTATAACAAACCCTAAAGGTGGCCTATAAAAATTTTGATACTAATGCGTTCGGGTTCTATTTCGTTTTCTTTTGGGATGCCTACCAACTTTTTATTAACATATTTTAGTATGGGCCGCTATACGTGCCTCCCGGCGTCAATTTTTTAAATCATGCACGGGAACGATATATTTTTATAAATTCTGACCAAAACTTTTTTTTCAATTTTTATGAACTGTATTGTACTTAATTTGCCATGAAAAATGTTTAGACTTCGTTTCAACAAGAACTGCTTGCACACAAACTATCAAACCTATCGCATCTACTCCTGCGTATAGCCAGGGCCGGATCTACCTACGGGCTGTTTGGGCTGCAGCCCAGGGCCCCGAGGTTACAAGGGGCCGCCAGGTCCCGCGAAAAACAAGAAACCCATAGCTGGGAACTGTTGAATCGTGAAATAAAATTAAAATTCAGGTTAAAATAAGCCAGACAAGATGGCCTTGCCACTATGATGCTGTCAAAGCCTTAAAAAATAATTATGATGGCATTATGAACATTTTCAAAAGTTTCAGCGAAAATGAGGTTGAGAAAGTTGATTTCCGGAAAGAGGCACGAAATTTATTCAATAAAATGGCGAAACTCGAGACTGCAATTTTGATAATCTTTTGGGAAGAAGTTTTGGAGAGATTTCATTTAGTTAATAAAAAAATACAGAGCCCTGGTTTAGACATTTGTGAAGGCAACAAGTTAATTGTTTCTTTAAAAGACTTTGTGAGCAACATAGGACATCAATCAGATCAAATGTTACAGGAATACGACGAAAAAGCTAAAAAATTAAGTACTAGTGTAATAATAGACTACAATTACATAAACAGGAGACGCATTATCCCAAAATTTTCAGATAAGTCTACAGGTGAATTCTCAGTATACGGCGCAGAAAGATTTAAAGAGACACGTTAAAAGTTGCGTTGGATAAGCTGATTATGGATTTAAATAAAAAGAGACAAGTCTATGAGACATATAGCAAAAAATTCAAATTTTTAATGGATTTGCAAGACAAAAATATCGAAAACATAGATTTGGAAATTACACTTCATATTATTGATTACAATCCCGATGACGTAGACGAGCATTTAGTGAATGAGTGCATTCAATTAAAATCATACTTACTCCAATCTATGTCTGAGTCTTACACCTCTTGCAGTGACATTTTTATGCTCATGTATGAAAATAAACTTATTAACGTGTTCCCTAACTGCTATACCATTTTAAAGATTTTTTTAACATTGCCAATCACTAGCTGTAAAGCAGAACGCTCCTTCTCCAAGATGTCCTATGTAGAAAATAAATATAGGACAACAATGTCTAACCATCGACTAAATAGTTTATCACTTCTTTCCATAAATTGTGATCTAACTAAAGACTTGGAATGTGATGACCAAATAACTGTCAATTTCTGTGACTACTACCTATCAATTTATTTTACTAATTCATAATAAGTAAATAAATAAAATTGTTTTATTGTTTTTTTATATTCTTATAAAATATCACTATTTCGGTTTTTCTCTCACCCAAAGTTTGCCTGGAAGAGATTGCTACCACAGCAATAAGGTCGCCTTTTGTACAACTAATACTTGCGTAGATTTAAGTAACATTTATGTTACTTAAATCCACATATCACAAATACCGAAGTCTACAGCAGAATAGGCAGAGAAACAGAATTGCTCAATATAATAAAAATAAAAAAAAAACATGATACTTATGGCATATATTGAGAAATGAAAAATACCACGTCTTACAATTGATAGTTAAGGGTAAGATTGAAGGAAAGAGAGGTCTCGGCAGGAAGAAACTATCTTGGTTGAGAAACATCAGAAACTGGACTCACCTAACTTTTGAAGAACTCATAAGGAAAGCCGAGAATCGTGAAGATTTTGCCAATGTGATCGCCAACCTCCACGAAAGAGACGGCACGTAAAGAAGAAGAATAATAACATATCGTTATAGAAACAGTTTTTTGATATGGCTATTAGTTGAGTACTTATGTAGGTCTCTAAGTAGTTTCAGCCCAGGGCCCCACAAATTCACGATCCGCCCCTGGTTGTAGCAGGATACTGCTACTTCCGTACGATACGACAGTCTAACTGTAACTTGTACTACAATGCCACTAACTATCCAACCATTGATCCAACGGTCGAAACGATTTGGTGTTGTACAACTTGTAGTACGATAAATCGTATAATGTGTGGCCCGTTTAAGAATTTCTTTTCGCGATAAAAATATTTTCAAAATTTTGTGTCTTTTTTAATTTTCCTTTGCTGTAATCTCAAATGTTATCATGTTATCTCAAATATCTTCTCTATATATTTTACAGCTCAAACTCCCTTGAAAGTGCTGCTCTATACCCCCACCCACTCCTCAAATAAGTTAAGGATCTTTAGTGGTTTCTCTCTCATGATGTCGATATTCCAAATATTCTGCTAACGTCCATTTAAGGGTAGACAAGGGGTAAATTCTAACCGTTATCAGTCTGTAACGGGATGACCCGTCCGTCTAGGACGCCGGCGGGGCCGAAATAGCCCCTCGCTTGCAATAACATTATGTGGTTATGGCCAGTATTTGCATAGGGCGTCCATATCCGAAGTTTAGGACCGATAAAATTGGCTGCGAAACGTCTGTTTTTCTATGTCTCGCTGTTCCCTTTGTCGTACAGAACCGGAGAAGGACTTTTTTTGGTTTATGTTATTTGATTATTTCAGTGTTATTGGAAAAGTATGGGCCTTTCGATTTTTATGATTTTTTATTTTTACTACATTGTTGCTTTTTTGTACGATAATGGAATAAAAAGTTGTTATATACCAGTTATAATAAACTATTGGTGACTATATCCTTAAGGCTTCATTCATTATACCAATTACCCAAGTAGCATCTATCTGACTTCGAACTAAATCTGACCTGAAGCGACGTCAGACTTTGTGCAAATTTAGGTCAGGTGCTGGTGATACGACCGGTGACGTCGCTTTCCTATTAAAAGCGACGTCGTTGGATCCGAGTCGGTAAATTCAACGATCTGTCGACGTACAAAATAACAACGTACCATTTTTATTAATTTCCCAACGTCGTTCCCACGTTGGCTTGCACGACGTACATATACTTGAACTAGCCCGACGTCTACCCGTTGTCCGAATAGGATACGTCTCACTGATAATCCCTAAAGTAACGTCGAATTATATTTTGTTGTATTTTATGTTCATATTTATAACCTAATTTACGTGTCTTTATTTACGTCCGTAAATACAACCCATTAAGTAGCATTTGCGACCTAATGAACATCATGAACATAGCCTAATAAAAAGTTTTAGTAAACAAACTTAATTTTTTTATTATGCCTAAAAAAACACTAAAAAGGCACTTAGACATTCATCTACATTTTACAGAAAGAGGTCGAGGCTTTTGCAAAATAATAATAGTAGTAGTGATGTCTTGCCTCCACCCATAAATGCTTTTTATCAGGAAGAGATGCTGCATTACACTGGTTGTGACACTGGTGCATCTTAATTTTATTTTTTAGCTTAGGAAACCAGCAGACCCCATCCCCCTCCCACATGTGAGGTTAGGTTTAAAAAAGTGGCTGTCCATTTTTTTTAAAGAGAAAACAAAAACTAAAATATAGTTGCACAAATCCACAAATCACTGATACGCAAAGTGAGGTTACGTGGCGTACGTTGGAATTATATACGTCATAATACGATTGCCGGTCGTCCGGTTTGATGACTTCGGTCGTGTGAGACGACTAATGTTGGAGACCCGGTCGGAATTGGTAGTTCATATTAAGTCGGACACAGAAATCCGCCATTCTTAACAAGTATCCGATTGTCAGCCATTTTAAAATCGTTTTTTGATTTTAAAATTTATATTCACATTTCGATTTCTAGTAGAATAATATTGATAAGGTTGAGTTTGGGGGGAACCACAGTACAGTTTTATGATTAAACCAGCTAGAAAATTAAAACAATATTTTGCGAGTTACTTTTTTATAGATATTTTTATTTCATAAATCTACCTAATTTTGAAGGCGCTCGTTGTTTTCCGGAGTATTTTAATCAGATATATCAAAAAAGTGACTTCCGTTGACAAAACTGATGTCTGGATTAATAATTCAGAATTATTATAATATGAAATTAGATAGGCACTTATAGTTATATTCGAGGAGTGATTATGAATCCATTTGTAATTAGGTAGTTTGGTTAGTTTTTTATGTATTCTTGGGAGCGAATATGAAACTAAACGTAACGTAAGTTCTTAGCGACGAATTTTAAGTGACTAAAATCCAACGTAATATGACGTTGGTAATTGGTAGAATTATATTCCCTATTAGGTCAGATACCGACGTCGAGGCGACCCGAATCTGTATTCCCCATTTAGGTGCAAATAAGGGTCGTCAGGCGGTCGAACCGACGTTGGTACCCGACGTCGGGTTTATTGAACGCGACGTATACCCAACGTTAGATAACGTCCAAATGCTACTTGGGTAGTGGAATAAATTAGTAGTTTCAATTAGCGTTTTCATGTAAGCATTCAGAACGAAAAAATTAGTGGTAGGAATTTTCAAGTAGTAGAAAAAGTTAACAAGCTTTTCCACTAATTATACTTCAAAATTTGCGAGAAATGTCATTTTGGCCTTTGATTATCTTCCGTCAAGAGAAATTGTGGTTACAAATCAAAAGTTCATTGTTTTATAAGCTACATAAATATTAGGCTTTGTTTATGGATACAAATGACTAACCAAGCTGTTGCTAGGATATTCTATTAATTTTAATTGTGTTTTTTAGACATTGTGATTGATCGTAAACTAAAAAGTATAAAGTGTAATTGAAACCACTAATTTATTCCACTAATTGCGAGGTTCTGAATTATAGGGAATGATCAAATCCGCAGGCCAAATCTTTTGATGTATGGGGGGCTAATATTATGTAATTGTTATCGGGTAGCCAATGCTAGTTTGATGTTTGACTTCATATAATACCATTTTGACAAAACGTCAACGCTTTGTAAGTGTTCTTTAATAGTTGTATTTAGATATTTTAAATAGTTTTTTGTTTTTCTTTGTATTTTTTGCTTCAGACGACGGGAGGAGATATATATCTCCTAAAACGTTAAGCATTTTTTGTCAACTTCCTTCTAGTGGCGAAAACCCAAACAGTTTTTTTAGAGAAATTAACCCACCACTATGGTAAAAAGACATTATTTAAAGTAATGGTGTTTTAACTATTTTTAAAACACTTATTAAAGTTAAACGCGCGCTGGGAGTAAAAATTGAAGGCCGTGACATACGAGCTAGCGTCACGAAACGCATCACGAAAAGTGGTAATGATCGAAAAAGTGGTGAGCCAATGAGGAAGAATTGAGATGGGTCTTTGAAACGTCGTAACTCGGGCCTATGTGAGCTAGGGTGTCATGGCAGCGCTCTCCATTATAGTGGACAGCAAACTGCAGGAGAGAGGACTGGGCATTAGATACAGATAGGACGGCGGTTTGTTCAACATAAAAAGACTCAGGGCAAAAACACGTACAAAATTCATCACAGAACTTCAATACCCTGATGACTGCGCTCTAATTGCAAACACGTTACAACAATTACAAGAAATGTTGAACACATATACCTGGGCATACGAGGCTTTGGGCCTTAAGCTAAACATTGACAAAACCAAAATCATGTGCACTCCCCCGGAAGATCATAACAATGCTATAAACATCGGAGAAGAACTATTGGAATATGTAGTGGAATTTAATTACCTCGGCAGTTTGATTTCGGAAAAGGCCTATTTAACAGCGAAAAAAAAGACACAGTATCGTTTAATTAAATCTTCTCCCATTTTAACTCGTTTTCTCGAACACGCGCTGTCCAGTTTAACTCGCGCCACATCAACCGGACATCGGTCAAGCCGATACAAAATGTGTCCGGTCGAATGGCCACCCTTCCGTGTTTAATTTATGTCAATGATGACAAGTATTGATAAATTCGGCTTCAAATATCTCGAGAACCATCGCTCGTAGCGATTTTTACCAAGACACTTTTTTATGTAAAAAAAACGTCGTAAATGTATATTTTGTTAATCAGTAATTTTATACAGGTACGGACGAAAAGTTATTACTCTTCAAACCATTTAAACATATGTAGGTGGCGCTCTTTACAAGTAGGAGGGACATCAAAATCAAATTTTTCATATCAAAAAACTCCCGACACCAATTTTTATCCAAACCTCAGAAATTATTTGGAAGAAATTGAATTAAAAATAAAACTTCTACACCCTGCATCTTCGAAATTAAGCATTTTAGGACGTACATTTATACTAACTTTTTTACTTATGTTTAAGATCTGTTTTATGCACAGGTTAATTTACGCTCAGCAGCACATAAGTCAGAGGCATAGTACTGTTATCCAGAAGTTAATCGGAGAGCTAAAAACAGACAAAGTATTGGGATTACCGCTTGATGGAACAGCTACAAGGTATAACTTTAACGACAAATTTAATATAACCATACCAGGAAGGGAAGACTGGAGTAAAGGTGTATCCATTCAAGTTGAGGCAACCTGGTATACAGACGGCTCAAAAACGTCAAAAGGCGTAGGAGCTGGGATAGTAGGGCCGAAATAAGTGAGATCCTTCCACGTAAGCCTATTAATGTCACAATTTCCAGGCAGAAATAACGGCAATCCACTATTATATAGAAGATATAATAAGACAACAAAGAACAAATTATTCTGTGGCGATCTTCACAGACAGCCAAACAGCGCTAATGGTACGCGGCTCCGCGATGGTCAATTCTAGGCTAGTGTGGGATGGGACTGTATGCATGCCCTGAATACTTTAGACGGACGTAGCATTGTTACGTTGGCCTGGGTACCAGGGCACGAGTGTCACAAGGGTAACGAAAGGGCAGATAAAACGGCCAAACAAGGCTCATCGATGCCATTAGATTACACAATCAGAACCCTTCTGCGGCGTTGCAAAGGCGGTCACTAGAATGCGGCCACGGAACGATGGGTGGCCAACGATGAGTGGCCAACGAACGTGAACGATGGGTGTTCCAAACCAACAAATCTCTAGAATGGTGGAGAAACTCACCAGGGCAGGGACAGGCAAAACATTTAATTGTAGAACATTCGCCAAAATTCACGGTAGACCTGGTAAGCAAGGACAGAAAGACACTCAAATCTGTAGTGAGGATACTAACAGGGCATTGTAAGCTGAATAGGCATCTAAAGCTGATGGACTGACAGACGAAGCATTTTGTAGGTTCTGCCAATCTCAAGGAGAAACGACAGAACATATTTTATGTTCCATCCACCAATTTTATGTTGATGCGACAACATGGCAAATGTGCGGTTCTGGGTAATAGGCAATGATAGGCCATTGCCAAGGAGATACATGGAGGGTCAGTCTCCCAGTAACTAAACTTTGTGAAAAAGAGAGGACCGGAGAATGTGACCTAAGGATCAGAAGAGGACCACAATAGATCTGAGAAGGTCGCAGTGGATTAGGCCGAGAGCTACCTCTAAGAATTTAATCTACTTATTTTTATCTGCAGACTATGCTGCCGAAGTTTCCGGACCACCCTGTTCTTTAGAAATCACAATTCTCTTTAACATTGAAAAAAAGGACACAGTATCTTTTAATTAAATCTTCTCCCATTTTAACTCGTTTCCTGGAACACGCGCCGTCCAGTTTAACTCGCGCCACATCGACCGGACATCGGTCAAGCCGATACAGAACCCCCGTTTCGGCCGGTCCGAGTGTAAAAGCCGAAGTCCGGTCGAATGACCACGCTTCCGTGTCGGCGGCCATGCGTCCAGCAGCGTTGAGGGGCGAGGGGGCGGAGAAACGTGCTAGACCGTGGGTCAGGGCGAGCGCGGGCTGGACGACGCGAGGGTCGTTTTGACGAGATTATCTAAATGGCGTTGAGAATGGACTTGTGCAAACAGAATAAATTATAAAGCGGGATAGTTGGGTAGGGATAGAGTAAGAGATAGTTCAGTGGCGGAGATTATAAATTAGGGATGGGTAGATCCGGATTTTGAAAGAGTCGGGTCAGGAGTTAGGTGCCTCAAGCTTCATAGACATACATCCAAGTTCCACTTTTTCTGTGTTATATTTTTGTTATTTTACATTTTTTTTGGGGTTGCTATGATCCCTTCCTGGACACAAACGGTACATTGTGAGACAGGAAATTGTAGAGAGAAATAAGCCCTATAACATAGGATACAACATACAACACTTTAATGAACAGTGCTTTCCATAAAATCAATAAAATGAAAAATATACGAAATAATATACATGTACGGATTTCTTTTGAAAATCTGAAACTATGAACCCTTCCCGGACACAAACAGTACATTGTGAAACAGGAAATTGTAGAGAGAAACAAGCCCTATACAATTACCCCTCCCAGAAAGAAATTAATTAATAAGATAAAATTTGGTATAAAATAAAATAATTGTTACAAAAAAGTTAATAATACAAATTAAAACAGAATATCCAAACCAATCCCACTAGATTTTTTCCACAGTTACAATACCTTCCAGCAAGAATTTAATTCAAATTTAATACTTTTTTGAATATTCACACTACCCCTCCCAGACTCAATCTCTAGATGCGCCACTGAGTCATATTAAAAATTACATAAAAAATATTGATAATTAAAAAAATTTCAAATTATCACTTCATTTCGCCGTTAAAAATTAACCAAAGGATGTATTAACATGAATAAAAATACAAAATGCTCAGGAGGCATGATTCTGCCCGTAAAATTATATTTTAGGAAAATTTACACCCACATGAAATTATTGCACGAGATATTTTAAAATTAAGGTAAAAAACAACCTCTCGATTAATCCTGTATAATATGCTAAATACTAAAGTTTATAAAAAGATGAGGTTACGAATTAAACTTGAAAAATTCACCTTTGTGCTAATTTTGATGTGTATTATCATAGTTATATATATTATAAGTTAAGTTTTATTTAAATTTTTACTGACTTTACCCATTTAGTTGACGAATTTCAAAAATCTCTTTTAAGTGTTCTTCACTTAAGGATCTTTGATCAGTTAGTAAGGAATTTTCATACAACAAACTTTCCGACATAATTTTACTCTCTAGGAAATTAAATATCCTATAATAACTGCTTTGTCTTGCTAATAAACTAATGCCATTTAAAGGAAACTTCATACTAATTTTTATCTATCTAAAGACATTGGTATAAACTTAATCCGAAATAACTAAAAACCTCTTAAATGCTCTGACAACTGACACACCACTGCCAATAACAAATAATTGATTTCTGAAGGTATTGTGGTTCTCAAGTACTTTTTAATGTGTATTCGGTTTACATAAGGAGAGAGTAATCTAGCAATATAAAAATGCTACATATAATCAATCTGGAAATATATACCTTTAATTTAAAAAAGAATCATTCAAATTGGTGAAGTGGTATCTGCGTGCTGGATGGCACAAAAAACCCTTGGAGCGTTTAAAGAGAGCTGTATAAAAAGCTATATACTGAGCTGTATAATAAGCCTGGTAACAAAATTCTACAGCAACCTATATAAAGCACCAGAAAACATACACGAAGAAGAAAGACTGCCTTTACCACTATATATACAGAGTGAGTCTTAAAGAGGAGATGTTTTTAGGAGTATATTATTTCCTGCAAAATAAAAACACTAAATCACCACAATACACCAAAACACTTTTACTTTTACACTGGACGCGCGTTTCGCTAACCATGTTAGCATCATCAGCAGATGATTATAAACTAAAGTACAATCTACAAGTTGAGCGTTTATATACTCGCCCAGTGGGCACCAAGTGGGCGTGGCAAAATCTAGCCAACCGAGTCAGAGCCAACTGAGCGTAACAGTTAGATTTCCGCCACTAGAGTAGTAGGAACAAAGAACTTGAAGGAATTGGACCGTTGTCTCTGTTCATACTATCTTTACATTTATTAATTCTGATGCTTTCATATGCATCTAATTGCCTGTAATTTGAGACTTGTTTAATTAATTTTAAATTATTAAGATCTATACAATGTTCTTTATGAACAATATGTTCGGCAACGCAAGATTTATCCGGTTTACCATATCTTATCTGAGCTAAATGTTCTTTAAATCTAGTTAATATTGATTTTCTAGTTTGCCCAACATATTTCTGATTACAATCTTTACAAGAAATTTCATAAATACCCGACCTTTCCAGTGGAGGTGTTTTATCCTTTGGATTACCTAATAATTGTTGTAATTTATTATTAGCACTATACACAAGTTTATAATTTACATTCTTCAAAATTCCTTTTAGACCACGGGATAACTCTCTATCAAACGGCATCGAAAAATATTTAGACGTGTCTTTCTCCACTTGAAAAGTCGAATTTTCAGAAATCATTAACCTATACCTACGTTTTCTAATTAATTTATCAACTAGTGAAGGAGAATATCCATTACACTCAGCTACATTCCTAATGTAATCTCTTTCTATTTCATATCTTTCTTTGGAAAGTGGGAAACTAAGTTATCTATGAACTAGGAAATTTAAACTAGCCATTTTATGTTCAACACTATGATGTGATTCATTAGGAATATATCTGCGTGTGGTCGTATTTTTCCTATAGATATTAAATTCCAGGCAATTATTAATATTTCTAATAACTCATACATCTAGAAATGGTAATCTGTCGTTGTTCTCAATTTCATGCGTAAATTTAATGGAAGGAAAACGATTATTTAACTAGAAATAAAATTATCTATGGTGTCTGAATGTGTGTCAAAAACAGCAAAAATATCATCCACATACTTAAACCAAACTCTTGGAAAATACTCAAACTGATTCTTAGCCTCCACTTCAAACCTGCTCATGAATAAATTAGCCAAAAATGGAGACAATGGATTACCCATTGCTGTACCTTCCCGCTGTTCAAAAACGTTGTTATTAAATTGAAAACAATTTTGTTTCATACATAACGATGTAAGCTCAATATATTCAGTCACAGTTTTGTTGTCGAGACCATTTGCGTTCAGTAATTCCTTCAAGTAGCCTAAAGTATGTGGAATTGGAACACTTGGGAACAACGAAGATACATCAAAGGAGACCAAAATTTCACCTTCATGCAATGTTATATCTTTAATTTTGTTCATGAATTAGTTAATGAATATGAGCTTACATCGTTATGAACTCATCAACCCACCATTTTAACTATCTTAACTTTTATTAAATACAAACGACCAGAAGGAAAATGAATCCAACAATGAACCCACATCCAGTTCGTTTATAAACTGATTAAGTTCACTTCATCCGCTAAAGTACAAAGGCAGAGAGACCGTAACGTTTTAAATTTCGAAAAATTTATTTTGAAAATCACCCTGACACACCGATAAATGATTAATAGTCTCCACCGAGCTTTAGAAAAAAGAGTAGTAATAATAACGGCACTTGGAGTACTGCTGGGTGTCGACCAAAAACCAAAACACATCGGATTATCATTGTAAGTCAAAAACGAAATACGACAATACTCACGGTTAGGGTGTAAGGGGACCGACTTTTTTTCTCTATTTTTTATAATCTTCAATGACACACAATGATTTTTATGGATTAAGCTACTGTAGGAAATAACTGCTCTTCTTTCTAATAGCGCCCTAATGGTCTTTGCAGGTATAAAAAAAGACGGGGTAAAAAAACTACCCCCGGGTTTTTTGCGCTAGGCTATTGAACAAATCGATAGATTTACAAGTGGATGATGGAGAACGGGGTTAAATGTTTGACAGTAGAGGGTTTATATTTATGTTTAACTTTCTCACGTTTTTTTTTTCCATCTGTGTCCAGGTAATCAAAAATTGAAAAAAAATGTTATCCAATGTAATTTCGGGCAAATAAATTTTCAGCAGTATATTTTAGACACAATTATTTTACAAATAATGTAAAAAATACTTGTTTTTTTGCCATTGGAAAAGATCTACAAAATAAAAATGTATAAATACCACTGCCTTGAATCCAAACGGAAACTCGCTTGTCAGTAGCTTTTTACCAGTCAATCAAATTGCTTGTCGCCAGAATCAAAAAAACATAGAAAGAAAAACGAATAAAACTATTTAAATTTTGTCTAAATATAACTATTCAAGAACACTTTAGTTTTTAGCAAATTAGCTATTTTAACTAATTTTATAGCTATTATAACTAATTTTAAATTAAGCAAAATAAAAAAAAGAAATAATTCACCACAACACAAAAAACTTGATGGTTGATAGTTTTAATCATCTGCTGATGATGCTAACGTTAAAATTAAAGTGTTTCGGTATATTGTGCTGTCAAGCAGCAATGGAGGTCATTCTAGACCTAACACCACTGCATATTGTCGTCGGTAGTTATGCCAATGCGACAATGATTGGAATGGTCATTAACGGAAACAGTACTGGGAGAATTTTCAGGTCAGGGGCTTGGAACACCCTCAAAAAAGAAAATTCCACTTCTCCATCTCCCAGTGGATGGTATGTCATTCACTGGGAGTTGGAGAAGTTATTTACAACTTTGAGAAACACCTCACTGTAGTATTGAGTAATAAAAATGATTGGAAGGATGAAACGCTTACTCGGCATATAAAAGACCATACCATAACGTTCTGCTTGTTAATTCCTTTTAAGTTTTCGTGGAAAATATCCTTGAACCTTTTGAGTTGTCCACCCGTCCTCCTCTTACCGTCTACAAGCTCACCGTAAAGCAGAGATTTTGGTATGCGGTTTTCTTGCATTCTGCATACGTGACCTGCCCGTCTTAAGCGGGACTTTGTAATCATGACTTCAATACTCTCGCAGTAAGGACCGATACGTTTGAGACATGATGGAACCATTTTATTCTTAAAAGTTGTCTAAGATGTCTCTGTTGCAACTTGTTTAATGCGTTCATGTGTCGGCGGTACGGCACCCAGGTTTCGCTTCCATATAACATAGTGGGAATTATTATCGCTCGGTACACTGCAAGTTTCGTTTTTGTGCTCAAGTCATGATTGTAGAAAACCCTGTCTTTTAATTTCCAGAATGCTCTTGAGGCGCTGCTTATCCTGTGCTGAATTTCACAGTTGATATTGAAATAATTCACCACAACACAAAAAACTTACTTTTAACACAAAACAACAAACAAACAAAACAAACAACGCTTTATTGTACAAAAAGCCAAAACAGCTTCATCGACAAAGCACTCACAAACAACAAAATCACAAAAAAATACAAACAACAAAAAATACACAATACAAATAATACAATTCAAAAAAATTTAAGTCTTTAAAATTACAAAAAGAATATACATGGCCAATTTTAGAACAGTACGCAGTAAATAGATATAATTTTAGAGTTACAAAATATTAAATACTTGACCTTTGACCAGTGTGTGATATGATCAAAATTTTAAAATTCAAAATTGTTGCTTTGCGAAATGCGGGAAAGAATGAAAGCGACTTGATATTCAAAGGCAGATGATTGTACATTTTTCTGGCATTGTACAGGACACGCAGTCGATATTGGCCTTTTCCGAAATCAAACTCTCGAGGTAATTGAATTCCGCTACATATTCCAACAGCTCATCTCCGATTTTTATAGCATTGTTGTGATCTTCTGGGGGAGTACACATCATTTTAGTTTTATCGATGTTCAGCTTAAGTCCCAAGGCCTCGTATGCCCATATATATGTGTTCAACATTTCTTGCAATTGCTATAACGTATTTGCAACTAGAGCACAGTCATCAGCGTATTGAAGTTCTATGATGAATTTTGTACGTGTTTTTGCCCTGAGTCTTTTTATGTTGAATAGACCGCCGTCCTATCTGTATCTAATGCCCAAACCTCTCTCCTGCAGTTTGCTGTCCACTATAATGGAGAGCGCTGCCATGAATATATTGAATAGGAGAGGCGCTAAGACACATCTCTGCCTAACGCCTGTGTTTGTTAGGAAGGGATCGTTCAGTGATCCATGATATGACACTCTTGATTTGTTGTTGTTATAGAGGCTTTTACACACTGTAAGAAATTTGATGGGTATTCCGAACTTTTTCATAATCGCTCAAAGTGCATCTCTGTTCACAGAGTCGAAGGCTTTTGTTAGATCGATAAATGCAACGTAAAGTTTAGACTGCTGCTCTTTTACTTTTTCCTGTAGTTGCCGGATGGAGAATATGGAATCGACGGTACCGCGGTTGGTGCGAAAACCCGTTTGCGATTCTGGGAGGATTTTTTCTATATGTGGGTGCAGGCGGTTTGACATAATTTTTGCAAGAATTTTTCCTTCGATAGCCAGTAGTGAAATTCCTCGGTAGTTTCCGCAGTTTGATGCACTTCCTTTGTTCTTAAATATATTCACTATATTCGCGTTGCAAAAGTCCTGAGGTACTTCTCCGCTTTCCCATATGACATCGAAGAGAGCCTTTAGGAGATGGTACTTAAGAAAGAGACATGTATAACAATTTCAGTTAACGCAAAATGAGAGAGATCTTTAGAAATAATAGAAAAGTGTTCTGCGAAAATAATATCGGTGAATGTCCTGGTACATTACTACTTAATAATAAACTATAGTGTATTCTCATTCCTTATAAACAGCACTGACAAAATCTACTGCCATTCAAAGCAAACAAACCGTCGAAAAGAAACTATTCCGCAAGAAACTCCCCAAATAAAGGAAAGAATAACCGACGAAATATATTGCGACGACTTTTTCGAACAACTTATTTTCCGGAAAGTTCTGGGAGTTGGCGAATGGACGCAAATTTGCGCCCGAGTTTACTGTAGTAGGAGAGACGCCGTATTAAAAGTTAGGGATGCACCGGGACGGTTTAGAGGGCTTAAGGGCCGTCCAGGGACTCGTCCCTCGGACACTTTCAAAATTTCCAAGTCTCCCAAGAGCTACTTTTAAATATTTGACACATAGTATCGTACGTAACGCGGGTCATCCGAGAAACTCGATACTCTCCGGGTCCCAGAGAAACTGCACAAACGATGAATTATTTATTTTAGGGCATTTCGAGTAAAAATCGATGTTTCCGGTGGTCTTTTCTTTGGAGAATACCACGCGGCTGTCTCTATTTCACTTTGAAAATCGGTTTATTTGTTCGGAGACAATTTTGAACTTTGACATATATGACACAATCAAAGATGACAATATTTAAATAAATAAAACAACGTTTGGTTAGTTACAACATTTATATTTCAAGAAAGACTGAACCGATTTAATGATATGAACTATGATTTTTTGTTGGATTTTGTTCTACCCGAATAGCCGAATAACTAAAGCTTCATTCAGAACCTCGCAATTAGTGGAATAAATTAGTGGTTTCAATTACAATTAATATTTTTCTAGTTTACGATCATCCGCAATGTTTAAAAAACACAATTAAAATTAATAGAATATCCTAGCAACAACTTGCGGTAGTCAGTTGTATCCATAGAGAAAGCCTAATATTTAGCTTATAAAACAATAAACTTTTGACTTCTAACCACAATTTCTCTTGACGGATGATAATCAAAAGCCAAAATAACATTTCCCGCAAATTTTGAAGTATAATTAGTGGAAAAGTTAAAAGTTTGATAACTTTTTCTGCTAATTGAAAACTAATTGCTACCACTAATTTTGACATTTTGAATGCTTACATTGAAATTGAAGGAACAAAGTTCTACGCTAATTGAAACCACTAATTTCGAGGTTCTGCAAATGAATCTTAAGTATTATAATATCGGAGAAATTGACTTAAAAAATATACAGAACATTAATTTTTATATAAATTAGGTTTAGAACTCCGCCATATTCTGCATTTGACAGCTCGCGTCACGCATACTTTTAACTTATTTAAAATAATTATCTACTACAAATCAGTGATACTAGGGTCGGCATTTTTAGTCTTGGGTGCCGATTTTCATGTGTACGAAGAGTACGGCCAACACGCTTAGTAAAATAAAATGTACTGAATAAAGACAGAAGGCGAGTATTTTCCCAAGCGCATGGAATCTAGCGTCAGATTGAGTAGTTAGGTAATAAATACTTCGTATTTTTGCTCTCTCCGATTTACTAGATTGCCAGAGCGACTCACTCCTATACATGTAAACGCCGACCCAAAGTTTCGCTTTGCCAGCAGGGTATACTAGAAATTATAGAATAGTACTTTAACTGAAAATAGTGACAAAATAGCATATTCAAGTCTAGAAACATATTGAAATATACAGAAAATACTCGAATCGAAATGCAAACAAAAATATAGAGAAGAAATGACAACTGTCTAATCGATTGGTCTCATTTGAAGTTACTGAAGTTATGATTACTAAATCCCGCTTAAGATGGCCTGGTCATGTATGCACGATGCAAGAAAACCGCCTACCGAAATCTCTCCTTTACGGTGAGCTTGCAGACGGTAAGAGGAAACCGGGTGGACAACTCAAAAGGTATAAGGATATTTTCCACGAAAATTTTGAAAAAAGGGATAAGCATGTAGAATCAGTGGGAGGAAGCAGCGCCACAATAGAAATCAATAGAGAGGAATTATAAACTCAGTTAAAAACAGCAACCAAAAAGTAAAGAGGCCACAAAGTAATGAGATAACATTACGTATCGGGCTTTTCAGTCACAGAAAAGCTCATGAAACAAAACGTCTTGTGTAACCATCTTCTGATGCGTGCCAAATATTCGTCAGGGAGTAAGTAAGTAAGTAATACTATAAGTTTGATGATTGAAAACCTTACATTTATATACTAATATTTGAACCATTGTATCACCTGAGAAGAAATAAAAAATGCTAAGTCCCGCAATGTCAGTTCATCCACAACCAAACGTCGTGAGGTCTTATGTAAAACTAAGTCAGTTATTTTAGTTAGTGTCTATGGAGACACTTATTGAACAACTTTGGTATAAATTGTTATCTAATGAAATACCCATATCAATATTCTTAGTGACTGTATCATTATTTGATGTTTATTTCTCTTCATAATTCTAAAAGAATAACCTAGTATTTCGATTATTAAATAAATCTGAACAGTGCACTTATACGTGTTTTAATTAGCAGAATTTGTATGAAATGTTTGATAAAGTAACCTAATAAATATACATTTTTGTTAGTTATAAACCATACGTACACTTTTATTAAATACGAAGCAATTTATCAAACAATAATGTAAGAACTTCAAAGAATCTTTATAGAATAGTTTTTACAAAAATATTTCCACTACATAAATTCGCATCAGTATCGACATATGCGTACCTACCGTACATTTCCGTTACTTTGATCATCGCTCTACTTTTTTTCACACGTAACTTTTTTAACCCTTTTTTGTCTCTACCCTCTACCCCAGGGATGCATTGCCTTACCTGATCCAGGTCACTTTTTCATCTCAGATGCATATGTTCGATGCGGCAATCAAAAAAGGGGTGGTAAACTAATAAATTTCGCATAGAAATACAATAGTCTCTATCTGTCTGTTTGTAGGTTTCAATTTTATGTTATTGCGCGGATATGTGTCTAATGGATACAAAGGAGATAATATAACGGATATTTTTACTTGATTTATGCCATTGGAACTGTAGGGATTACTTATATTTTTATTTTTTGATAATATGTATATGTAAGATATTCTTTGGTATAAATTAAATAATAATAATTAGTATTAACAGATGTGACGGAAGATTCCTTATCTAGTGTTGTAGTTCGTCAATAAAAATAAACATAAAACACTAAATCACCACAATACACCAAAATATATTATACAGGGTCCGGCAATAGTGCGTCGGGCATCTGTAGCTCCTAGAATAAAAAACTTGGAAATTGTTTAAGTGCTAACCTAAAGTATATACCAGGATGAATTTCAGGAAAATATGTTAACTTCTATAGGATGGCTCAGAAAAGTGTGAGTGAACCTGGATATTTTTTTTAAATGGAACACCCTGTATATTATTTCATTTTTGGCTTCCTTTCAGATCACTTTACATAACCCTAAGATATTATTAAATATATTTCGATAGTTTCAGAGATATTAAAAAATAAATCAAAAATATATATTTTTCAGCCCTTATAAAAAAATATTAGAAATACAAGAACTGTTCTGAAATCAAAACTATACTAAGTATTTACTTTAGATGGTCTGTACTTCTGTACTTACTTTGCTATAAATATGAAAATCTTAAATTATACAGGATGTTCAAAATTCTACGCAAACTTTCTAAAAATATAAAATAATTTTTCTTCGTTTTTTTTAAATGGTATTATATATTCCCTGTATATTATTTTTTCAATAGATGGAGAATTAAAAAATGAACATTTTTTGTATTTAGAGTATTTCAAAATTTTTAACGGTTTCGCAGATATTTGCGGTTTTATATTTCATATGGCATTTTCCAAAGTAAATTTTTATCAAAGCCACCCAATGATTTTTCTCTCGTATTTTACCATTGAAAGCGCCATATGAAATAAAACTGCGTGTATCTGCGAAACCGTTAAAAATTTTGAAATACTCTAAATACAAAAAATGTTCATCTTTAAACTCTTCATTTAATAAAAAAATAATATACAGGGTGTTCCATTTAAAAAAACAAAGAAAAATTTTATATTTTAGAAAGTTTGGCGTTGAATATTGAACATCCTGTATGATTTACGATTACCATATTTATGGCAAAGTAAGAACAGACCATCTAAAGTAAATACCTCATATAGTTTTGATTTCAGAACAGTTTTTGTATTTTTAATAATTTTTTTAAGAAGGGCTGAAAACTATATATTTTTGATTTATTTTTTAATATCTCTGAAACTATCGAAATATATTTATTCATATCTTAGGGTTATGTAAAGTGATCTGAAAGGAAGCCAAAAATGCAATAATATACAGGGTGTTTCATTTAAAAAAATCATCCAGGTCCACTCACACTTTTTTGAGCCACCCTATAGAAGTTAAAATATTTTCCTGAAATATATCCTGGTACATACTTTAGGTTTGCACTTAAACAAAATTCTCAAGTTTTTTATTCTAGGAGCTACAGATGCCCGACGCACTATTGCCGGACCCTGTATATTGGCAATATAGTCAGTAATAGTATGTCCCATTTGTCATTAAATATTAAGCTTCTGGCTTTATGCACAACAAAGTTATCCCCCTCCCCTGGATGGTACGGCTGATATTTTCTTGTAATTTCTCCTTAAGTGTAGTAATGAATTACTTTCTTGAGTTATAACGAGTCATAACACATCATACCCTCTCAAGGATTTGAAACAAGCCAGTATCTGAGACGGTTTTACAGAGGTTAGTTCTTCATCTCTGATGAAATGAAATGAAAAACCTCATGGCACGAATGGTTGTCGTCTCGGCGCACTTAGTGATAAAGTGTTCTGGTGTTTCCCTATTTTCCCCACAGAATCTGCATTCGTCGTTGTTTCTTAGCTTAAACATACTGAGGCGTTCGTTGAAGAGACAGTGTCCTGTTAAAGTCCCCGTGACAATCCGAAGACTGTTTTTATTTGAATCAAGAAAAATCTTTGATTTTCTCGGTCGTGACTTATGAAAAATTTCTTTGATCGTCTTAGACTGTTGGAGGATTCCCATTTCAAATTACGGATGGAGTCTTTCTTATAATGTGTGCTTTAACTTGGCCTCAACTTGGGAAGGTTCTGGTCCAGTTACCAGAGTGTTAGCTCCTTTTCTGGCTAAATCGTTTACTTTTTCATTGCTTTTTATCCATTTGTGGGCTGAAACCCAGAGTAGGACTTTATTATCTTTGCCTAATTTGTTCAGCTTTTCTAGGCATTTTGACCATTTTTTTAAAGATTGGAAACGCCTTTAGGACCGGAGTGTGGGGATCTCCCTCCCTACTCTATCCAGATGGAGGGCCTACCCACTAAAAACCAGGGTTGGAAAAAATCATGGTTTTTTTTAAAAAATCAAAAAAATCAAATTTTTTTTTATTTAAATCAGATTTTTTTTTGATTTTAATTCAAAACAATATTTAAATCGGATTTCCAAATGACTAGGACTTATTTCCAATTAAAGTCCTATCCTAAATAGCTAAATCTATACCCCGATATCGATAATATTAACAATTCTACGGGGCGTGTGATGTTTCCACATCGGTTACTAGTATATTCCGCAAAAAAAGTCGTTCGCTTCAGATCAAGAGGTTTTTTTCAAACGTCTCAAAAATATTAATTTTTGTCGTTTTAACCTAGGCATAAAAGTAAAGCACTGTTACGCCTAAGCACAAAAGTACAAAAATATATTATTAAACTAATATTAAGGTCAAATTCGTCGGGTGTACAAATTGTTGCTCGATTACTGTTTATATTATTTGCAATGATTGATTAAAAAATTATTTGTAATGTTTAAAAAAAATAGTATGTTCTATTCGGAGTAAAAATGTACTTTTTGTGCTCCTTGTAACGTCGGAATAGCTTTACGATGGTCTTTCAAAGGTACAGCATCGTCAAAAAAAGTACTTACTGCAGATCAAAATGTCGGTAGGAATTTGGAAATATACAACCGTCTCAAAAAAAAAATATAAAACAACATATTTTCTGACAACGATTATAGATTCTCGGGTATGAAGATATACTCTCTATATTAGAAAAAGCTAGTTCTGCACTAGACTTTGCGAATGATATGTATTCGAACAGCGAATTTTTGTCACTTATACATAAATTTTAAAATAAATCCCTGCGTTAGGGGTCTAATGGATTCACACGAAATTAGTTCAAAAATCGGCCCAACAATATTAGGGTGAGGAATAACCTGAGCAACTTTCCAACTCGCGGGAAATACAGAATTTCTTAGGCAAAAGTTAATTATATGGCAAATATATTTTAGTATAAATGGACAGCACAGCACTAAAAAATCTATGGGAATACCATCATACCCAACCGCTTTTGATTTTATTCCAAAGAGAATCTTAGACCCAGAGATATCTGTTATAGAACTATTTTTTATAGTTTTCTGGGCACATTTTTATAACTTTTACGTTTTTTTTTAAATTTATAATAAAGTTTCAAATAAAATTATTTTTTTGATTTAAATCACATGATTAAAATTAAAAAAATCACTTGATTTAAATCACGATTTAAATCATGATTTAAATAATTTGATTTAAATCATGCCCCTGCATCATAACCCTGCTAAAACCCCATCTTTTCTACATAACCCTAACTATCCTGGAACTGCCGTGAAGCATGACATCGGGATAGTAGATGATTCTCAGTTATCTCATATTTTTTAAACCATTCTAACATTCATTCCATATATCTTCCTTATTATTCTAATCACAGCACAGTCAGTTTAGTTTAGTTCTTTATCACAGACAATACTATCACAGTATAATCACGGATTTTTGGCTTTAATCTCGTCGTCTACTTTCTGTTTCATTATGATATGCAGCATTGATATAATGGCTCGGCACTTTTCTTCATCTTCACTAATGGTGATACCAACTGTGTTTTCCTCTAGCTTCGTTTGGCATATTTCTTCTGTTTCTTCCCTTATTGTTTGCTACCTAGGGCAGAGAAATATTGTATGACCCGGGCTATCCACATTATTACAGGAAGAGCAAGTGTCGTTGTCCCTTTTGTCGATTCTTTTTAGGTAGTGCCAAACACCCCGTGTCCGGTAATGTTTTTTTGACTAATTTAGAAATGATTGTTACTGAGTTAATCGCATTTAATGTTGCTGGATTATCGGACAATATGGCTATGTACGCATCTTTCGATAGCGTAGTTGTAATTTTTTTATTGAATATAAAACCATGTCATGTGTAAGAAAGGATTACTTCGTTTTTGAAGCAGAAAAAGCGTTTTTTTGTTCATCTTTAACCATAGTCCATCAGCAACAGCCGTGCCAATAACACTGCACAGCTATAAATAAGGATTACTCTAGCCCGTAGTGCGTAATGTGGCTCTCCGAAGTCCCCTTAAATTTATTTATTTTAAAATATTGGCAGCAGCGGCTAAAAGCCGTACTGCCCGGGGACCTAAATATCCCTCGCGACACGGTCCACTTATTTTAATTTTATGTCGATTCTGATACCCGATACATCGCCGATCCCCAAAGTGAGGAGGAAGGAAACTTTGCGAACTGTGTAGTTTTTTTAAATTTCTTTAATGCGTAGGGTGTGGGTCTGTCCAGGAATAATAAAAAATTAATGGACTATATCAAAGTTATGGCGCTTTTAAAAAATATATAGAACATGCTGGTCATTATTGAATTACGCACGTTGGATAATTCTATTTACTTACTTAGTTTTAATAAAATCGCAGTAATAAATATTTATTAAAAATAGTTTATTGTCGGTTATTTGCTATTTGCTTATTTTGCCCGCCCGTAATCCTTTTCCATGGAACAGAGTAGAATAGAATAATAATAAGGGACTAAACAGATAATCGAGACAAGAATTAGAAATACTTAATAGTTATGAGAGGATCTCTTTCACCCCTACTGAGTTAATGAGTTCCGCGAGAAATTTTCAAAAACTGCCCCGTCTCTCCATAACAGAAAGCCGATATGTCAAACACCTGTAGCAAAATCTCATGTCTTGGTTTGCTATTTATTTTTATTGTTATTAGATATAGTTTAAATGTGTTGATGTTGGTTAAATATATTTTAAATTGTTATAAAAATCTCTCATAGCAAATATTATTTTCGTTTTAATTGATGCTCACAGCTAAACTTTTTTTGCATTACAGCCGGTGCCGTTCAAAGCCTACTTATCTAAAGCTGGCGAATTTTTATATACTCTATATCTCGAAGAGAAATCGAGCAAAATATCAAGTGTGGTATATTTTTGGAAAGGTAATTTTAAATTCTTTTCAATAAATTGAAAATATACAGGGTGTCCCATATAAAAAATCAAATTTTCTGTTGATAATTCTTAAATTATTAATTTTAAAAAAATTATACTTAAACCATTAAATTCTACGTAAAAAGGTGCTTTGGAAATGTTTTCATAAAAATGCAAAATTTTCTATAGCAAAAAAGTTACAGCGATTTGTTAAAAATGCATATTTTTGAAAAACATCCCGTAACTCCGAAACGGTAACAGATATCGATATGCGGTTTTCACCATCATGTTTTTGACAAAAATTGAGCTCCAGACACCGATATTAGTTTTTGTCTATCTCCTATAGAAAAGGGTGTTTCCATTTAAAAGCGTCTAATTTGACCCACCCTGTACAGTATGATCGAACAAAACGGCTTCCTAGACGGCTGTAGAATGGCAATCGTTATTATCGTTATAGACCGGACCGGTCCTTTTCTTCCCCCCACCCCCTTCGTCCTTTATTTCCGGGCTCGCTAACCGGCCGTTATTTACGTAAGTCGCCTCTATAAGCCCCGCAGGTTGGGGATCCCGTGCGTTGCGGGCACTTCTGTTTAAGTTACGGACCAAACACGGCCCTTAATTAAACGGTTCTGTTTGAACAGGCAGATTAAATGTGACACAGAAGTGTAATCGCGCTTATTGTGGTCCGGGCGGGTCAGGCCGGGCTTAAGTATGCGTCCGACCCGGCTCCTCTCTGGCGTCGCTTCCTTTGAAGGAGCGCCCTATAATTCAAGGCCTTTCCCCCCACTCGCACACACCCGGACAGTGGTCTAAGGATTAATCTTCGGGGGGATTCAATTGGGAGTTGGGGGGAGAGATTTAAATATTTTTAATTTTAAATTTGTTAGAAAAAATATTAAATGGATGGTATTTGTATCCATTAGGGGTGTCCATTAATTACGTGAAGAAATCAAGAGGGCGAGGAGGTTAAGCTGGAAGAGAACCCATTGTGAGATTTAGAAAAATCACACAGGGGGTTTCGGAAAATATTACCTATTTTTTTTGGGTAAAATATGGTGTAAAGATATCAGAAAATCAGATTATTTTAAAGTGAAACATAAAATAATAATAATACAAAATATGATAAAATAATAAATTTAATTTTCATTTAAAAAAATTATTTATAAAAAATAAATTTTAACAAATTTTAAACACAAACTGAATAGTACATAACGAAATATGTAGCGGAAAGCCGTATAGTACATAACCACAGACATAACTACTGAAAAGGTAGGTTCAAACTAGTGATGGGATAACTCGATTATTGAAATAACCGACATCTCTCGATTATGAACGAGCGATGCAAGTGACGAGTACCTAGCGACGAACGCAAGCGATCCTAGAATGAAATAAATTGAAATCCGATTTATGTGACATGCTCGATAAAAAGCCGAGCGAATTTATACGACGCCATATATATATTTATCCGTTGCGTATCTGAGGAACAAATTTTACGACCTACATCGACAATGCTTTGAAATAAATTAAATTAAGCGATCAAGCGAATCGCTCGCCGCTTGCTACTTGCCATTCATCACCGAAAGAATATGTGCCCTGCGCACGCAACTTACTGCTTGGCGTTAACGAGTACTTACAACAAGCGACGGGTGAAAAACTCGGTTATTGCAATCGCTTGAATACTCGAGTGCTAGATTATTGAAATTAATCGGTTTTTCCTATCACTAGTTCAAACAGCAAAAGAAATAAAATAAGATCAAATGAGAATAGTACAAAATAATATAAAAAATAAGTTGGTTATATCGAACATGGTAGTTGCGTAGTTGCTAACTTTGATCAATGCTATGTTATGTTAACACAATGATGCTTTTTAAATAAAACTAGTATACATTAAATTTAAGATTGTAATTGATTGATTACATTTAATTACAATGTATTTATAAAATAAACTTAAAATTAAATAATAATTCTGATTATTATTATTAATATAAATCATAACGAGTCAAACATAGATTTATCCATCCCCATTTTGTACAGTTTCAGGTAAAATGCCAACAATACCAGTAGGCTGGCACGTACGGCGTTAGGCTGGTCAGTGGTCGAGAGGGGTACACCAATCACCACCCGCCCCTGCAGCTTTCCGAACTCACCCTCTGCTATTCTTTTTCACCCCCGTTTGTTCAAAAGGTTCGTACGGCATGCATAGGGACCGGTTTAAGGGCCTGATTTTGCTTTTTAAATTAAACTGGTTGAAGTTATCCGAAGGTTAGGGTATTGTTGTACTTTGGAGTTAGAGCATCCAATCAAGTAGATTGTCTAAAAGTTAATAATGTCTATACCTTTGTGGCAGGTTTAGTTCTTGAAAAAAAATTTGACTTTAATTTAGGAAAGTAGCTTGTCAGTGTTCTTTTACTGAAAAAACTTTTTTTTCTTTACTTTTACATCAAAAATGTTTATCTAAAACACGTACTAATTTATACATATAAAAATATTAATAAATATAAATAAAAGTAAATATTATAAAGCCAGATATTAAGAAATAGCATAAAACTTGAAAGAAATAAAGTCATTTTAAGAACTGATCAGCAATCTCAACTTCTATGTTATAAAAATTTTATACACGGTGTCCCAATATTCCGTGGAGATAGAACTAGTTTTCACCTTTTCCGTGCGTGTTAAAACACTTAGCGAAACATACACACCCAAAATTTCATTCAAATCGGAATAACGGTTCTGAAAATATCTGAAAAAATGTATTTATTTTTTTTAAGTTTGATGCTCTAACGGACAGGCGATGTGTTGATTCCAAAAATACGTAGTGGTCTATGCCCACGGAATATTGGGACACGCTGTATATTAGTAATTTCTATTTTTAGTTTTGATTTATTTTATTTTTTTTTATTTATTTAGTTGTTGTATTATGAAAATATTTTATTTATTAACTGATTTATTGATTGATTTTTGCATATACTGATTATGCAGAAATATTAATATATTTTTATAGCCAGAGTTGTAATGTTTTAAACATTTTGTTTAAAAACCATATCTGTTTTAAATATCGGTTTAAAACATACGTAAATTGATGGGTTTTAAACATGTTTGGTATGTAGGTGATTTTTCTTTCAATAAAAAAAGTTTTATTGCTTGTCGAGCTTTATTATTATTCGTATGGCTTGTTTTAATTTAAAAGCTCTTAAATTTCTGATCCTTATCCTAAATCTAATTTAAAGTTTAAACCAAGCATTATGCGGTTTCTATAGATATAATAATACCCTGTAAAATATGAGCTTTATTTTCGTATTATTATAAAAGTCTAGGTATAGTCTGTCCAACGACACAATCCTCGACAGTGATAGATGTGTATGTCATTTTAATTTCAAAGTAGTTTATTTTATTTTACAAAGAAATAAAGTTGGTACAATCGGAACGCATAGCAGAAAATTAATATATTTAAAATTTGATGGAAGCGATTACTTCAAAATATTGTAAAAAAAATTGTATAAAACTGAAAAAAGCTAATCGAGTTATTTTATTAAAAAAACGGTATGTGTTAATACAAAACAAATAAGGGTGTATTTTAAACAAAACACCACATACCAAAAAATATAAAAAAGAACTATGTCTTACTTTCAGTCCCAAGCAACTTCCTGCATTAATAATACATTTATTATACAGGGTGGCGCGGGTGCTAATTAATGTGCATAATTTAAAATTATTTTGAAATATACAGGGTGTCTCAGAACTAAGATCCATACCAAAGTTACATTTTTTCTTATGGAACACCATGCCATTTTATTTAAAAATAGCTTTTTATTCAAAATCTGAGATAGATAGATATAGGAAACCCTAATATAGTTTGAAAGAGCATTTCATTCTGCTTCGATTTATTTAAAGAAATACAGGGTGTTGCATTTGAAATAACAAAGTTTTTATGTAAAATAAATCCCTAAAATAGGTTACTAATTTTTGGTACCCCTGTATAAATTTAAGGAAACAATAACATTTTTCAGTAAAGTTTATTTCTTTACCTTTAAACTCAGCTCAAGAATTAATTCTGAAAAGTAATGTACAGGGTGTTGATAATCAATTCTCTTTTAGCATGCATATTTAAATATTTTTAAATATCTCAAAAACAAATGATTTTAAACATATTAAACCCTTATAATAACTTTTTTTGGGCCCAAGAATCCAAAAATGAAATAAAATACCGGGTGTTCCGTAAGAAAAAATATAACTTTGGTATGGATCTTAGTTCTGAAACACCCTGTATATTTCAAAATAGTTTTAAATTGTGCACATTGCCTCCCCACATATACCCATAAAATATTTTGTTTCTACATCTTTCCGTTTTCGTATAATCAACCGAGGCGAATGAAGTGCGCCACCCTGTATATTCGTTCCGCCAGCAGATACTGCTTTATTTTTCTTGATAGAATAATTAAAACTTACTTAATAAAGTATTGTAGGTAAATTTAAGTAAACTGTTATAAATTATAAAAAACAATAATGTCCATAAACTAATGTTGACTTTGAAAATAGTTATTAACTGTCACTAGAAAGTTGCTAAGGCGACACCAGTCATCTTGATTGCAATTTTATTTAAAAATAGCTTTTTATTCAAAATCTGAGCTAGATAGGTATAGGAAACCCTAATACAGTTTGAAAGAGCACTTGAATTTGCTTCGATTTATAAAAAAAAAATACAGGGTGTTGCATTTGTAATAACGAAGTTTTTATATTAAAATATATCCTTAAAATATATCAGCAACTTTGAATAGCCCTGTATAAATTTAAGAAACCAATACCATTTTTCAGTAAAGTTTATTTCTCTACCTTTAAACTCAGCATAATAATTAATTCTGAAAAGTAATGTACAGGGTGTTAATAGCCTATTCTATTGTAGCATGCAAATTTAAATATCTTTAAATATCTCAAAATCTAAAGATTTTAAACATATTTAGCCCTTATAATAAATGCCTTTTTTTGGGCCCAAGAATCCAAAAATGAAATAAAATACCGGGTGTTCCATAAGAAAAAATGTAACTTTGGTATGGATCTTAGTTCTGAAACACCCTGTATATTTCAAAATAATTTTAAATTGTGCACATTGTCTCCCCACATATACCCATAAAATATTTTGTTTCTACGTCTTTCCGTTTTCGTATAATCAACCGAGGCGAATGAGGTGCGCCACCCTGTATGCACATTGGAAACATTCAAATATATATTTTCTATCAAATTTAATTTAATAATAACGCTATTATTCAATCATTTTTGTTTAGTTCAACTCTATTTTTGTTAAGACCAAATCCTCGCTTCTTTCAGTGTACATATTTTGTGGTAGGTACGTCCGTACGTTATACTCCACCTGGACAAGCCGGTTTGAACGCCTAGCCTCTAAAAAGGCTCTACTCGCATCCCTGTTCCCCTATTGCAGCCAGGTAAAAAACTACCCCTAGCAGGGAATCGAATTTTAATTGAATTAATTGTACTCTAGCGACATCTGGGACACGGTAGTGAAACTAACACGCAATCTAGCCGTGTTTCGAACCGTTTTAAACTGGTCATAGAAATGGGTGTTTATGAAAATGAGCGTATGCTTCAGAGATCCCTAGATTTTATTCCGGGCATATTTTTTTCTTTTTTTTTCTAAATACTTATTCATTTAAATAAGTATATAGGGAAAATAACATATTTTTTAGTAGTGTGATAGAATTTATGATAATATTACGTTTTTCGATTTTAATTTTTTTTTGAAGTTTAGTATTTGTTGGTTTTCTGTTTTGTTTAATAAAAACGGAAAGTCTACAAAGCTTTATTATTGTTTTCTTTATTACAAGGTAGAATATATTTTATTTTATTGTTAAATTGTGTGTGGGTGTAATCTACAGAATTATGTTAGAGGGCATTCAAAATGTCAGGCAAAATATTTGAGATATTTTTTTTAAGTAAGAGTTTTTTAAGTAATTATGTATTTACCAGGACAAAGAATACAAAATATTTTTGAAGTTAAACTTCTTTACACGCGTTGGGAGCAGGGTTGTTAAGTTCATGAAGCAAAAAACTACGCCAAAAACTACGCGTAGTTTATTGTATTAACTACGTTTTAAAATTTTAAAAACTACCTTCAAAAACTACACAAAAACTACATTAAAAACTACCTACAAAAATATAATAAAACATAAACAATTTAGATTTTAAACAAAAATCAAGGCAAGTTCTTATCATGGAAGTAAATGAAGTTATATTATATTTGTATAAGTTAAACAACATCGGAAAAAAAAGACAATTTTTTTTCAACAAAAGTGTATTTTCTAAGAAATACAAAGTAACGTTGAACCATTTTTAACTACTAAGTATCAAAAATATCATATAATAAAGAACAAATTCACAAAATATAGATTTTTTATTTCTTAAATTGATCAACAAAGTTTTTAGATTGTTTTGACTGTTATTTTAAAAAACTGCATTCGTTACATAAACTACACATTTACTATCCGACATTTAAAAAACTACTTGTGACATGTAGTAAATGTAGTTTATTAATTACTAAGCCATAACACGAACTAGGGGAATGACACGCGAGACGAAAAGTGATAACGATCGAAAAAGTGGCGAGCCAATGAGGAAGTTGAGATGGGTCTTTGGTGCGTAGTAACTCGGGCACAATGTGAGCTAGGGGGTGAAACTGGATTGTAGACGGGGCTCGAAGAGCCTCACCTTTTTATTGATGATATCTTTTCATTGACATTATTTTTTTGATGACGTTTCGTGCAATATGAAACTCTATCATCAATGGCGAAAAAATTGTCCGATTTAAATGAAATTTGGTATGCCGATAGATTGGACCAAGGCCGACTTGACCGTGTACGACACGTGTCATTGTGACGGTTAGTTTTGATGTAAGAAACGTCAAAAGTTAGTGTCGTCCGATTGCTACCAAATTTGGTGGGTAGTCTATATATGAGCGACGGTGTCACACGGTGTCCAACCCCGCAAAGTTGGATTCGACGTTTTGTTTACATCTTCATCAGGGTGGGACTGAGGATTTGATATTGAAAAAAAATGTGGGTCAATTTCAGCATAATTGGGGACGATTAGCCATGATTACAGGGTTTGGAAAACTACTACATGTTACTTTTAAAAACTACATAAACTACATTACATGTAGTTAATGTAGTTTATGTAGAGGGTGTAGTTTATGTAACCTATGTATGTAACTTTCAAATATCAAAGGTTTGAAGTGAGGTTATAATAAGTTGAAGCTTTAGAAAACACAATATATTTAAGAAAACAGAAGAAATATGGCTTTAAATATAATATTCACACATCATATTATTTAGACCCCTCATACAAAGCAAAACTATTCATAATATCAATACATAGTTTATTAACGTAGTTTTCATGTAGTTAATGAACAGGAAAAGACGTAGTTTTTGAAGAAAAACTACACGTAGTTAATCAGGTAAATTACGTCTTAATTAACTACTTCCGAACCCTGGCCATGAAACATGGCTAAAATACGACTACCCGTAGACACTTGGTGTGTCTGCCTTCCGGCTTTATCAATACGGGAGGAATCACCAACGATGAACTAGCGATCCTGAAAAAAGAAAAAAGGAAGCAAACGAGGCACTAGGCACTATGTGCAACCTGGTTAAGCAGTAGCTCACAATTCGCAAGCGTTACTACCAAAAAACCGCTGCGGAGGTACTTCAACATACCTCGCCGCTATCACCTTGGCCCAGAGAAAACAATAAACAAAAGATGTTATCTACGGGTAGTCGTATTTTAGCCATGTTTCATGGCTAATCTTACTGTAGGTTTGCCCAATAATTTCATTCTTCTTTTTTATTATAGTCCCCACGATAACATCATTTGTTTATTTCTTTCTCTGGGCCAAGGTGATAGCGGCGAGGTATGTTGAAGTACCTCCGCAGCGGTTTTTTGGTAGTAACGCTTGCGAATTGTGAGCTACTGCTTAACCAGGTTGCAAATGGTGCCTAGTGCCTCGTGTGCTTCCCTTTTCCTTTTTTGCGGATCGCTAGTTCATCGTTGCTGATTCCTTCCGTATTGATGAAGCCGGAAGGCAGAAACACTAAGTGTCTACGGATAGTAGTGTTTTAGCCATGTTTCATGGCTAATCTTACTGTAGGTTTGCCCAACAATTTCATTCTTCTTTTTTATTATAGTCCCCACGATAACATTTTTTGTTTTTTATATATTTATATACATTTTAGGCAGACAGTAGTATCGACTGACTAGTGAGAAAGAAAATCTAGGAAGTAGTGGGGTTGCAGTCGGAAGGGTTTAGACTAGAATTAATACACTTTGTTAATAGTCAAGCTTTCAGAATTTATTTATCCATCCTCAGGACACTGAAATGGAAATCTGTAACATGTATTTCCATTTTCAGTGTCCTGAGGATGGAATAAATAAAATCCGAAGGCTTGACTATTAACAAAGTGTATTAATTCTAGTCCAAACCCTTCCGACTGCAACCAGACTAGTTCCTAGATTTTCTATATACATATTATATATTTTACTTTTTATTTATGTTGTAAGTAAATACCGTATGTTCGAAAAAATACGGCGTCAGGCGATGGGTATGAAGTGAACATCGCTGTCATTTTATATGTAGAGCCATATGGTGAATTTCATCAATATTCATTTCCAAGCCAACTGGACGTCGTTTCTTGTCGATCATACGGTAATATTATATTAAACATATTATAATATTAACACTGGTGATCTCAGCTCTAAGACAGTACACAAATACGTATTTCTATTTCCCTTCATTTGGCCAAATCTGTCCTGTACTGTTAGTTGACGATCCGTTTGTTTAGTTTCTCAATATGATGTTTTAATATGTCATTGGCAAGCGGGGAGCAAGCGTCAAAGTTGAAAACGAAGTTAACCGCAAGCCGTCGCCGGCACAATCTTCCGATTGCCAATATGCATGCATTATTGCAATTTGTACAATAATGTGGAAAAGGCAATCCGAAGACCGAATTGAAGCGAACCGCTGCTGCCGCCTCGCCTTCCTAATAGAGTTTTCGACGTCTGTTTTGCATACATTTCCTTTATCTTGTTATCCCCGTATTCATCTAAATTTTAGACTTTGTGGCTAGTCCAAAGGGCACACTTAATTCAGAGAATTATCGCCGTTGCCTGTTCGCAAACTCAGACCCTTCGATCGCGCGGATGAATAGATAACAAATCTACTTGGTGCTGAATTCTCAAATGTTCCTGTTACAGCGCTGGAACTGTCGTGGTGCTAGGTGCTGGAACTAAAAATTAAAACTGTTGGTTGTAACCTAAAAACATTTAATTCTTGCCATCGGTATTGTGCAGGTGGAAATCCGGGATAAGAATGAGAATCTATAGGACAAATAAAATTCCTTTCGTCTTTGAAAAATTATTTTAAAAATAGGACTACTTAGGAGCGGTGTTGTTAATACCTATAATTTCTTTAATTATTGTATATAGTTTTTGTCATCTGTTTTGCATACAGGGTGTTCCAGGCTGAGCTTGCATTAGAAGTTTTTAGA
Source organism: Sitophilus oryzae (assembly GCF_002938485.1). Lineage (NCBI taxonomy): Eukaryota > Metazoa > Arthropoda > Insecta > Coleoptera > Curculionidae > Sitophilus > Sitophilus oryzae. The sequence goes on from NW_022146866.1 coordinate 80,754, forward strand.
GAACTACAATATCTAGATCGGAGATTTTTTGCACATCACTGTTTCACAACGAGATCTATCGATTAAAAATATTTTTTTAATATGGCGGCACTTCCAGAAATACCGGAAGTCAAATTTTCGTTATGAACAGCATGTTACCATTTCAAATAAACCATATGCGAAAATGTCAAAATTTGGCATATTACATGTAATTCTCTTCAGAGTGACATTTTCTATCGAATTAAGTAAAAAATTCCCGGGGGCTTTAGAAATCTAAAGTTGTAGTCATTCCCGGTGAAACCGGAAGTGATCGAAAACAATCGAATACGTCAATCAATCCTAAAAAATCACAAACTAAAAAAATAAAAAAGTTATAGGGGTGAACTCAGGGGTGAACCACTCTTGAGACGCACCCGGTATTCCTTATTTGTGGAAAAGTTAGATGTAAAATGTTCATATCATATAAACAAAATAAAATCAGCCTTAGTTTATTCCCTTATATTAGTAAAATGTAATTATGTATTATTATTATTTCTCTGCAGATTATACCGCGTGCGTATGAAAAGTGGCTCACCCCTATAACTTTTTTATTTTTATATGACATACATTAGGATTGATTGACCTATTCAATTGTTTTTGGTCACTTTCTGTTTCATCGGAAATGACTACAACCTTTGATTTTTAAATGGCGCCCTTGGTATTTTTTTACTTTATTCGATAGAAAATGACATTCTGAATAGAATGACATATCTTTTGTCAACTTTTGACATTCTCTCTTAAAAAAAATTGTAATTTAAATTTCAATAGAGTAGAGTTGACATATGATATGTCATTCTATTGAGAGTGTTATTTTCTATCGAATAAAGTATTAAAAAAAAATATAACAGGGAGTGCCATATAAAAATCAAAATTTGTAGTAATTTCCGGTGAAACAGGTGACCAAAAACAATTAAATACGTCAACCAATCCTAATTTATGTCATATACTAACATACCAAATCTTAATTAATCTGAAAGGTCATAAGGGTGAGCCACTTTTGAGACGCACCCGGTATAATTGACAAATTCTCTATTTTAATATCTTGCTGTTATTTGTGAACCGTCGCACAGTGCTTCGAACATATGGCTCTAGAGGACAAAAATCCAAAACTTCTCTTTTATTGTAAGCAATTTATTCAAACTAGGTTTATTTGACACAAATAATAAGTTCTCTCATTGTAGGTACTAAATGATGATGTTCTTAGTCCCACGTTTATGAAAAAAAAAATCTTATAAATAATAATAATGTTGGAGCTGTGTTCCATCTAAGCAAATAATAAGTTATAGTATGAAAACGGTGTAAGTATTAAATAAATTCCTGTGATAAAAAAGAATTGAAATAACATTAGAACATGATTCCTACAATAAAGCCTAATATAAGATAAAAATGTTTTTCTTTAATGAAAAAGAAACATTAATGTTATATTTAATTAAAAAAAAAATTAAGATGCTATAAATTTACTTTAGGACAACAAAATGCATAGATCGTAACTACTCTGATTCAGGAGAATCACTGCTGACAGAATCTTCTAAATTTATAGTATCTAAATCACAGGTAGATGAAGTATCCTCACATATAAGATATTTCTGTACATCATTTTCTAATATGTTACTTTTTCGCGTTGTTACTGTTCATTTTGTCGGTATGAGGGGTTCGGATGTTAATAGTTACCTCTTTAATAGACCATATGCATATATTATTTTTTCCTTTTCTTGGGTATGAGATTTTATAATAAACTGAAAGATGGACACTTTTTTTATTCGACGTTTCGCTCCAACATAGTGGACTTTTTCAGGCACAAGTGGTGTCTCATTTGACTGGAAGGTTCATCAATATCTAATAAGAACATATTTTTTGAAATACTAATAATTTTGAGTTCTTGTCCTTATGATCAAGCCAAGTATTAGCCAGATCGGCATTGCTTATCAATTTTACTCCATCTGAAAAGTATTATAAAATAAAGTTCGTCGCAAGCAGACGCAGGTGAACTATACAAAAATTAAAAGTGTATGAATATGGCAACAAAAATATTCAATAAATACGATATGTTTTGATATGTTTTTTTTAAATGCCTTTTTGAAGTTTGAAAACGTAAAATTTTTATACCCATTTAAAAATCATCTTAAAAAATAAATAAAAACTAAACAATCACGAACTTGTATGTTACAGAAATAAATTTAAAGTACATTCCTTGTTTAACAATATCCATAGTGACTTTCAATTAAGTACGTACCCGTTTAACTCCATAATATACAGAACTACTATGAATGTTATTCTTTTCACTGATGAGATAATGATCGGAAAATTTATTTTTAGTGAAAATATTTGCTAACAAAAACGCTGTTTATGAAAAATAATATACAGGATGGTTGAACATTGCTATAAGTATAAAATTATATATTCAGATATTAGTAAATTTTAACTTATTTTTTGATTTTTGTCCATGGGACGAAGCACTGTGCGTCGTTACCTCGTCGCAGAGGAAATAGGTAAAACTAAAGGGAAGCGATCCTAGAGCTGGAACGGCGGTGGTCGTAACAGTAAGCCAAAATTTCTGCCGTGATTATTAGGCCGTTATAATAGAATTCCATTACGGAAGCCGTGAATAATAAATTACGGGTCCGCCACCCCCCGGAACTGCGAAGACGCGGGGGTGCGACGACGACCGGAGGAAAGGGTGAGCTCGGCGGCCATGTTGGTCCGGCGGTGGTGCGGACATGCCGCGGCCCTCGGCTAGATTCCGCACTTGGCTTTTGATTAACGATTTTCACATCTCTCTCTCGCCCGTTAGCCAGGGTCGGATTTCGAAGCCACCGCTAAAATGGTGGACCAGATTGGGCCGTAGGTTACAAATATCCAAAGTGATATCAAATGCCAAATTATAAATAAATATGTAAAATCGCTATTTTTGGGGCTTACTCAACCGGGTCTCACAATGCGAATTCAGCTCAAATATCCATTTAGTTGGTGATTGGCAAGCACTCTCTCATTGTACATGAAAATAACAAAACAAACATTTACTGATCTGGATAAAATTGATAGTTAAATAGTAAGACTCACCCGGGGGTACTCCGCCCCCTAGCCACTGATATATTCTATTCAATATATCCCATTCCATATTTTCCACCTAATTTAAAAATCATTCGGTTATATATTGGTTAATCATCTTCAACAACTAGCTAGTGTCACCTGAAATAGTATGGGGGCTTCCCCCGAACGCAATTCTGCCGCTACACAACAGATTCGCATCCCAATCGAATAAGCTAACTGGGGTACCTCACTAGTCTCTCTACCCTAAAGCCGCATCGTGTCAATCGAGAAGACAAGGAAGACCTCAAACTCTCAAGACCAACCTCGAAGGCAAGACGTCACAAGAGGTTTTCTTCTGGTCAAACGACCCGTTGCCTTACAGTACATGCCACGTTTATAGTCAAAAGACTTTCAACCCCTAAATATCAGCTCTATGACAAAACACAACACAACAGCTGGCCGGCCTATCTACTACTGACCTGCCGCAGGCAAGCTAAGCCTCTTCTTACATCACAATTTTACCGGATCGTAAATATTTACATTACTTGCCAATGAATCATACTATTTTCTCTAATCGACTTTAAAATAGAGTGTCAAAAATTGCTAAGCTTGCTTGAATCTCTACCTATAAAAAGTAAATTAATTTTGTGTGGCGACCTGAATATTGACTTTTCCAGTGTGTGTGCAGCTAAGGAGTCTCTCCAGTCCATTTTTCATTCTTTTGGTATACTCATGCATGTTGACTCACCAACTAGAATAACTAAAACTGGCTCTAGTACTATAGACTATGTCGTGTCGTTTTTTGACCCGGAATTCGTTGACTGTAGAGTTCTTTACTCAGGTTTCTCTGATCATGAGGCAGTATTGACAAAGTTTTTGCCAAAATCCAAATGCAAAAATACCTCGCGCAAATTGGGCCGTATTTTTTCGGATGAAAATTTTCTAAATTTTCGCCACCTATGTCTAACAACTGAGTGGGCTGTCCTCTCGGTTGACGTCGATTCCGAATTTTCTAGATTTATGGATACCTTGTCTAATTTGGCGTTTCCTCTTAGGCCTATCAAACAAGCTATACCCTGGTCTACTACAGGCTTGCGTATATCTGCAAAGAACATGCGCTCATTATCTCACCTTAAGAAATTCACGGACAGCGTCTTCTTTCATAATTACGTGAAACTTTATAGAAAGGTTTATCGTAAGACTATAAAAGCTGCCAAGGGCATTTATTATAATGCGAGGCAAGCCAAAGCCGGTAATGTCGCTAAGGAGACTTGGGCTATTGTAAATGACTTAAGGAATAAGACTTCTTCGTCTGGCACAGTCTTAAAATTCACCTGAAGATTTAAACACTTACTTTGTTAATGTGGCTAAAAATTTAGTGAACACCATAACTCCTTCCCATGATTCACTTTCATATCTCTGTAAAGCAAATGAGAATTTACACAGTTTCTTCTTCACGCCCGTAGCATTAGATGAGCTCCGTAGTACAATTAATAGTATTAAAAACAAATCCTCATCTGGGACTGATGGGCTTACTCTCAAAACGTTCTCTGAACTTTCTGAATGAATTAAACCATCTTACTACTTTAATTAACGAGTCATTTCAAAAAGGAGTTTTTCCAAACTGCCTTAAGACAAAAATAATTACCTGGCAAACGGCGTGGCGGTTTCTTAGCGATAAACTTACAATAAGTCGATCGTCTCGATTAGTTCTCACGAAAGTTCCTGGACGTCTAGATTGATGTCCTCATGGACGTGGTCATAATTCAAAAACTACTTTATTAGTTAAACCACCATTTCTATGGTATCATAAGGTAATTTTGAAACCGGAATTTTATAGCACAAATATAATGCAGTTTATTTGAAAAACTAAAACTTATGATAAACAGTGAATATCTCAGATAGGAATCCTGATACAGAGCTTTTTCGGAACATGGAGCCATCTTGTATGTATGCATTTGTATATGTGTGTTTTTTAAAGTGAAAGCAACGAATTTAAATGGGTAAACTTTGTAATATATCTTTTTAACAATACAATGCAAAAAGTTTTATAAAAATTCGTACGCAGTAAGTGAATTCCGAGGTTTGTTTCCCATAAGGGCTTAAGGCACTTCACTACATGTATTTGTGATCTTTTTACTTTTAGCTTATACAAATAATCAGGAATACAATTTTTAAACACTTTAAACAATAATATCATACACAAATCTTGACATCGCAAGGAAATTCCCGGTTCTTTTAGTTGTTCCAAATAGGGAGATATGTGTAACCCGTAAGCGATTTTTTCTTTTTTTTTTACTAAATATATACTATTACAGCACAAGACACGCCCCCAAATACGTCATTGGAAAATATAATCTAGCTCAGCACATTCCTCCAAAATCTAAACGTTTGCAGCACAACAACGTGGCTGAGTCATACAAATCGGTTGAAATGGAATAAATTGAATTTTAATAGATACTCTTTTAATTGGAACTATATTTAATATCTGCAAAATAAAACAGCACAAAGCAACACATAGCAACATCTAATGAATTTTAGAATTAGGAAGATTAGACATGATATTAAGGGACAGGTTGTGTTTTCTTCTTCTGGAAGGGCGCCCACTTTCAATTCTCTGTCCCCCCATTTTAGCATTTTGTATCTTTCTTCTACTACGTGCTGTAGGCTGGACTTTTATTAATTTTGTTTTTCGTTTGATACACTGCTTGCTAGCTAGGAATGAATCCAACTGACTACCTGTGTTAATTGCTCTTAGGCTTCCAACAAACTTTTTTATTAACTCTGTATTACAACTCTCATGTTTTGCTAAATCTGCAATACGGCTAAACTCCCTTTTCAGACTTTCCACTACATTTTTATGTTCTTCGCTACCTAAAACAAAAAATATTAAGGAAGTATCAATATTATAACTTTTAGATTATCTTACAAGGTTTACTTTCAATATTTTCAACATCAGTTATAGAATCCGATTGGGTTTGATTACTTGCGTTTAAAGTGGTATTGCATTCCCCAAATGCAACCGAATCGTCGTTTTCTATCATGTTTTTAAAAAATGAACAGTTTTTTTTACCAGTGGCTAGATAAACAATTATTTGTCAGTTATTTTCCGTTAACTGGGGACTCGATAAAATATTGATGCTAAACGAATTTTCTACAGCACATAAATGTTTGCAAAAGGCCCCTCCTGTTCCACTAGCGCAATTGCATAAGGCGGAATTTGTTAGAACAGTATAATGCATATGTTAACATAGATTGTTAGATTTCTAATTTTATCTTTAAATTTTAAGTAGTTTAAATTAATTTTCGTTTTTCTGTTGCTAGCAAATGATATCAGACGTCTTTTATGGTAACATTCCAGAATATTGGTTATAAAATCTAATACCACAGCATTAAAGGATTTACATCTTTCCAGTATAATATCTTTCAGTACTCTGGTAGAGGCTTCAATAAAGTTGTTTGTGTTGTGTCCTTTAGTACACAATGATTGTCTATAAAAGTGACACCACTCGTTCCTCCTTTCCCACAAATTTTTAAGATAGTTGATAAAATTTGGGTATTTGCATTTTTTACATAAGGTACCAAATAATTCCTCTGCTTCTTCTTCACTTTGTGCATAAAGTATATAACGGAATTCCATCATAAGTTTTTTTCTTTCTTTAATATCTATGTGATTTTTTGCATCCCACAACCATCTCCACACAGCCTGACACACGTGAAATGAACATAAAATTACATTTTCCAACGATGTATTGTTGTGCTGCAAACGTTTAGATTTTGGAGGAATGTGCTGAGATAGATTATATTTTCCAATGACGTATTTGGGGGCGTGTCTTGTGCTGTAATAGTATATATTTAGTAAAATCGCAACCCGTAAGCCCCCCCCCCCAACTTTTTTCAAACTTTCACTAAAATATCAACGTTTTGTTTACCCTCGTATAATTGACACATGGAAACTTTTATTTTGAATGTTGAAAGAGATATTAAAAAGTCAAATAATTCAGCTACATATTGCTTAAAAATCATCAAAATCGGCCCACTAGAATAGAATATGTTAAACTTTAAAATACATCAACAAATTAATGTATTTAATTATTACCATTCAAGCATAAAATATTATGTTTTTCTATAATCTTTGAAATGTCTTACTCTTCCATAAGGGTTGATTTCGGACCTGTCGTTTATTTTATAGAGTTTAGTTTATGTTGCAACCTCTGTACCAATATTTTCTCGTCTAAGTGCTTCGGTAATGATTACTTTACTTCGAGGTGGAGCTAGGTAGATCCCGAATAATCAAATTGTTGGACTATTTAGGTTTAGGTGGTAGGAACACCTACGGAGGTTTTAATAAGTAGGCGATAATTTAGTAACTTTGAGAAGTAAGTTATTAAACAGTAAAATCAATAGGCAAATTCTTATTAAATCTGGACCTAATTTTACCTCTCTTAAAAATGCACGTTTACATTATAGTATGTATAAAGTACGTACACTGCAAGAAGAAATAAAATGTATTAATTAATAAATTGGAATAATTAATTTCTAATCCACGTTATATATTGACAGGAATAAAAATAATAAAAAGGCGGATTTAGAGAAAGTAATAATTTGTAAGGCAAATTGATAGTAAAGTAAGAGGTACATGCATTCGATTTTATTTGAATTAATATATATTATGTAATCGAGCAGGTAACAAATTTCAGATAATTGTATAGGGCGATGGTACGTTTAGACGTTTATGGAGAACCGGTGATTATCTTGAAAATTTGGATTTTTACATAGAAGCACTTTCTAAAATATTATCAACCTTACAAAGTTGCAGGTTCATTTAAAAAGTGGTAGTATATTCGTAATTAAATAGAACACCCAGTATATTATTACATTTTTGGAAACTACTTTAATATCTCATAATTCTTCTATTATGCTAACTTATACCATATATTATATACAGGGTGCTACAAATTCGAGGTATGAGCATTGGTATATCGGAAACCGTAATAGATACGAAGATAGTTTAATTGGGACAAAGTTGCGTTTTCAGCATTAATAAAAATATACATTTCCGGTTTTTTTACGTATAAAATATCTCTTGGTAAAAATCTCTACGAGCAACCATTCTCAAGATATCTACAATGGAAATAGTCAATACATGTCATTATTAACTAAAAATAAACCTGTTGAGTAGATAGTTTTATTTGACTGAAATGATAAATTTGGGAACTTTTTATTTTTTTTAATTAATTATAAATTTTTCTTGGAACAAATGATGACAAAACAGTTTCTGTTGAAGTTTTGGCCCAAAAACATTTCAACTAAAAACTCAACTATTTAATCAACATGTTTAACTTATGTCATTGATGACAGGTATTGATAATTTCGATTCCAAATATCTCGAAAACCATTTTTACCTTTTTTACGCAAACCAAGATACCTTTTTTACGTAGAAAACGTCGCAATGGTATATTTTTTGACTAACTAGTTTTATACAGGTACAGGTAAAAATCACAAAAAAATCAAAATTTCAAGATTTTTTTTCGTGAAAAAATCTCATTGACTTGTTTCTGGGATCAAATTCTATTACCCCTAAAATATTTTCACTTATTCAAAGTCACCTTGTAAAAAGAAAGGCAAATATATTTTTTAATTATCTTTACTTAATCTATTTAACGCTTATTTACATTTCCTAATTAGCCACAATGCTCATTCGTTTCGGGGGACCCCAGTTTCTCACCTCCAAGTCCCTTAGAAAAACGATTGTATTACCCAATTTTATAAATCACGCCACCACCGCCTTGCTTTTCCTTTGTCTCAAGTTGCAGCATAAACCATTAGGAGTTTTAAACAAGAAACCCTTTCGAATCCGAGGGCCATAGGTTTTGCAACCCTCTGCACCCTAGACATTGTAATTTTAGCACGGTCCGCTCTTCTTCCACTCCCGCCTGCCAAGATTTCCCTTTCTGGTCCTCCATTATTACCTCCCCCCTGCCACTTTGCGCCGCTTACTTTACTTTATCACCCCCTCTCCCCCTGGCAACCTTCGCCCGGTTGGGCTAAACCGTTTAGTCTGACGGACCCTTGCTAAATAACTGCCTCTGGTCAGGACCTCTGGAGACCAAAGGATTAAATTACGACGGGATACGAAAGTTTATTCTGTTTTGAAAATATCAAACTGGAAACGGAGGAGAAACTGGTTTTCAAAGCAAGAATTTTTGGGTTGAAAAAAAGACTTGTTTTCAAAATTAATATAAAATATTTCGAGAAGGTAAAGCTTCATTCAGAACCTCGCAATTAGTGGCTTCAATTACACTTTATACTTTTTAGTTTATGATTATTCAAAATGTCTAAAAAACATAATTAAAATTATAGTATACTTGCTATAAGTTGCTTACGCATAACGTGTTTCATTGTTTCGTCATCTTACATACAGAGTCGGCATTCGGCGTCTTCTACCAGTCCCATTCTCTGTAGGTGTGATCTCAACCGACAGTGGCCAGTGTAAACTGCATTGAGTGTACGCGCTCCATTCCTACCACACTGATAAAAAAGATAGACTTGAACTAAAGTCGTCATCGTTCTTGAAAAAAAAATTAGTGACAAGAGAATTTATTTTAGCGTAGAAGAAAATATTTTGCCTGAAGAAAAACTCTCTTAACTCAAGAAAACTTGTTCTCTTAAAAAATGCGAAAATTTCTCTTGAATCTATTTTCATTCAACCAAGTGCAAGTTACTTTGTTTTAAGATAATAACAAAAATACGCTAGGAAGTAGTTGGTCATTTTTCCAATAGCTAAATACTCTTTTGATGAAAAATAATAACGAGACGCCAAAGACGATTACGAAGGACGGTATATACAATCAGTCGGCAGTCGGCAGTCCGATCAGTCTCACGGCGCATTTCATAGGTCGCACATCATAGTACGCATGGGTTTTTTTGTTTGGAATTTTCCACTTGGAATTTTGCATAATTTGCTTTTTAAAGCTAAATAATTACAAAAATTTTAGAATTTCAAGCCGTATTAAAAAATTCAAAAAGTGACCAAAGCTTATAATTTTAATAATTTGTTTGCTTTACTTTGATTAATCGTGATGTAACATTTTTTTGTAATTTGTAGAGTAATGAACCACCCCAAAAAATACCAAGGAGTGAAGAAGCAGAAATAACTACCTACTATCGAGGAAAATAATATCACTTTACTTACTACAGACTAGGAAAACCTAAATTTATCAGAAAATAATATACCTCGTAATATGTCTGTATATGATGACTTCTCTTAGATCAAAATAAATTTTAGTTAAGTCAATGGTGTTCGCTATTGGTTTAAGAAAAGTGTCTCTTTAATCAAGAAATGTCCCTTTTCAATCAAGAATTTTTGCATGAATCAAAGAGACTATTGTTCTTGTAGCAAGAACTTCTTTGCATATTAATTTTGGGTCAAGAGTGAAATACTTTGGACAGATAGATTCTTCTATTCTCTAAAGTAATTTTTTAAAGCTTATGAAAAGATAGTTAATGCTTTGGGCAAAGAAACTTCGTTCTTGGCCCTATTGAAAAACGCCAATCTTTTGGGTCAAAGTCATATTCATTTCGACTGAGAGATCCTTTTTTTCAGTGCAGCCTTTAGGAGTTCTCCTGTTCTATGTTTGGATGGCCCTGCTAGGATTTTCTTGGCATGTTCCATTCCGGGACTGTCATTCCAGTCCCGAAACGTCGCACTCCTAACCCATTCACAGAGCCTGTCTCTTGCGAGATTTTTTGGAACGCTAAGTGTCGGTTCTGGGCCCACGAATGGCGAGCCTGCATCAATTTTGGCGAGGGAATTCATTCATTCGAGACGTCCATTTCCCTCTAGGCCGGCATATCCCGGTATCCATATTAGCGACACTTTGTTCTTCTAATATCTCCTAATATAGTGAGTAGTTTCTTACAATGAAGAATCGTCATAGACGTGCTTTTCGTTGCCTCAAGTGCTGTCAGCGTGGCTTGACTATCCGAAAATATGCATATTGTTTTCCCGGTGTATTGCTGTTCTACTAGCAGTTGTGGTGTGTTTTCCAAGACTGTGGTAGATCTCAGTCTTTGGACTGCTGCAGTAAATTCCTGCGCCTGATCCTTTTTCGTTTTTGGATCCGTCCGTGTACCAACACATTTCCGCATGTAATAAACCGTTTCCCGGCTTATCCCAGTCGTCCCTATTCGGAAACAGGACGTTATAGGTGCGTGTCAAGAGTTGGACTGGTGGTGTGAGATACGAGACCATTCCCAGAATCTCATCCGACTGTAGTTCGTCTACTAGCCAGTTTTGTATGAACATGATTGTTCCTTGGCTTCCTCGTGCCATATTTAGAAACCTATATGTAGCCCATCTCGCCTCTCTTTCCAAAAGAATTTGAAGAGGAGGTAAGTCGAGTAGAGTTTCCATAGCTTTTGACGGCGTGGAATGGAAAGCACCAGTCACAGCTAAGGCAACTGCATCATACGTGATAATAGGTCTGATGTCTGTCACGTATAGCCAGTACATATTTTTGGGGTTTAATCCCCAGTTTCTACCACAAATTCGGCGGCATGCCCATAGAGCATAGCAAGCCTTTTTTGATGTTTTTTCCAGATGAGAGGTCCAGCTAAGTTGTAACCATAGAGAAAGACTAATATTTAGCTTATAAATCAATAAACTTTTTTAACCACAATTTCTCTTGACGGATGAAAATCAAAGGTCAAAATGGCATTCCTCGCAAATTTTGAAGTATAATTAGTGGAAAAGTTTATCAACTTTTTCTACTTATTAAAAATTACTACCATTAATTTTGACATTCTGAATGCTTACATTGAAAGTAAAGGAACAAACTTTTACTCTAATTGAAACCACTAATTTCGAGGTTCTGACGAAGCTTTAAGCTTCATTCAAATTAGTGGACTGAAGCTTTAAGCTTCATTCAAATTAGTGGACTGAAGCTTTAAGATTCATTCAAATTAGCGGACTGAAGCTTTAAGCTTAATTCAGAACCTCCAAATTAGTGGAACAAATTGGTGGTTTAAATTAGTGTAGAAGTTTGTACTTTCAATGTAATCATTCAGAATGTCAAAATTAGTGGTAGTCATTTTCAATTAGTAGAAAAAGTTAACAAACTTAACTTAAGAACCTCAAAATTAGTGGTTTCAATTAGCGTAGAAGTTTGTTCATCTAATTTTGGTGTAAGCATTCAGAACGACAAAATTATTCGTAGTAATTTTCAATTAGTAGAAAAAGTTAAAACACTTTTAACTTTTTCCACTAATTATACTTACTTCAAAATTTGCGAGTAAAGTCATTTTGACCTTTGATTATCATCCGTCAAGGAAAATTGTGGCTAGAAATAAAAAGTTTATTGTATTATAAGCTAATTCTATGGATACAATCAGGCTTTCTTTATGGATACAACTGACTACCGCTAGTTGTTGCTAGGATATTCTGTTAATTTTAATTGTATTTTTTAGATATCGTAAAAAAGTATAATTGAAACCACTAATTTTATTGTTCTGAGGCTTTCTAGTATATTTGTATTAATCATTTTTCATAAACAAATAAATGTAGAATATATCCAATAGTTGATACGAGGACGAGAGGGTAAAGAGTAGCGAAAGACATGGGTTAACAATTTTTTAAAGCAGTATGGCGATAGACAAATATTTTTTAGATTTTTAATTTGGTCTGTAAAAAAGAGGACTTTTTCAATACGCGAGAGGAAAGAGGACAGTAAGATCAAAAAAAGGACTGTTCTCTGGAATAGAGAATGGCTGGCAACCCTACTTTACATGTTATATTAAGCATTTTCCCTCTGATGATCCCTATCCCTATCCCTTTGATCTGTAAGTAAAGATTTAAAACCTGTTCTGCTTGATCCAACATCCCTGGACCATAAAATTAAAAGTCAGAGATCAAATGATGCCACGAGCTAGATTTCAACAGGTACAGAATCCCATGAAATAAAACTGGTTCATGACATAAATTGACACCTGTAAAGCACCGGCTAGACATAACGTTTTACCTTACGACTTACCTGTTCAGTCAAAACGTACGACTAGAAGCACACAGAAAAAGCAAAAACGTTTTTGTCTAGAGATAAAAACATTTTATTAGAAGAAAATCGCTTTATAAAAACAATATGTTTTGAAGAGAAGAAATGATACATTGTTTTATTAGGAGTATAAAATAATACTTTTTGCGACAAGGCAGTACGTTTGACGTTGCTAGCAAAGCACAAAAAGTACATTTTTACTACAAGTAGAATATGCAATATGCTATTTTTTTTTCAAACGTCACAAATATTTTTTTAAACAATTTCAAATGTCGGAAATAACATTAAAAGTAATAGGTTTTAAATAAAATAAGTTTATGTAGCTATACTCTCGATTTATTAGTTTATTATCGATAAATACAAGGTTTTTTTTAGGTAAAATTTCGACAGACGATGACAGAAAGAAAGCAGATGACGTCCATACCAATCTATTTATTTTACTAAAAAAAAATCTAATATTTTTTAAGTTAACTATGAATGGGTTTATATACAGGGTGGCCCATCGAAAACGTTCTGCAAGGCATAACGGCCAGGGTATTCTTTATTTCAAAAAATCCAAAAACACGTCAATTTTTTGTGAGGGGGACAACTTTTGCCCCAAAAATGATTGCAAAATCTTCAACCGTCTCAGCGGGGGTGTCATCCTACAACTTTTTTATATGGGAAGGGGGGTGAAATGGCGCCGCAATGAAAATAGCTTTCTATTCTCTATATTTCCCCTACGTTATTCAAAAAGAAAGTACACTCATCCGAAAAACACACATTAAATAGGAAATTATTATATTATATCATATATTATTATCATTCGCCACTCGTTCACTCATAGTTTCACAAAATTGCAAGCGACGATCAAAATTGTCTTCGTTAAGTTCTTGTACCAATGTACGGGTAGAACTTGTGTTTTTTAATATCCTTTGGACATTTGTATGACTCACGCCGGTCTCATTGGCCACTTTTCTTGTACTCAGCGTACTATCCATGGCAACTTGGCCCAATACGAATACCTCCATAGCTTCATTTACTACAGGATTTTCCCTCTGCCTCTTTTTATTCATAACGGAACCAGTTTCGCGAAATTTTGCTACTAACTCGCGAACAATTTTGCCACCCATTTTTTGAACACCTTTATGTTGTCAGGATGGCGTTCATTGAATATCTGCGCAACCCGATTGCCACATTCATTATTTTTAAAATAAAGTTCGATTATTTCCACTTTTTTAGTACTTTTAGGCACTAGTGCCTAAAAGAATGTCATTTCGAATCTCAAATAAATATCAAAAACTATCAATTTCGAAACGCTTTTACAAAAAAGTTATTTGGCCGATTCCGTTCAATTATTCTTCGTTCGTGATTTATATTAGAAAAGGAAAGAGAATGATTAAAACGTTCTAATAATTTTCCTAAAATTAGTTTTAGTTACGTATATACAAAATACTGCGTAAAAGGAAAATAAGATTTTAAACGTCGAAATAGAGTTGTGGGTGGATCGTTCTGTTAAGAAGAGTTATACCTCGAGATATGTCATTAAGGGCCGCTTGTAGACTAGAGGTGTACCAAAAAATAATTCAATATTTCCCTTTTAGCAAATGGAAACACCCACAGTGGAAATGAAAATGCGTGATTGTGCATTTCCCGTAGGACTAACCGTCAAAATTTGATTTTGGGAAATTGAAATTACCACTCAGCCTAGTAAAACCGTTAACAAGTCATTCTCCATTTTTATAAAATAGTAAAATGTTACTTTTGCTACTTAAATATAATTTTTCTCTTAATTCAGAGCAAAATGATGTAGGTATGTAATATTTTTTCCAGAATTCAAATCTGAATTTGATATATGAATAAGATTAATCAATGATTAGTTCATTATTAATTGCATACTATTTTTTTAATTATTATAAAAACAACAATAATTAATTAATAATTAATTGTTAATTAATAACTAATTAATAATAATTAATAATTAAATTATAATTAATTAATACATAATTGATAACTAATTAATAATTAAATAATTATTAATAAGTATTTTTTTTAATTATTATAAATGGACACAATAATTTTAGACCTTTGAATAAAAGGATCAAAGAAGGGGTAATTCCGGTTTATTATACAGGGTGTTTCAAAACAAATGTGAAAAACTTCAGGGGGCGATTCCCTGTTCAAAATAAAGGATAGTTTGCTTCATAAACGTTGGGTCAAAAGTCAACCATTAGGGAGATATCGCGGTACAAAGATGGCGGAAAAATAATGTTTTTAATTTTTATCTTGAAAACGAAAAGAGATAGACTAATGAAATTTTGTGGGAGTATTACTGTTATGAAAACACACTTTCTGGTAATTTTTCCACTTTTTTAAAATGAGTAGAAGGGGTTGAAATAAACTACCCCTATCATTCTTGTTAACGAAATTTAAAGAAAAATCTTATCAAACACATGCAAAAAAAATAATTTGGATAGCTTGGTTTGTTTAGAAACTTTTTTATCTCTTTTGTTTCTTTGATAAAACTCGCCGATTTGAAATTAAAAAATAAAATGTAAAGCATTACATGTCAGGATAAAAAACATTTTTAGATAAAGAATGTAGTGATAATAACGATAATAATAAGAATCTAGATAATAACGTATTGCAGTAGAGTAATGTCAATAAAATAATATTAGAAACATCCCCTAAAAAGTGACAGCGACCGACTAGATTTTATCCTAAAAAAATTAGAGCAGCCCACTAGATTCTCTATCTAAAAATGTTTTTTGTCCTGACATGTAATGCTTTACATTTTATTTTTTAATTTCAAATCGGTGAGTTTTATCAAAAAAAACATAAGAGATAAAAAAGTTTCTAAACAAACTAAACTATCCAAATTAATTTTTAATTATTTTTTTGCATGTGTTTGATAAGCTTTTTTTTTAATTTCGTTAACAAGAATGATAGGGGTAGTTTATTTCAACCCCTTGCACTCATTTTAAAACAGTGAAAAAATTACCAGAAAGTGTGTTTTCATAACAGTAATGCTTCCATAAAATTTCATTAGTCTATCGTTTTTCGTTTTCAATGTAAAAAATAAAAACATTATTTTTCCGCCACCTTTGTACCGCGATATCTCCCTAATGGTTGACTTTTGACCCAACGTTTATAAAGCAAACTACCCTTTATTTTGAACAAGGAATCACCCCCTGAAGTTTTTCGCATTTGTTTTGAAACACCCTGTATATAATATATATGTTACGGTTAAGGTCCGTTGTCCCAACGTCTCAATTCCATCAGTTTCAGTTTTAATTCAGACTCTTTCCTTCCCTTTTTCAAAAGAGTGTTAGGTTTTTCTAGTAGACTTTTGTAACAAAATTTTTTCCGGTTCTCCATATACGTCTAAGGTGCCATCGCCGTGAATTAGGCTTAGACGAATCTAACAATTCAGAAATCATTAAAATCAGTTCAGCGGTTCATACGGGTTATAAATGGTATAACTAACCCTTAGATTTCCAATTAGCTATATTTTGATATATTATGTTGTTCTTATTATCCATATTACTTGGATTGTCTACGACACTGAAACTGGATTATCCTTTCCCTTACTCGTCTGTTTTTCTGGAACATTTCCTTGCGAATCCCGGGAAGGCGGGACAGACCGGACGGACGCTTCATCAGGACCGCTATTTACAATTATCCTACCGGCATGCACGCGATTTGCATTCCTGAATCTCCTCCTGCCGTGGCTTTAACAGCACCATTACGTCCCCGTTCTTCTTTGCCGGGGAGATTCGACCCTCGCAACACTTGCACCATCTTACGACCACTACGACTACTACCAAGGTTCCCCAAGTCATCCCCCCCACCCCAAGCTATAGCTGCTGTTATTGTAATCGCGTACGTGTTTGGTTTAATTTGAATTTCGCGGTTAAATTGTCGACGAGTTAGTTGAGTGTAGTGTCGAGTCGTTGCCGAGCGGAATGGAATTTTGTATTGGCGTTAATGATAATTGAAACAAGCAATTTATATTTGCTTTGGAAATAAAATGCAAGATATTCTATTCGCAGAAAAAGTTTGGTTTTTAAGGCGGATTCTGACTACTCGTGTACTTTGCAAGTACGCCAATATTTGCGTACTTGGCAAGTATGCTATCTTTGTAAACAACATTTTTTTGTAACAAGTTTGGCGCTCGCGATGGTTGACAAATAATTGCACAAGGAAACCGCTCACACCATATGGTAAGTATATCTCAATAACAAATGTTTGTACAAGTACACGAATCGTCAGAATCCGCCTAATAGAATATATTCGAAGTTGATTATACAGGGTGGTTCGAATTATATTCGGAACACTTTGGCAGCATATTCTGCAGGTAAAAATCAGTAAAAAAGTTCATATAAATGTATGTCCAAAAATGCTTAGTTTCGGATATACAGGGTGAAGAAGTTTCATTTTTATTTATATTTTTTCCAAATAATTTTTGAATTATCGTCGATATTTGGATAAAAATTGATGTCTGGTAGTTTTTTAAAAATAAAAATTTGATTTTGATATCAATATGACTTCTACCTGTAGACTGGTTCGAAGAAGTAAAAATGTAACTTCTACACCCTATATCTTCGAAACGGAGCATTTAGGATATAAATTTATACCAACTATTTTACATATTTTTATTTGAAGAATATGCTGCCGAAGTTTCTGGAATACAATTTCGACCACCCTGTATACCGGGTGCGTCTCAAAAGTGGCTCACCCCTATAACTTTTTTATTTTTTCAGATAAAAAAAAGCGAGATTTGGTATGTTAGTATATGACATAAATTAGGATTGATTGACGTTTTCAATTGTTTTCGGTCACTTCCTGTTTCACCGGAAATGACTACAATTTTTGATTTTTAAATAGAACCCTCCGTATTTTTTTTACCTTATTCGATAGAAAATGACTTTTTTGAATCAAATGAAATATGTCAACTTTTGACAGACTTTTGACATATTCACTCAAAAACAAATTGTATTTTAAATATCTATCTAGTATTAGGCTATGTAAAAAACACTAATGTTTAATCAAGGAGCCTTGGAAAAATAGGTTTGATCGTCTAATGTTTTTAGTGTTTTGTTCCCTGGCCGGTTAAAAGATGCCCATATCGTATTTTTAATCATATCTCAATTTTTTCAAATGGAACGAGGGTGGCTCTTTAGCATATTTGGAAAAAGCATTTTTTTAATTTGATATCACACACTTGGTATTTCAAGTTAAATTGTCGTTATGAACCGTATGTTATAATTTCCTTTGAATAAGAAGACTAAGGAAGGAGCATAATGCTATCCATGTATTCATGCATGGTGGGCGGAAAAAGCGCCATAAAAGCACTCTAGGGTGGGGATCCTTGACAGTTCTGTTTGACGATTCATTTGACACATTTGAATTTGATTTGAAATTTTGTGGATTTGTCAGTCTTTACGGAGCTTATTTTATTTTATTTATTATTTATTCTACTACTGATAGTTGTATAAAGGTAGTAAATCTAGATGGAAATTGTGGCAGCACTTAAATTATTAACAGTGACACTATCGCGATTTATCGAAACAGACTCTAAAATAGTTGGTTGTGTAGCGTGCGGTAGATCGCGGCAAAAATTGAGTGAAATAATGGAACAACTTTTCGCTAGTAAGTGACTATATAATATACATACGTGTAGTAAACCAATCATTTATGAAATTCACTTAAATTAACTAAATTATATATTTTTCTTGCATTTTAGCTTTTATTTATTACTTGTCAAAGATTAGATGTCAAAGAATTTAGATACGTTAATTTGACTTACCTGCTTCAGTAGCGTATCGGATGTTTGTGGTATAAATACTTATTATAACTTATCTATTTTTATTAGAATTATATATTTTTATAACAATTTTAATAACTATCAACATTTATTCACAACGTAAAATAGAACAACAAATTATTGAGTCTACCCCACGTCTACTCTACATCATAGTTTTACATTTTTTAAATAAAATTAGAACGACACTGATAAACCGGAATTTAAGCCATATTTGAGGCCCATCGCGGTGTACCTAAGATTTTTGATATGCGCCTTCCTTAGTCTTCTTATTCAAAGTATAATTTCAAATAAACCATATGCGAAGATGTCAAAAGTTGACATATGATTTGTCATTCTATTCAGAGTGTCGTTTCCTATCGAATAAAATAAAAAAATATCGATGGTGCCATTTGAAAATCAAAAGTTGTATTTGGTTGTAGTCATTTCCGGTGAAACCGGAAGTGACCGAAAACAATTGAATATATCAATCAGTCCTAATTTATGTCATACTAACATACCAAAACTCGTTTATTTATCTGGAAAAAATAAAAAAGTTATAGGGGTGAGACACTTTCGAGGCGCACCCGGTATAAAAACAATAAATTTTTTGTACAAATTTGATTATATACCTAATATAGTTTATAGTTTAATTGCAATTATCAAATATTTTGATTTTTAGAAACTTTTTTCGAGGTTTTTCTGAAAGGTAACGTGCCCAGATGTATCTTCTAAATCTAAAGTATTCTTGAACATGCATTTAGATATTTTAAGTTTAGACCTCCGGAAACGTTAAGCATTTTAACATTGAAAATGTTTCTGTTATCCTATATAAGGGAGCCCAAATCGAATTAAAATGCTACATTTGCCACACCATGACGTCATCACGCGTATACGTATAGGAAATCTCGGCGCGGCGGCGGCAGTCGGACATCGCTAACTTTTTATTGATATATCTTTATTAGTTTAAAAGCAAAAAATATGGGGTTTGCTTTGTTACCTTGTCAAGACATAAGCGAAACTGATAAATTGTTTCTCTTTTTTATTTAGGCCTTCGTTTTTCGTTAAATGAAAGTTATATTTAAAAAGTCAATTTTTAAACCAAATTTTCGCATGATTGAAATGAGTTATTCATGTTTAAAGTTTTTTTCGGTCATAAGCGCTAATGGAAATGTTTTTTTGTAAATAATTATAAAAAATTACTCCCTACGAAGACTTTATTTTGTACTGGATCAAAAATAAGTATTTGTTTTCTATACGGTGGTATTAATATATCGATTTTTGATGATAGTGCCCTTTTCCCGGTCTAATTTTGTACTACTTTTGGAATAAGGGTCCCCATATCATGTACTTGTACTTCCTTCCCTGAAAAATTCAGCTTTGGACACCGAAGTGGGATACATATACAAAGCTCAAAAGGTTTTTTTTTGTTACATCCATCCCGCCGAAACCGCCTCACCAATCTTGATGATTCTTTTTTTTTAAATGAAAGGTATATATGTCTAGATTTGTTATGAAGTATTATTATATCGTTTAATCGGTATTTCTTTATGTAAAACGAATAAATATTAAAACATACCTGAAAAACACCTACACAAAATACCTCCAGAAATCAATTATTTGTCATTGTCAGTGGTGTGTCAGTTAGATTATAGAGATTATATATCAAGTTTTTAGATATTTTAGGGGTCAGTTCATACCACCAGCTTTAGATACATCAATATTAGCACAAAGGTTCGTTCAAAGAACATTAGTGATTAGTGAATTAGTTATGCAAAGCGATTTTAGAAAATTCATCCTCTTAGAGTGTAAAATTATGTCGAACGATATGTTGTATGAAAATCATTTACTATCTGGTCTAGAAGAATGAAATTCTACAGAAAGAATAAGAAAAGATTTTTGAAATTCATCAACCAAAAGGGTAAAGTTAGTAAAAAAATATATAAACCTTCGTGACCTCTGGATTATACACATAAAAATTTGCACAAAGGATCATTTAAAAGACATGAGTTAATTATTTGGACATAGGAATTTATGAAATTCATACCCTTAGGGAGTAGAATAGGGTATGTAAGTTTGCTATACGAAAATGCATTACTATAACATCTAGAAGTATAACATATTATACAAGGGCTTATTTATAGTGACATCAATAATATGAACGAAATATTTCTTCTTCAAATCATCCTTCTAGGAATAAAAAATAACATATAAAGAGAGTATTAGTGCTCTGGAAAAATAAAATAAAATCAGGGCAGTATATCAAGAAAAGCGACAATTAAAAACTTTATATGTAAAAGCTATTTATTTTAGTAATACAGTTTATATGGGACCATAGGTAGGGTTTTACCCATAGAGGGTAAATGTCATTTCACTATTTATTATTTTCGAAAGATCTTTTTTGAAATTTTGCAAAATCTCGACTTTGGTTAGGTTAGGTTAGGTCGAGTTCTAAACTACTTTTCTTTACTACTACACTTTTTCAGTGAATGTTTAAATCTGTTGTTTTTTGTTAAGTTCGCTATCTAAACATATGTATGTAATACACTCATATTAACACTAATCATATTTTTACGTTTTTTATTCATCATTTTCAATGCCCCCCCGGTTGCATCTTTGTAAAGGACTGTGATTTTTTTGTCGGAAAGGCAAATTTGTTTTATTAATAAATAAAACAATGACAAGCTGGCTACCCTTTTTCGATTCAATGCAGTGGTGTTTACGAAAAATATCTTATGTTTTATAGATTCTTTGCCCCCAGTCATATTTTCTTGAATTATTTTCAAGAAATATTTGCAAATAACTACAGTTATAATATTTACTAGGTTGCTCCAGTTAATTATTAATAAGGTAATTACCCGATATAATCCTGAAACTGTTGGCAAGGAAACCTGATAAAACATTCCGAAACCGGCACGAATAAGAAACTTTCGGGTGACGCGTCTCACGCTTCTCCCTCTTTCCCCTCTACGGCCTTACACCTCCGTTAGAGTCCCGTAAACGCTTTGTCATTCTCCATATTGATAAGTGCAGCGATACGGACGCCGCGGATGAACGTTTCCATTTACCGACACCCTGTTAACAATCCTCTATCGGGCTCATTTATCAGCCCTTTCGGTTCGCGCGCCCCCGCTTTCACGCCAATGGCGATTCGACAGGCTCTCGCAACGCGCCTTATCGGCCCCCTCTAGGGTTTCGGCCTTCGCCCTTCCGCCATAGATCCATCTAGAGCGCCCCACGGAGACACTGGCATCGTCACGGTACAGAGGAAAAAGTGAAATGGGTGGAGTAATTAATGGTCGCTCTGGTAATGGCTTGCGTTCTAGGAAGATATTCGATAATGTCAATTAGCACTCACGTCTCAGTGAAGTTGGTCAAAGAATGCCTAGAGAAGCTGAACAAATTAGGCAAAGAAAATAAAGTCCGCCTACTCTGGGTGCCAGCACGTCAAGGAATAAAAGGTAATAAAAAAGCAAACGATTTAGATAGAAAAGGAGCAAACACTCCATTAACTGGACCTCTTCTGCTTTTCAGTTGGAAACCAACTAAAAGCGGAACACAAGACCCTGGAAGACTCTATCTGTAACCTGAAATAAGAGTCCTTCAACGGTCTAAGACAGTGGAAAAAGTTTCTCAGGACTTAGGTACGACTTACAATCTCTGATTTTTCTTGATTTGAGTAAACCACCACGGAGCAATGAATGATCGGACTACCGACTGATTGTATATACTGTCCTTCGTCATCGTCCTTGGTGTCGTTATTATTTTTGATCAAAAGAGTATTTAGCTATTGGAAAAATTGCCATGTTTCTTGAATGAAGTACTTCCTACCGTATTTTTCTTATTATCTTAAAACAAAGTAACTTGCACTTGGTTGAATGAAAATAGATTCAAGAGAAATTTTCGAATTTTTCAAGAGAACCAGTTTTCTTAAGTTAGGAGAGTTTTTCTTCAGGCAAAATATTTTCTTTTACGCTAAAATAAATTCTCTTGCCACTAAATTTTTTTTTCAAGAACGATGACGACTTTAGTTCAAGTCTATCTTTTTATCAGTGTACATATGGCCCATCTTACTATACGTCGCAGAAACGTGGTCTCTCAAGGTTCGAACCCTGAACCGCATCGAGATTTTTGAAATGTGGACTCTCCGGAGACTCTTACGTGTGCCATGGACCGCACATGCCACCAACGAAGAAGTTTTAAGAACTGCAGGCTATGAAAAGTCCGCCTACTCTGGGTGCCAGCACGTCAAGGAATAAAAGGTAATAAAAAAGCAAACGATTTAGATAGAAAAGAAACACTCCATTAACTGGACCCTGCTTTTCAGTTGGAAACCAACTAAAAGCGGAACACAAGACCCTGGAAGACTCTATCTGTAACCTGAAATAAGAGTCATTCAACGGTCTAAGACAGTGGAAGAAGTTCTTCAGGACTTACGACTTAAAATCTCTAATTTTTCTTGATTTGAGTAACCCACCACGGAGCAATGAACATCTTAGTAAATTGAAGTTAAGAAATGATGAAGAATGCAGTTTCTGCGAGGAAAATGGGGAAACACCAGAACACTTCATTTGGGTACGCCGAGACGACAACCATTCGACTGATATCGGATTCCAACTTTGATACGATTGATAAGGGGATAAGATATGGGAGATGAAGAACTAACCTTTATAAACTCATTTCAGATACTCGTTTTTGTCAAAGCCCTGAGACCTTGATGAGTTATACATACTAAATATTACTCGCTGACGAGTATTTGACACTCATGAGGGGATGGTTACGCAAGGCGTTTTCTTTCATGAGCTTTTCTGTGACTGAAAAGCCCGAGACGTGATGTTATATTTCTTCCGCACTCCGGACATTCAAAAATATCATTGCTTTTTGCCTCTTTACTTTTTGGTTGTCGTTGTTAACTGAGTTTGCAATTCTTCTCCATTGCGTTTTATTGTACGCTGCTTATTCCCATTCATTCTGCATGTTTATCCCCTTTAAGTTTTCGTGGGAAATACCCTTGTATAAAATGTCTATACCTATGTGGCGGATTCATCTATCCAAAAAAAAAATCCTTATGGGTTTTTCGCCACTGCACTGCAAGAAAAATTTACAAAATAAAATAGTTATTTTTTGTAAACACTTCTGCGTTAAACCTAAACGGACGCTGCTTGTCAGAAGTTGTGTTTACAGTAATAAAAATTTGCCTAACAAAGAAAAAAATGCTTAACGTTTCGGAAAGTTTTCTCTTTCCGTCGTCGGAAGCAAAAAAATATAAAAAATCAAGAAAAAAAAACTAATTAAAATATTTAAATTGAACTATTCGAGAACACTTTACTTTTTAAAACAGATACGTCTACAAGAAATCGTTGACGTTCTGTTAAAATGACATTATATTAAGTTAAACTTCAAAATTACCCTTGTATCTTTTGAGTTGTCCACCCGGTTTCCTCTGACCGTCTCTAAGATCACCGTAAAACAAGGATTTTGGTAGGCGGTTTTCTTGTATTCTGCATACGTGACCGAGATAATCAAACTGAGGAGTAATCAAACTGCCGAGGCATTCCGCCACATATTCCAATAGCTCTTCTCCGATTTTTATAGCATTGTTGTGATCTTTCCAGGGAAGTGCACATGATTTTAGTTTTATTGATGTGCAGCTGAAGGTCGAAAGCCTCGTATTTCCAGGTATATGTGTTCAACATTTCTTGTAAATGCTTTAACGTTTTTACAATTAGAACGCTGTCATCAGCCTATTGTATTTCTGTGATGAATTTTGTATGTGTTTTTGCCATGAGTCTTTCTTAGTTGAACAGACCGCCGCGCCGCCGTCGTATCTGTATCTAATGTCCAATCCTCCTTCTTGCAGTTTGCTGTGCACCAGGTGGATGACACTTCTTATGGGAGAACTGGCAATGGTTGAAAACTTGACTACAAGCGATTTTCTAGGAATCTTCCTTACCGATAAATTATTGACAAGAGTGACAGATAAAGCCTTGACGTTCTTTCAGTATTCCAGTTCATCTCTTTTTCTTTCTAAAGTGTGCGTTGAAAGGGACAAAAACAATTTTTTGGTGACCCATAATTTGTTATTCGAACACCACTTTTCTCCTTGTCGGGTCGTTGACGTTGACTTGTCGCCATTTTATTTCTTTTGTTTACACGCTGCATTTTGCTTTGTAAATTTAATACATAAATTATTTAGGCAAATATAGGTTTTTAATAAAACTCCTCGGACTAACGTGTAGGTAAGTGTTGATAATTTTTTTTTTCATCTTAAAATGCTCATTGTCGTTCTCCTGATTTTAGGTGACAGAAAAGGATCATCAAATCAAATTGAATTTTATATTTTCCTTCCTATTTATCCTTCCTAAATATCAACGAGATGAGCCATCGGAAGAAAGGGACCATAGTACAAAACAGAAAGGTGACCTTTTTTCTTTCCACTTCGGATATTGAAATTATTATATACTGTAGTCGTGTTCGGCATTATGCTCTGAGAAATATAGATAAACAAAGAACAACAGATATAAAGCATCCCAGAGGAAAAGAGAGGCAATACCTGTATGTACTCTCTCTGATATTTGTGAAAGTTACAGCAAAGTATTGTTGTAAATGTCATCTTTTGATCGACCTGAAAACTTCGAGCAAAAGATGACACTTTCAACAATACCCTGACAGATATCAGAGACGATAAAGGTTTTTCCTCTCTTTTCCCCTGGAATACTTTTAATTTATTATTCTTTGTTTATCTAGATTTCTCAGAGCACTATGAACGAACTCAGCTTGTATGTTTGAAATAATCGTCCAGTTGGCTTAAAAATGATGATCGAAGACATTTCCCAAATAATTTTACTTTCAAAATTATGATATATCTTTTATTTTTAAGCCATCTATGACGCCATTTTTTTCAGTTTTGTTATAATTAATTTTGTCTCTTGATCTACTTGTAACATTATTCTTTCAATTTTATTAATTTATTGTGGTGAAATTAATTTCTGCTGTATATTTGATATTGATATTAAACATATTTTTAAAAAATGGTTATTTTTTGTGTTTTTGTGTATGTCATAATTAAAAATAAATGAAGAAATAAAATTTTTTATTTTTTTAAACTTCCCGCCATGCGTGACAATTTAGTCCGTAGTTCCTACAAGCGAAATTGGGGGCGCTAGTAGCAGTAGACTTGTCAACAGTGTCAAATTTAAACGTCAATTTCACTTTCCAATATTTAGCAAGGCGCTCGCACTTCTCCTTGTGTATGTGTTTTGTGCTGTGCACTATGGCGAGCGCTGCCATGAATATGTTGAATAGGAGAGGCGCTAAGACACATCCCTCCATGATGTGATACTCTTGACTTGCTGTTGTTATGGAGGCTCTTACACACTGTAAGAAATTGGTATTTTAATAATTTTTTTATTTTAATTTTTGCCCAAAGTATATCTCTGTTTACAGAGTCGAAGGCTTTTGTTAGGTCGATGAATGCAACAAGAAGTTTACACTGCTGTTCTTTTACTTTTTCCTGTAGTTAGCGGACGGAGAATATGGAATCGGCGGTGCCGCGGTTGGTACGAAAACCCATTTGCGATTCTGGGAGGATTTTCTCTATATGTGGATGCAGGCGGTTTGACATAATTTTTGCAAGAATTTTTACTCCGATAGCCAGTAGTAAAATTCCTCGGTATTCTTAAATATATTCACGTCTGAGGCACGTCTCCGTTCTTTACTGCCACAAAGATTAATTCCACTAATAAAACTGGTCCTTAGCGTAGGTATATTCCTGTTTCACGAACTGATTTCGACATCATCAATGATTCATCATCAAATATACTTCTCAACTTCTACTTAACTTTGTCTTTCTCGTCCTGGAATTATTCCTCGTCGAACTGCTATTAAACGAATCGAAGTAGTTGCCGAAACGCTTTCATAATGAAGCGGAGTGTTGCCCGAGTTCCGAACTGTTCAGGAAACTTGCATCTTGCTATTAGCGCTCCGGAGCTGACCACAGTCGAACGGAAACCGCTAGCCACGCCCTCCGCAAAAACTTGCTTGTTGTAGCGGTCCAAGCCTAGTTTCGGATTAATGCTGGATAAGTACTTTTCGCGTTTAGTTTAGATTAAATCTCAGTGACGGTCCCTCGATAAATGTAAATTTGCACGTGCGTCCCTAAATTTAATGCATCTTCTTTCTATTTAGTTTAAAATCGAATTGGCATAAACTTAAAATTTACACATTAAGGCTTAATTTACACATAAAACAACACCTTCAAGTAAAGGAGTTCGCCAGGGCTGTATACTGTCACCAATATTTTTTAATATATACGTCAAAAAGATATTTCATATGGCCCTGGAAGGAGAAAGTGGAGGAATTAAGATTAACGGAATTCTAATTAACAATATAAGATATGCAGATGATACGGCAATCCTAGTACCAACTTTAGAGGATTTCTATCAAATAATAAATAAGATAGGGGACATGGGAAAGCGTTTCGGTCTTAAAATCAACGCTCTACCAAGACCAAACTTATGGTAATAGGACGCCAGCGTATAATTAACACCGCATTGACAGCGGATGGAAATATTATAGAGCGAGTACCACGATTTAAATATCTAGGTGCCATGATCAATGAACGGTGGGACTGCGTTGAAGAAGTTAAACTTAGAACGAATTATGCAAAAACAATATTTTTTAAACTTAAAAACTTCCTATTAGCACGCTGTCTTCCGCTAGCACTCAGACTACGGGTAGTAAAATGCTATACTGAAAAAAAGGATCTCTCAGTCGAAATGAATATGACTTTGACCAAAAGATTGGCGCTTTTCAATAGGGCCAAGAACAACGTTTCATTACCCAAAGCATTAACTATCTTTTCATAAGCTTTAAAAAACTACTTTAGAGAATAGAAGAATCTATCTGTCCGATGTATTTCACTCTTGACCCAAAATTAATATGCAATAAAGTTCTTGCTACAAGAACAATATTCTCTTTGATTCATGCAAAAATTCTTCATTGAAAAGGGACATTTCTTGATTAAAGAGACACTTTTCTTAAACCAATAGCGAATACTATTGACTCAACTAAAATTTATTTTGATCTAAGAGAAGTCTATACATCATATACAGGCATATTACGAGGTATATTATTTTCTGATAAATTTAAGTTTTCCTGGTCTGTAGTAAGTAAAGTGATATTATTTTCCTCCACAGTAGTTATTTCTGCTTCTTCACTCCTTGGTATTTTTTGGGGTGGTTCATCACTCTACAAATTACAAAAAAAATGTTACATCACGATTAATCAAAATAAAGCAAATAAATTATTAAAATTATAAGCTTTGGTCACATTTTGAATTTTTTAATACGACTTGAAATTCTAAATTTTTTGTAATTATTTGCATAAAAAAATCGATATCTATATTCTTATTCTATCTATAGTCACGCATGCATTATCTAAACAGATGCATTAGGTAAATGACTCTTACCTTCAAATATAGCAAATAAATGCTCTAATTTCTAATTTCCATTTTTCAGAAACTCCTTTAAAGAATCCATATATCCTAAAATTTGTCCATAAAAAATGACAAATGCATGTTAATAACGATCACTAATTTGTTATACGATACAGCAAATTATGCAAAATTCCAAGTGGAAAATTCCAAGCAACAAAACCCGTACGTACTATGATATGCGACCTATGAAATGCGACGTACGACTGATCGGACTACCGATTGATTGTATATACCGTCCTTCGTCATCGTCTTTGGTGTCGTTATTATTTTTGATCAAAAGAGTATTTAGCTATCGAAAAAATTGCCATGTTTCTTGAATGAAGTACTTCCTACCGTATTTTTCTTATTATCTTAAAACAAAGTAACTTGCACTTGGTTGAATGAAAATAGATTCAAGAGAAATTTTCGAATTTTTCAAGAGAACCAGTTTTCTTAAGTTAAGAGAGTTTTTCTTCAGGCAAAATATTTTCTTTTACGCTAAAATAAATTCTCTTGCCACTAATTTTTTTTTTCAAGAACGATGACGACTTTATTTCAAGTCTATCTTTTTTATCAGTGTACATATGGCCCATCTTACTATACGTCGCAGAAACGTGGTCTCTCAAGGTTCGAACCCTGAACCGCATCGAGACTTTTGAAATGTGGACTCTCCGGAGACTCTTACGTGTGCCATGGACCGCACATGCCACCAACGAAGAAGTTTTAAGAACTGCAGGCTATGAACGAGAAATGCTTATTATTGTAGTTAAAGAAAGAAAAGTTTCATACCTCGGCCATATCCTTAAAGGAGACAAATATTACATTCCTAAGCTGATTCTAGTGATTCTACAAGGAAGGCCCAGGAAGAAAACAATGAAGTGTTTGATTGGTGTAACGTGTTTGATTGGTTAACGTGTTTGATTGGTGTAACGTGTCTGATTGGTGTAACGTCAGCGACGCAGCCACGATATTTCGAAGAGCCGAAAACGGCAGTCTCCACATTGTATGAAGAGTACAGACAATCGCCAACGTGCGGCTAAGCACAAGGCACAGGAAGAAGAAGAAGTCTTTAACGATTTATTTGATTTGGTTTGGTTTGGTTTGGTTTGGTTATGGTATTGAGCATTGTTTTTTTTATTCTGCTGCTTGGCTGCCGCCTAACAGATTAAAAAGGAATGCTGCTGTTATCTTTTTCTTACCGTCTTTTTTTTCTTTACAAGGTCAATATCGAAACCAAAAATTATGTTTTTTATTTAAGTTTATAAAAAGCTATTTTTGCCGATAATCTTGTTTAATTCGATATTAATCATTATAATAAAGTTCACATTAACTGCTAAAAATAAATAAAATTGCCTGAAAACGATACAGGTACTTGTGTCTGTCGCAATTATTTCCAAACTACTTAACGTTAAAATATTCTATTAAATTAACTAATTTATATCACATTATTTACACCGTTGAACATTTTTTGGAATTTGGTATAGTTTCCAAAAATAACTATACTACTTTTAACAATCACAATCGAAAATAAAACGGCTTTAAAGATGTCATTTATTCGGCCTGTACTGTTTTTTTTATTTCGTAATGGCGCTTATTGCCAGTTGGCCTGACGAAGGTTGTAATCTAGGTATGTTTTGGCGAGGCTGTACGTTAAGACAATACAGCCGAGTGAGCCGAGTAACAAAAAGTCACTTTTACTCCGAATAGTTTTAAACAATTTCAAACGTACCAAATAATATAAAAAGATTTAAAACTCATACCTTGTATGTAAGAGATATATGTCTTGAAACATTCCCTCCGTTTTTAATCTTTCTGTAATTAGTTTAATTTATGACAAATTTTATGTTAATTTTTAGTAAATGACGTCTAGAAATTGATCCGGCCAAAATTATCATCGATTGTTATTCAACGCCGTTTTTTCTAGATTATACGGTATTACATGTTACAGGAATTTTGTAAATTAGTTATACGAAATAAATTAATTTTTGTTATTCTATGACATAATCTTTTCTGGGTGGCATGGGTGTTGAATTTGATACAAATTCGTACAACATCAATTCTTCATTGTCATTGGCATCGTTGAAGGTGCTGGCCGTTGATTGTCTCAATTTATTCAGCGCAAATTTGAAGAGAGTGCCATTCCTACTCGATTGTGAAGGTTTATCGTTCATATTCGGTTGATCGTAAATGATGTCGTCGGTATTGACGTAGGCATTTTCAATTGTTACGTTATTCCTTTTTGGCATTCGTTTGGTGTTTAGACATCGATAGCTGCAGCAAGCAATTATAATACCTAAAATAAAATAAATCTGACATTTTTCTAAATATAAAAAACATATAAGTACAGGGTGTCCCATTTTAGTTGAAATCATATGGTATCTCCGTTATTAGTAAAGATAGAAGCATGCGGTTTGCACAAACTTGTCCCACTTTTTTATCAAACCGAAAATGCAGTAAACAAAATTTTCATAGACCTCTTCGTTTGTGAGCTACAGGGTCTTTTCGAAAATTTTGCAGTTTGGGACAGCCCCCGTATCTCCGTTATTGTGGATAATATCGAGGAGGTAAAAACTGATTTATGTAGTACTTTTTACGTATAATACAGTGGCGTAGTCTGATTTTCTACGATTTTTTTTTGAAAATATGAACTGAAGTTATATTTTCTTAAATGGAACAGCCTGTATGATCTGGCTTGCTATGAGCTTCTCAAAAATATACAGGGTGGTCCGAACTGTTTTCCGGAAACTTCAGCAGCATATTCTCCAGATAAAAATAAGTAAAAAAGTTCTTATAAATTTATGTCCTGAAATGCTTAATTTCGGAGATACAGGGTGTAGAAATTTCATTTTTATTTCGATTTTTTCCAAATAATTTCTGAAGTAACATCAATATTTGGATGAAATTTGGTGCCTGGGAGTTTTTTGATATGAGAAATTCGATTTTGATGTCAATATGGCTTCTACTTGTAGAGGGCGCCACCTACATATTTTTAATTGGTTTGAAGAGTAAAAACTTTTCGTCCGTACCTGTATAAAACTACTAAGTAAAAAATATACATTTACGACGTGTTTAACGTAAAAAAGATCTCTTAATAAAAATCGCTACGAGTAATAGTTCGCGAGATATTTGAAATCGAAATTATCAATACCTGTCATCATTGACATAAATTAAACATGTTGACTAAATAGTTAGTAGACGGAAATCATAAATTTGAAATGTTTTTGTGTCAAATCATCACCAATCATCATTTTTTCGAAGAAAATTTTATGATTAATTTAAAAAAATAAAAACTTTCCAAATTTATCTTTTTAGTCCAATAACTATCTACTCTCAACGTGTTTATTTTTTGTCAATAATGACATGTATTGACATTTAAAAATAAAATAAATTAAATAAAAAATTAAATTTAATAAAAGAATAAAAAAAAGAAAAAATAAAGCACCCAGTATATTATTCCGATATTCAATGGAGGATTTATATATCTTTAAAATACTGTTATTGTTGCCTACTCCTGAGACGAATGTTTTCCTAGATATTTTCATTTTTATGATTTTGCGTCAGCAGATCTTTATTAATTGATAAAATCTGGGTGGCTGTTAATTAACAAAAGGTATATCTTTTGCACATATTTTAATTATTACAGAATTAAAACTAGATATAAACGTATAACTATGTAAAGAAATAGCTAGATGAAATCAAATACTCAAAATAATTCCTTTCACTGCATAAAATTATTCCCTATTCAAATGATCCTTTCAATCTGTTAAATCTATTAAAGTGGTTTTGTAAAAATATTAAAATAAACTTTTTAAATCTGAAGGGATTTGATTTTATCTGGTTTACGTAAATATTTAAGTGCAATTATTTAAACTATTTTTTAACGATAAAATTAGCCTGTTTACCGCCAACTATTTCTAAACGCATTTTTACAAAATATGCAAACATGCTGTTTATCATTTCACGATTTAAAAAAGGGTTTGATTTAATTTTTCTTCAGATTTCATCACAGTTTTTTTAATTATCTAATACGAGTTAAATCTCATACGATCGAAAAAAATGGCGTCAAAGACGGCTGGGGGAATGACCATCGAGAATAATTTTAAAGAGGTCAAGCCCTAGACAGTATTTACATTATTTCTTTAGTTTTTAATGGCTCTTACTGTTAGTTGCCCTTAAGAGACTTGTAATTTATTTTTATATATTCGTATTTATAAATAAATAAATCGTAGTAACACGATTTTTAAATAGTGTAATTTAAAATTCGAGAAAAAACTTGGAAAAAGACTAGTGTGTCTGGAAACGTTCTATCCTTCTTTAATTATTCTATAATTTGTGTAATTTTTGACAAGTTTTTTGTCAATTTTTAGTAAATGATGTCTGAAGCTTGACCTCACCAAAATTACCAATGATTTGTCATTTCCCAATCGTCTTTGACGTTGTTTTTTTCAATTATACGCTTATTACTGAATTAATTTTGTGTGCCTACCTATAAAAAATCCGTAGAAAAATGTAACTGATATTACCAGCCATGGAGAGACCTCTATAATATACAGAAGAAGAGCTTTGGGTTCCTTTACCATACTACTCGTTGAGTTTGTTGAATTGCCTGTATCGCAATTGCAAGTTTCATTTACATCATTTGGTTCAGACAGCCAAAGATTTTTTGGAGCTCTTATCAAAGTTGTCGTTTCAAAATCATCTTCCATCATCATCTTTTGAAATTTTACAGGTTCGTTGTTAATCTCAAATGTCGTTTTTGCAAGCGAACATGGATCAATATACGTGATATTATGTACTTTGGTATATTTTTTCACTTGGTTAAAACCATCTTCTGAACATATAAAGTTGTTATTTGAGACTATGAAGTTTGTCAGGTTTTTTAGGGGTTTTATTATAGCTATCCTGAGAGTGGTCAGATAATTGTCAGAAATATCGAGGTACTGCAACCTGGGTATATTGGAAAATATGTTAGAATTTAAATGAATTATTCCGCATTGACTAATATCCAATTCCTAAAAATACCAGTAAATATTAGTACGTCGGAAAAACAAGTATTTTAATACCTCTGACTCTTTGATATATCTTTTACTATGCTCTCTAGAACAGCATGTGGCCCGTGTGGCTGCCGGAAACGTTGCGTTTCCTACTGCGCATTGAAAGAAGATCCTATATTTTTATTAGTCCTTTAAATTCTAGTATTGAATATAAATCGAACATGTCTCCATAGCGCAGTGCGTAGAGTTTTCGACCACGAACCGATGATTCAGAGTTCGAATCCGGGTCAGGGCAAAGACTTTTTTATCTTATTTTCGTTTATATTCTGATAGTAAAGTATTAAAATATTTGTTCTTTTAATCACCAGAATTATTTAATACTTTCCTATCAGAATATAAACGAAAATTAAGTAAAAAAGTCTTTGCCCTGACCCGGAATCAAACTCTGAATCATCGGTTCGTGGTCGGAAACTCTGCGCACTGCGCTATGGAGACTTGTTCGATTTATATTCAATACTAGAATTTATAGGACTAAATTAATAAAAAATATAGGATCTTCTTCCGATGCGCAGTAGTGAACGCAACGGGTATCGGCAGCCAGACGGGCCGCATGCTGTTCCAGAGAGCATAGTAAAAGATATATCAAAGAGCCAGACGTCTTAAAATACTTTCTCGAAAACGTTGCTAGCTCTTAGACTATATAACGTATGATCGAAAAAAAACGGCGTCTAGTTGGCTGGGAAATGACGGTCGATGACATAAATTTACATATAAAATGACAGCGATCTTCATTTCATAGCCATCGCTGACGCCATTTTTTCTCGATCATACGGTATTATTAAATTAAAAGTTCAGTCCCACAATCTATACAGGTTTAGTTTTAAATAAGTGTAAATATTTTTAAGGGTTGTATATTTCGATCCCAGAAACACGTCTATGAGTTTTTTTTGCGAAAAAAGATATTCCAAATTTTGAAAATTTGGAATAACTTTTTTGAAAATCATATAATTTTAAGTTAAAAAACATATTATATGGAAACATAGGTGGTAGATTAAATATACAAGAAAGAAAAACCAAAAAAATATCCAGTGGTTCTCAAAATTTAACCAAAAATTAATATTTTTTTAATTTTCACAGTAAAATGACTCGGTTATTTCGAAAGTATCTCAAAAACGGTTAAGAGAAAATATGTTTCTTTTATTTTGATTGATTTGGTTTCCATTTTGATTATTCCATGATTGTCTGTTTTTTTTTAATTTAGTCGTTAGTTTTTTTCATTTAGTGAATGTTTCACGTCAAATTTTCAGTCAGCTGTTGTATCGATCGGTTTTGATCGAAAACGTTGTTTACGATACACGTTGCAATTGCATGCAACGTGCAATGCTATTTTGCAGTAAGCGCAATTTACTGTTTACATAGGGTGCTATAAAATTCGTGCAATCATTTTGAGAATCTATTGTATCAATTTAAATAAAGTGACTAGAAAAATTGTTTTGATTCATAGTTTTATTTTATCTTCAAGGTTTCGTTGTATATGCCTTAATAAAAGTTTTTGGTTTTTGTAGTTTGAGCTTGGATCTTAATTAATTGTTTTTTGTTCCTATAACATGGATTGTGAAACAGAAACTATCTCGGAAACTATGTTATTTTAATTATCAAGTTTAATTTTATAGTATTTTTGATTGGTAGAGGCAAAAATTGCATGCTAGTTATAATAAAATCAGCGCGTGTTGCATGCAATGCAATAAAAATGCATCAGCTGATCGAAAAGTACGAGATGTGCATGCTTTCGGGTAACTTAAATTGCCATTGCACCGTATTGCACGTACTGTAAACAGGCTTTAATATACGTTTACGACTTTTGTTTTATAATTTTGATTGCTGATTGAAAGGCTAACTTATTTATTTACTGATATTATTTTGAAAGAAATATTATCCGTGAACATAAAGTAGGATGACCTACAAAATGAAATGAGATCCCATCAAAAATATAAAATGTATAAAAAGGACAAGGCTCATAATGCAGTTCTTGGACTAGAAAAAGTTGAGATTTCATGTAAAGCCAAGTCAGTTATTTATTCAATTACCTATCAACATTTATAGTGACCGTTTCAACATTAGATATCTTTATTTCTATAATATTTATAATAATTTGGCGCAAGCACGGCACCACAATTATAAAAAATTAATCTACTCTTTCGATTACTAAGTAAATCTAAACAGAAGATCACAGGAGCCATGAGAACCTGTCCAACAGCAGCAATAGAGGTCATTCTAGATCTAACACCACTGCACATTGTCATTGGTAGATATGCCAATGCGATAATGATTAGAATGGTCACTAACGGAATCAGTACTGGGAAAATTGTCAGATCAGGGGCTTGGAACACCCTCAAAAAGGAAATACCACTCCTGCAACTTCCAGTGGATGATATGCCAAGAACGTACAACTTTGAGACACATCTCAATGTAGTATTGAGCAATAAACAGGATTGGAAGAGAGAAACGTCTGCCCAGCAGTTAAAAGACCATACCATAACTTGGTATACTGATGCTTCCAAAACCAATGCGCGGTTAGGTTAGAACCAACAGGGATAGGAGTATTTGGGCCGAGAACTCAATACTCCTAACCAATGGGCACCTACCCTAGCATCCTACAGGCAGAAATCTACGCTATCGAAAGATGCGTACAACTTATCTTAGATAGGAACTATCGGAAACAAGAAATAGCCATCTTATCTGATAGTCAAGCAGCGTTAAAAGCGATCAACTCGGTGTCAATCAATTCGAAATTGGTCAAAGAATGCATAGAGAAGCTGAATAAATTAGGCAAAGAAAACAAAGTCCTACACTGGAGGCCTGCTCAACAAGGGATACAAGGCAATGAAAAAGCAAATGATCTAGCTAGAAAAGGAGCAAACACTCCACTAACTGGACCAGAACCGTTCTGCTTTCCAAGTGGTAACCAACTCAAGGCGGAACTCAAGAACTTGGAAGACTCCATCCGCAACCTGGAATGGGGATCTTGCAACGGTCTAAGACACTCGAAGAAGTTTCTGAGGGCTTACGACCAAGAAAAATCAAAGATCTTCTTGGATCAAAGTAAGAAATATCTTTGGATTGTCACGGGGTTTTTAACAGGACACTGTCTCCTCAATGAACACCTAAGTAGATTAAAACTAAGAAGAAATTCTGTGGGGAAAATGGGGAAACATCAGTACAGCTCATCACTGAGTGCGCCGAGACGACAACAATTCGTGCCATGAACTTTGGTACGACTGATATTGGAGATGGAGAACTACCCTCTATAAAACCGTCCCAGGTACTGGGTTTTGTCAAAGCCCTGGGACTGTATGATGAGTTATAACTTAAGAAAGAGGGACACAATAGATCTGTAAGGTCGCAATGATTAACCCCCCTCTCACTCATTCTAAATTCTAAAATCTAAACAGTGTACTTCAGGATAAAGTATTTTACTTAGTAGAATATGTGGCCGTGCAATTGCCATGTCATTATAATTATTAGAGAAATAAAAATGTCCAATACTGATACAGTCATCATAAATATTTATAGGTAAATGATTAGGTATTATGACAGGTCATAATAACTGAATCAACCAATATTTAGAGCAACAGAAAATCTATTTATATAACATTTAATTAATGTATGCAAGTGATACCATACGCTTAAGTTCTTCAAGTTTATTAATTGTTGCTTGTTTATCGGTTTCGAAAATCTATTTATATAAGACTTAATTAATGTTGCAAGTGTTAACATACCCTTAAATTCTTCAAGCTTATTAATGGTTGTTTGTTTATCGATTTGAGTTTATTCCCCCTCAAATACAGTCCCTCCAAAGATGACAAACTCTCAAACCATGCTTCGTTGAAGTACTCTACCGCGTTGAACGACAGATCTAGAGTTTTCAAATGTTCCAGTCCTTTGAATGCGTTGAAGTGTATATCATATAATTTGTTGTTGGATAGATTGAGGAGTTTCAGATCCGTTAAATGCAATTCCTTAAAAATAGACACATAAAATTAGTATTTATGTTGTTTTAGATGTAACTGTAATTTTTAAAATTTAATAACCAGACGGCTGGCGGGCTGGGGAATGCCAGTCGATCACAATTTTAGCGAGTTACTTGGCGTACCCTTCTTTATTTTTTAATGGCTCTTTGAGTTGGCCTTAAGAGTCCATGTCACTAGTCCGAAAAAGTAGCAAAACAAGCGTTCGGCATTTAACGTTTTATGTAAAACTGGCTAAGTATTTTTACACAAAAGAAGGGAATTAAAGATAAAGGATTATACTATATCCGTATTGTAGCACATTTTTCGACAACTTCTTTATTTTTAAGATTTTGATGGTCAAACATCAACAAATATTCCTTATGTTTGGACTAAGTTTTCTCGAAAATAAAGAAATAATTTAAAATTCCGTTGCATTACGGAAATAGATTGAAGTTTTGTGATTATAGTGATATTATATGGTTTGTAACAAATTGCTCGCTATTTTATGGCAAATGCTGAAGCTCTGCAAACCTTAATCAAGTCTTAATCAAAGCACGTGTGTTTGGAATTTTAGGTGTGGCACACACTACAGGATAGGGATAAGCTTTAGGCAGATTTCTGAAATATAATATACAAGGTTGTTCACCACATACGACACGGAGTATTGTAGCTAAACGATTAGATATTTTCAAATTATAAGTTTTGTGTTCGTTGAAGGACTATTAGAGCTACAATTAAAAATATTTTTACAAGATACAAATAAATAAAAAATATCAAAGTTGAATTTTTTTAAATGGAACACCCTGTATATTATTAATTTTTAGTTTCTACGATTAAAATAAAGATAAATTTGATTAAGGTTTATTACACTTAAACCTTACCGTTTTTGAAATATTTTCAATTTTGTGAAATTGCAGTAAAAATTTTAACGCTTCATTTCACCAAAGGTATCAAAGTTTTTAATACTAAATATTTACTGAAGTTTATTTATTGATCAGTTATTGTGTTGCGATAATAAAAACTATACTACTTTATACAGAGTATCTAAAAATGTATTTTAAATAATTGCTAGCTTTAAACGGCAATAATAACTTGTTTAGTTTAAATGAAACACCCTGTGTATTTTACGAGAATCAGATGCACAATTTAATTGTCTATCAAATTATATTATACCATTTTTTACCTATCTCTACAAGTTTCCGTAGAAAATACATTTTCTTGTAATTTAGAACTAATTTATCAATATACCCATGGAATACTGACATTTTAGTTAATTTTTAAAGATGTACCAAATTTTTAAAGAGTACTGATACTAATATTGTCGATATAGTTCGTTTATTTCATTAAAAAATATAAAAAAAAGGTTTAAAAAATATTTGTTGAAGAGGACTAATTAATATGATTCCAGTATTTAAACTACATTAATTAACTGTTTGCGTTGATTAATAGTAATTGCTCCAAATACTAAAAAACTGAATTTTGTATGTGTATTAGACAGTGTGGTAAAAAGTAACACCTTAAAAATGATATTTCATTTTTTGACAAATTTGCTTATTAAAACAACAGAGACGTTCATTTTCATAACTTATTATCATATTGATTTCTGATTCAAATCCACATTTATTTAGAATAATTTATTAACGAACACAATTAAGTAATTACCTAATTAATTAGTATTTGGGCGGAAATAATGGCGGAAAAGATTTAAATAGTTTTATTTTTGCATACAAATGGGCTAGTAATATTATCGTTTTGCTAAAAACGATAATATTACTAGTCTGTACATTTTATACATCTGTTGCTTTAAAAACAATCTAAAATGTCAATATTCCATGGGTATATTGATAAATGAGGTCTAAATTATAAGAAAATGCATTTTCTACGAAAACTTGAAGGGGTAGGTAAAAAGTGGTATAATACAATTTTATAGACAACTAAAATGGAAATCTGATTCTCCTAAAATATACAGGGCGTTCCATTTAAATTAAAAAAGATATTGCCGTTTAATGCAAGAAATTATTTAAAATAAATTTTAGACACTCTGTATGAGGTAGTAATTTTTTTATATATATATTATATAGATAAATAGAAAATATAAAAAAATATAGGCATAGTTTAAATAATTACACTAAATTAATAGAATAAAACTTGAAATGTATTTGATATAAGTGATGGCAAGATGCGTATAGTGGTAGAAAATTTAGAATTATTATGAAAGACGAAAACCATAATTTTATCTGTGTTCACGGTGTAACAAAAACAACCTATTGCATATTATAATTGCTTTCGAAACCATTGATGTTTAACAAAAAAGTAATATAGAAAAATTTTCCATAAAAGTGCTGTAATTTTTTTAATTTCGGTAGCCGTAATGTTATAAAGTTGTGAAAATATTAGTTCAACGTACGACAATTTAAGAAAAGCATTTGTTCGAAACCTTGAATCAATTACAATTTTAATAAACCTAATATATTTCAGTTAAAAAATTAATATAATTATGACAATCCAAAAGAAAACGTTTTTAGGTACAGAATTCAAATTAATCGGTAATCATTCAACAAAAAAAATGTTCAAAACATAAGCTAACAGTCAGTAAACATAAAAAAGTAAACATGCTTATCGCTTCCACAAATATTTCTTGTACATAAATATTTCCTCATTTAATTTCCTATACAAACAATTTTTTGTTTCCATTAGAACACCGAAGTTAAGCGAGGTAAGGCGATACTAGTGGATGGACGGGTGACCGGTTCGAAACTCTCTATCGTGCTGTTCTCTATCTAACGCTGGTTCTCACTTGTCAATCCCACCGAAGCAGTTTGACTGATTCATTATTAATTTTATTTAGTTTTAATTTGCTAGTTGAATAGGTTTAGATATCTTTCGTTAATTTCGTAAACATAAGATGTCTACCAATTTGTTTGCTTGGTGCGATAGCGTGCTGTCTTTTTATTTACTCAGAATATGAAATTATAAAAAAAAGCGGAGCAAAAAAAAAGTTTCAGACGAATTTTTGTTTATTAGATATTTAATTTGGTAAGACCTCTTTCACACGAGGACGCTGTATCCCAGACGCGCGTATCTCAGATATACAGAAAAAGCATGTAGTTAAATTGTACCTTACACATGGCATTCGGCGATACATACAGTATCGCGCGGCCGAATTTTTGAATGTGGAATCTTCAGCTGCCATATACAGGGTGGTCCGAACTGTATTCCGGAAACTTCAGCAGCATATTCTGCAGATAAAAGTAAGTAAAAAAGTTCTTATAAATGTATGTCCTAAAATGCTTAGTTTCGGAGATACAGGGCGTAGTTTATAAGTTTATAAGTTTCATTTCTATTTCGATTTTTTCCAAATAATTTCTGAAGTAACATCAATATTTGGATGAAATTTGGTCTCTGGGAGTTTTTTGATATGAGAAATTCGATTTTGATGTCAATATGATTCCTACTTGTAGAGGGCGCCACCTACATATTTTTAACTGGTCTGTAGAGTAATAACTTTTCGTCCGTACCTGTATAAAACTACTAAGTAAAAAAATATACATTTACGACGTTTTTAACGTAAAAAAGATCTCTTAATAAAAATCGCTACGAGTAACAGTTCTCGAGATATTTGAAATCGAATTTATCAATACCTGTCATCATTGACATACATTAAACATGTTGACTAAATAGTTAATAGACAGAAATCATAAATTTGAAATGTTTTTGTGCCAAACCATCATCAATCATCATTTTTTCGAAGAAAATTTTATGATTTATTTAAAAAAATAAAAATTTTCCAAATTTATCTTTTTAGTCAAATAACTATCTACTCAACATGTTTATTTTTTGTCAATAATGACATGTATTGACTATTCCCATTCTAATTATCTCGACAAGGGTTGCTCGTAACGATTTTTATCAAGAGACATTTTTTACGTAAAAAAATACGAAAATGTATATTTTTTCACTCAGCAGTTCTATACAGGTACGGACAAAAAGTTATTACTCTTCAAAACAGTTAAAACACATGTAGGTGGCGCCCTCTACAAATAGGAGTCGTAATGACATCAAAATCGAATTTCTCACGTCAAAAAACTAACAGACACCAATTTTCATACAAATATTGACGTTACCATCAGAAATTATTTGGAAAAAATCGAAATAAAAATGAAACTTCTACACCTTGTATCTCCGAAACTAAGCCCTTTAGGACATACATTTATAAGAAGTTTTTTACTTCTTTTTATCTGCAGAATATGCTCCCGAAGTTTTCGGAATACAATTCGGACCACCCTGTATATAATAATACAAAGCTTATAAATTTTTCATTATTGAAAGCGGCACGATCCATGGTTCTCTTATTTATTGTTCGCTATTATCGCTATTATTCTCACTACTGAATTTTTTTTACTATAATAAACCTACAATAAATATTCTGTTCGCCTGTGAAATCGAACTTTTGTATCGCAAAAGTATGCAAGTCTGAACAGGTCCATAAGCTACTATGATAATTCTGTATCCCGGATACACCTTCGTCGCCGGGCGGCTCAGGCGGCTGAAGATTCCACATTCAAAAATTCGGCCGCGCGATACCGTATGCGTCGTCGAATGCCATGTGTAAGGTACAATTTAACTACATGCTTTTTCTGTATCTGAGATACGCGCGTCTGGGATACAGCGTCCTCGTCTGAAAGAGGTCTAATAGTTTCGATGTCGTTGATAGCGTGCACGCCAACTTTGATTTCTCTATACGTTTACATTATTTCTATACTTACGCGCTAGAATAAGTACAAACAGACAAAGAATTATACTTACGACAAATTGTCCATCTGTAAGTTCCTTAATCTGATTAAAACTTATGTCCAACCATCTGACACCTTCTGGTATACCCAATTCCAGTGTCACTAGATTCTGATTTTGACACACAGCTCTATTTAGATCTTGGTAAACGTCACAATCACAATATTCAGGACACTGGATTTCCCTCAGTTCATTTGAGCTTGTTTGGCAAACAATTATGATTGCACTAATTATAACATAACAATGTTGCACTACCCGCATCATAGTTCTATCCAGGGAACAACTGAAATTCGCAAAAATTTGATAAACACGGGGACATTTTCAATTTTTTTTACTTTGTTGTTTCTGATTCATTCTACGTTAGTAATCTAAAGTGGAGAGATATAGTTTTTGTATATTGAAACTGGGAACAGCTGTAGATTAGATAAAAAAAAAAGTTGACTGATAAGATACTATACAGGGAATTATTTCTGTCACAATAACCTTACCACACTTCGAAATGCACTTGTTTAAAAAAATCTTATCTCTTTAACTAACCTAGAACTTACCTTTCTTTTTGATTCGATAAGCATCTATTATTATTTAATAAATGGTAAAGCTGATCTTGTCACTATCGCCTTACTAGAACGTTTTTTGTCCAGGCTGGGTGAAAGTAAGTCACTGAATGTATTAAAATATTTTTATAAACTAAACTTGACAATATGCAATGTTCCATGATAATTCGCAAAAAAAAACAATTAGTTAATATCTAGCCGTGTTTTAAATTTTTTTATCGCGAAGGAATATTAATAAGACTTAGTTAAAATTGTTGCTATTTGTATTTAAATATTTTGCTTAAAATTTAAACGAAATATTTGAAAATGTATGTGAAAGTTTTGGATTTGAATATGAGATTAATTTATTATACAGCTAGTTAGAGTTGTATTTCCTTTAAAAAATTATGTTATTATGGTACCAGGTGTTGCATCGTCAAGTGGGACATAGGAAATCCCATGTAAATTTTAATGGGGTCAATTATTGGCTTCCCTAATTAATTTAGAGAATAATTCTATTTAAGTTTATTGAAGAGCACTAAAACCCACATTCAAAAGAAT
Source organism: Sitophilus oryzae (assembly GCF_002938485.1). Lineage (NCBI taxonomy): Eukaryota > Metazoa > Arthropoda > Insecta > Coleoptera > Curculionidae > Sitophilus > Sitophilus oryzae. Next base: position 123,997 of record NW_022146866.1, read on the forward strand.
AACTTTAGATATTTTTGATTAGCTGGTTTACGAGTTATCGCCGATTTCTTTTTAAATATTTCTCCTTTCTTATGGCCCTGTATTTACTTATGAGCACCAGTCAAGGTAAAAGATAACTGTCAAATGAAGTTGTCATTTCAGAAATTTATCTATTTAGTGCTTTATTATTATTATTAAAAACTCATACCTACATCGAAAATATTAGCCATGATTTACACTACCGAAGAAAAAGTATTGATGATTAAATGTTATTATCAAGGAAATAGTTATCAAAAGGTGTCGGACATGTTTGCTGCTCTGTATCCGAATAGACCGATACCTGGAAAATCTACGATCGCAAGGAATATCCAGAGATTTGAGACCAAAGGTACCCTAATAAATAACTGCAGATGTGAAGCAAGGCAGGAACAAAGAGAAGATGCAAGAAATGATACCGAGTTGGAAGTTTTATTGTGCGTGGAAGAGAACGATGGAAAGATCAGCACAAGGAAACTTGAGGATGAAATACGAATAGATCACACTACAGCGTTTCGAATTTTGAAACGACATACTAAATACTATTCCTTCAAATATGACAAGCACCAAGAGCTACGAGATGGGGACGAAATACGGCGGCAGGCGTTTTGTTTTGATATGATGGAAAGAGCAAACACGGATAGGAAATTTTTAAAAAACATATGTTTCACTGATGAATGCACGTTTACCTTAAATAATGAACCCAATGTTCAAAATTATCGATATTGGAAAAAAGAAAACCAATACAGGTTTGTCGAAACAAGGACGCAATATCCACAGGAAGTAAATGTTTGGGCAGGGATATTCGGACACAATATTTCCATTATTTCTTATGCGAAATTTAAATGCAGAATATTATTTGGAACTACTCGAAAATCATATTTTACTTGCTTTACATGTTGCCGCTAGGGAAAATCAGGGGTTTGGTACCAAATGGATGGCTGCCCGGCACATAGTACCCTGGCTGTTCGGGAATATTTAGACAATAGTTTTAACGGGAACGTTATTGGCCTAAATAATACAGTAAATTGGCCAGCAAGGTCTGCTGATATTTCGCCAAATGATTTTTTTCTCTGGGGCCATTTAAAAAACAGGATATACAAGGATAAAAAATACCCAAATCTAGACGAGATAAAACATTCTATTATTTTCCTATTTCTGCCGAATGCAATAGAATTTCAGTTTACCAACTAGCGAATGTAAGAAGAGAATTTTATGATCGCCTGGGTTATTGTCTAGCAGTCGATGGAGGAATATTTGAACATCTTCTTAAATCCTAAAGTTCTAACAATTTAATAGTACCTAAATTAATAAGTTATTGAATATTGTAATAATACTATAATTAACCTTGTAATTGATTACTTTATTTTACTTTAATTCATATAAATTTGTATTTATAAATACATCTTTCAGATTTCCGATGTAGGAATGAGTTTTCAATAATAATAAAGCACCATAGACAAATGTAAAGCACCAAATAGGTAAATTTCTGAAATGACAACTTTATTTGACAGTTATCTTTTACCTTGACTGGTGCTCATAAGTAAATACAGGGCCATAAGAAAGGAGAAATATTTAAAAAGAAATCGGCGATAACTCGTAAACGAGCTAATCAAAAATATCTAAAGTTATTCCCTTGTGGGTTTTAGTGCTCTTCAATAAACCTAAATAGAATTATTCTCTGAAATAATTAGGGAAGCCAATAATTGACCCCATTAAAATTTACATGGGATTTCCTATGTCCCGCCCGACGATGCAACACCCGGTATGTATTTTATTATATATTTCTATTTAAATATTCTTGATAGTCAGTTTAAGAGTACATTTCACTAGTCCGAAAAAGTAGCGAAATAAGCGTTCGGAATTTAACGTTTTATGTAAAACTGACTAGGTATTTTTACACAAATGAAGAAGGAAATTAAAGATACTAAAGATAAGGATTATAGTATATCCGTATTGTAGCACATTTTTAGACAACTTCTTTATTTTTACGATTTTCATTTTTTCATGGTCAAACACCAACAAAATAATCCTTATATTTGCTCTAAATTTTCTCGAAAATAAAGACATAATTTAAAATTCCGTTACAATACGGAAATAGATTGAAGTTTTGTGATTACAGTGATATATAATTTATATGGTTTTGTAATAAATTGGTCGCTATTTTATGGCAAATTCTGAAGCTCTGCAAACCCTAATCAAGCCTTAATCAAAGCACGTGTGTTTGGAATTTTGGGTTAAACAATTTTTTTTTTCAATCAATATGAGATTTTTGTTCACAATAACAATAACATTTTTTATAACAATTTTAGTACGATATTTTGACGACGTAATACAGTAGTAGTTTCAAAACTTTTAAACACCCTGTAGAATTTCAATTCCCCGCAGATGTTCGTCCATCCGAAATTTTACCTGGACGTCTATCCCGAATCTAATTTAAATATAATTACAAATCCCTTCCAATCCCAGGTAGAAATACCACCCTCTTTATTTCCAGCAAAGTTGTAGGATACTATTTTCCATATTTCCGTGTTATTTTCCAAGAATTTTCAATATTTAGCTTCATTCGGGACGATTTGTTTATGTTCTCCATCGTTGGATGCCGCGTTATGATTAATATCGGGCAATGTGTTGACATGTGACGACTATTAGGGCTCTTGCGGCTTGCTCACTCCCGTGTATGTCTGCGCCCTTTCGCCCTATGACCTCAGGTGTCCACCCCGAAAGGTTTGTCCAGGGCCGGTTCGACCGGTACTACGCACCCTACATTTTCCATCCAGGTATAATTTGACAACACACGCGAGCTCGGGACCAGTTTATTAACATGTTCCTAGTTGTAATGTTGTTTACAAATGAGATTTTAGTTTAGTATTTGTGATAGATGGATATGGGTGTGTGTGTGGTGAGTTTGCTTTAGTTTTTGAAACTGGTAAATTAGTAAAAGTTGATGTAGGTAAGGTGTTGTTTTATTACTGACTAGCTTTTTCCCGCGTCTACGTTCGCGTTACACCTCGAATCGTTCATGCATTGATTTAAATGATTGTTTAACTCTTTATAAATAGAGCTAGTAATTTGGTTTGGTTTGGCCTTACAAATGCACTATTTAAACTATGTTTTTAAAAGTTTTAGAGCTACTTGTATTTGATATGAAAGTTAGTAATTGTCGATTTTCTGGGTATTATACAGGTTAAGTCTTGAATAAGTGCAAATACTTTTTGAGGGCTGGTAGATCTCGATGAAACATATTTTCTCTTTATCGTTTTTAAAATAACTCCAAAATAACCGAGTTATTTTACTTTAATAATTTTCAAAAAAAATATATTTTTTGCTTAAATTTTGAGAACCACTGGAGCTTTTTAGGTTTTTCTGCCTGGTAAATTTATTCTACTACCTATATTGCCATATTATCAAGAAACTATGGTTTTTAACTAAAAACTAAAAAAAAGTTTTTCAAAAAATGACAAATTTTCCAAAAAATCGTGTTTCTGAGGTCAAAATATACTGCACTTATTTAAGACTCGCCCTGTATACCCTTTCAAAAAATCGATTTTGTTATTTTTGACTAAACCAAAGTCGAAATTTTGCAAAATCTGAAAAAAGAAAATCTCTGGAAAAACATAAATAGTGAAATGATTATGTAACCCTACCTACATGGTCCCATATAAACTGTATTACTAATATAAATAGCTCTGATGTAAAAGCCACTTTTGAGATGCACCCGGTATTTCTTATTTATTTATTAATATCTCTGAATCGAATCTAATATCTCTATCGAAATATATTGACCAATATCTTAGGATTATGTAAAGCGAAGGAAACTAAAAATGCAATAATACACAGGGTTACCGCTAAAAAAATCATCCCGGTAAGAAATTAGCGTGGTCATCTATTTTATATACTGGGCGAGTCTTAAATAAATGCAAATGGAGACTTGTAGATCTCGATGAAACCGTTTTTCAAATGAGTCCAAAATAACCGAGATATTTTACTTGAAAATAAAAAAAACTGATGTTTCTTTTAAATTTTAAGCGAACCACTGGCACTGTTTTTTTCTGGTTTTTCTTTCTTGTAATATTAATCCACTATCTATTTTTAACTAAAAATTAAAAAAAAATCGCGTGTTTCCCAGGTCGAAATATAATATAAATAGTATAAATATTTGCCGTTATTTAAGACTCACCCTGTATAAATTTATTTTTTGCACACTCGATGCAAAAAAACGCAACGGAAACATTTTTCGTCTTTTAGTCCAATTTTCATTTTTGGAAAACTGTATAAAGATATACTTTAATTCGTAAACTCGGTTTTTTATAAATTTTAGTTCTGGTCTTTATTATACAGGGTTTAACGTCTGTCCCTCAATGTGTATCCAGTTATCATTCTTAAGGTCTTCATTTCAGTAGTTCGTAGGATTCTCTTTGTTACTGATGTTTCAGCTCTGGTTTCCGCACCATATGTCATCACTGGTCGTATGCAGGTTTTCTATATTCTTGACTTACATTCTGTACTCAAATGTTTGTTTTTCCATATGGGATATTTAAGATGTCCTGATATTGCGGCAGCTTTATTGACTTGTTTCCTTACTTCTTCTTCCAGAAATCCTGAGCTTGTAATTTTGCATCCGAGGTATTCGAATGACATTATCTGATCAATAATTTTGTTTTTTATTACCAATTTGCACCGTAGAGGCTCCTTTGTAATGGTCATGCATTTGGTCTTATTTGTGGAAATTTGCATGTTAAGTTTTTCTGCCTGTCTGTTAAAAGCTCGTAGCATTCTTTGGAGGTCGTCCTCTGACTCTGCAATAAGTACTGCGTCATCGGCATAGTAGCATAATATGTTTACTTTATGCATTCCCATTCGATATCCTAATCCAGTATTCTTGACGGTTTTTATTACTTGATCCATGATTGTGTTGAATAACAGAGGGCTGAGACTGTCGCCTTGGCGAATACCAGTTGTAGTTCGAAGATGCTGCGTTAAGGTAAAGTTTGTTCTTATTTGGGTTGTTGTGTTTGTGTTTAAGTCCTTGATAAGTTCTGTGAGTTCTTTCGAGACATTACTGCTTTCCAAGATGGTGATGATGTCTTTTAGTTGGACTCTATCAAAGGCCTTTGTTAAATCTATAAAACATAGATAGGCTGGAGAGTTATATTCTAAGGATTTTTCAACTAGTTGCCTGAGTATGAATAGTGCATCGGTAGCTGATCGGTTTCTTCGGAATCTTTGTTGTTCCTCGCTTATTGGCACTATTGAGGAGATCTTGTCCGCAATGATCTTAGTCAGAAGTTTTAGCGAGGTGCTCAGTAATGTTATTCCTCTATAGTTTGCTGGGTCTGTTTTATCTCCCTTTTTAAAAATGGGTATTGTTATACTTTGTTTCTATTTTTCTGGTATTTTTTTATGTTGTAATATAATGTTAAACAGTTTTGTGTATTGCTCTATGATAGCCGTGCCTGCGTTTTTTATTAGCTCGTTTGGTATTTTATCTTGATTAGGAGATTTTCTATTTTTAAGTTTCTTTATTGTCTCTTCTACTTGCTTGTAAGTGATTTGCGCATGATCTTCTATATTATCTCTTGTGCTTCCATTAGTTCATCTGTTTCTGCGTATAAGTCTCTGAAATATTTTTCCCACGTATCTTCTGCAATTGTTCTTAGTTGTATTGTTTCATTTGTTTCTCGTTTCAAACCCCTCAACATCTTCCAAATACGTTTTTGTGCTCCGTATATATCTGCCTCCATTTCGCTACTAAATCGCTGCCAATATTCTTCTTTAATTTCTCGTACTCTATTATTAGTCCTGTTCCTTATTACGGTATAGATATTTCGGTTCTCCGGTGTTGGAGATTTCTTGTATTGTAAGTATTTTTCCTTCTTTTCCCTTGTAATGTTCTTGATTTCTAATGTAAACCAAGGTTTAATGTTCGGCCTTCTATTGTGTGATACAGTACGTGTTACTAAAGCTTCTTTAGCACCTTTGCAGATGTTTTCGTCAGAGCTCGCACGTATAAAAAAATGCACGGACCCGCGTCCAATGTAACCGCGGGCTTAGGCTCGGCCGCGACTGAGCAAATTTTTTACAAAGTATTATTCCCACCTTGGTACTTACTAGTATTTAAATGTTTTATTTTAAATAATAATGTTATATAGCAATATTTTTTACAATAATTCATTGGAAACAATATGGTCGTTAATCACCTAAATGGACACTTCCAGAGTCAGGAGCCGAATACAGTCGAGCACTTCACTTAGCCGTGTACAAAGCCCGCTCCACGCCATTGGTCAGCTCGGCTTCTATGGATTATTCCGTCTTTTGTTTCGCCCTTAGAGGGAGGCAGAATGGAGAGCGAAAGGGTTGAATAGGGGCAAGACGGGGAGGCGAGATGGGGAATGGCCGCTGCTTGTAATGACACTCGGACGGTCGTCTATTGAGGCCGCTATAGTCGAGGTAAAAACAGATTTTCTTTTACTATTAAAATAGGAAATATACAAGGTGTTTTTCCGAAAAAATCCTATGGGTATTTCGCCACTGTAAGAAAATCTACAAAATAAAATAGTTATTTTTTATAGAGAAGAGACTATATAATTGTCATCAGTGGTTTACTAATAAACAAATTTGACTAACGGACAAAAAAATGCTTAACGTTGGGGAAAGTATATCTCTTTCCATCGTCGCGTCGGAAGGAACACAAAGAACAAAGAAAAAACTATTTAAAATATCTAGATGCAACTAATTCGAGAACAGCGATAGCCTCTAAAAGAAAAATAAAAGAGGTTTTTAGGGTTCCGTACCCAAAGGGTAAAAACGGGAACCCTATTACTAACGGCCGTATTCATAGTCGATCGCCAGCCGCCCGCTGGCGGCAGCTTTCCCGAAATTCCTCGTTCTTATTTCAGAGTCGAGCGCTCTCCGAGTAACGCGTGCGCACATCCGTCATCCGGTGATTTTCGGCCGGCGACTGGAGCATGTCCTTACCATCTCCGGGCGGCCCGCCAGTTTAGTCTGGTTTATTTCTCTAGTTGAAAGAAGCACCAAGCAAACTGAATTAATTATGGATATTTATAATATTGTGACGATTAACGAGAACGATGACATTCGTATTTTTGAGGCCATTATTCATTACATTTGAGGCATATGAATTCCATCCGTCTATTTGACAATTTAAATGTTTTATCGTTTTGTTTTTGTTATGTTTATAATTTTTTATTTTTCCTATTGTTTTTACGTTTATTACATTAATTCTCTTTGCAATTTACACAAAGTGGAAAAAATATACCAAATTCACAAAACATCAGTCATCTACATAAAACAAAAATAGAGCCAATTTAAAAATATAAATTACTTCTACTCTGGTCATATTTTTCCTTAAAATAATTTTAAAATCCTTAACACAGCACCAATAGGTTAAGGTTAAGGTTAAGGTCTATAAAAATTTATAAACGTAATAAAAACGAATCCATAAAACTTTCAAATAACCAAACAGACCTATGGAATTCCCAATTATGTAAATTATACCTAGCCAAAAAAATATGTATATAAAAATTGTAAATATTTTTACTATAAGTGAAGGATTACGAAGATATTATTCATTACTTTAAAACAAATTATAAGAAAATAATGGACACATCTATAAAATATTTAAATTACCCAATATCAATAAAATATTTAAATTATTAATATTTAAATATTTAGAGAATGTTAAAGTTCGTATAACCGATTTTGTGTAGAAAAAGGAAGAAAACATGTTCCCTGTTGTTAAAACCCTCCACCCGAAGTGAAATTTTGTTGGCGACGCGCCGTCATTTTGGCCAGCCAGCGGTGCGCGAGGTAAGTAGTTAGTTAAGCATTCACAAGTTAATGATATTGATTTTTTTTAAAGGTGGGTATTAGACTTGGATCAAGGCAAATTAATAAAAAAATGCGTTTATCTCATCAAGGTGGCCGAAATCAACAAAATATCAAGCCAAGTTTTAATCGGCATTAAACTGCGTACACTATTTCGCTAACCCGAGAAAAAAAGTCAGTGGCGTACATGCTTTTTTAGTAAAATATTCCAGTGATAACCCATATGCACGTCCCTGGTGAATATGTCGACAATTTTTTAGCATTAAAATATGTCGCATTTATAGTAACTTTTACCCTCATAATTTCGAACGTTAAAATTACGTGGAACAAAAATTATAATAAATCGAAAAGAGCAACATTTTAACACCCTGTAGTTACGAAACAAAGCAGAATCGGACCTATGTTAATATGAAAAATAAATCTTATTTTTACGTGAGGAATCTCCCCACGAGAGTTGGTACATGTTTTTTGAAACACCCTGTATATGTATTATAAATAGTTTCAGTCAATTTACATTACATTTTTATATATATTTTGGGATTTGTTTGAATGATAAATAAGAAGAAAAATCTGGATTTTTTTTCGCTACTGGGAGAGAAATCTACAAAATAAAAAAGTTATTTTTTGTACATCACTGCGTTTAATCCAAACGGAGATCAGTTTTTTTGGCTTTTTACTAGTAAAATAAATTCGCCTAACCTACAAAGTATGCTTAATGTTTTAGAAATAAGAAAGAAACTATTAAAAATGTCTAAATATTTTATACCTATTCGGAGAACAGCAGATACGTCTATTATAAATTATTGACGTTCTGTTAAAATGACATTACATAAAATAAAACTTCAAAATAACTATAACTACCAGATAACAATAATTAGCTAATGGAGCAATACCAAAACGTACAAATTTTCTCTATATGAGTTATTGTTTGTAATGATGTTACTCTCAATAATTCCAAAAGAAGAAAAAGACTCAAGTCTCGACCGAGGTCTCGACATTTATTACCAAAAACTTAAATTATGACAAGTGTTTCGTTCATACGAGCATCATCAGACAAAAATACATTATTAAAGACACACCATATACTTTCACACATTTTAGATATTAAAACAACACTCAGTCTTGTTTTAATATGTAAAATGTTCGTTACCATATAGTACGAAAATTGAAGAAAAAAGTGAAAGTATCGCAAATAATAATTATTAAGTCGTAGACTTAAACTAGGTATATTATCTGTTGTGCTCTACACTGGTATATAATTATTTAAATATTTGTTAATGATAATGTCGGCTTATTTCAGGTATAATAATTATTCTGTTTATCAATACTTCAAGTTTGTTGTTGATTGTCACACTTTTACCCACATTTATAAAAAATGGGTTTCAATTGCTTTGGCATCTAAAATACCAGCAATTATGTTGAAGTTTTGGTAATATAATTCTCTAAATTAAAAGAAATATATATATATAATGTTTATTTAGTAATTTTGTTCACAAAACTGTAATTTATCTTTGGAAAAGATGGATCTTGTTAATAAACATTGATAATATCTAATAGTTTGTCACTTTGTAAAGGGGTTCCTAGTAATATCGTACGCCTTGTATATTATGTTTTTTTTTGCTATTTGTAAAATCGCTTATTTCTGGGGCTTACTCAACCGGGTCTCACAATGCAAATTCACCTCAAATATCCATTTAGTTGGTCATTGGCAAGCACTCTCTCATTGTACATGAAAATAACAAAACAAACATTTACTGATCTGGATAAAATTAATAGTTAAATAGTAAGACTCACCCGGGAGTACTCCGCCCCCTAGCCACTGATATATTCTATTCAATATATCCCATCCCATATTTTCAATCTAATTCAAATATCATTCGGTTATATATTGGTTAATAATCTTCAACAACTAGCTAGTGTCACCTGAAATAGTATAGGGGCTTCCCCCGGACGCAACTCTGCCGCTAAACAGATTCGCATCCCATTCGAATAAGCTAATTGGGGTACCTCACTAGTCTCTCTACCCCAACGCCGCATCGTGTCAATCGAGAAGACAAGGGAGACCTCAAACTCTCAAGACCAACCTCGAAGGAAAGACGTCACCAGAGGTTTTCTTCCGGTCAAACGACCCGTTGCCTTACAGTACTTGCAACGTTTATAGTCAAAAGACTCTCAACCCCCAAATATCAGCTCTATGACAAAACACAACACAACAGCCGGCTGGCCAGTCTACTACTGATCCGCCGTAGGCAAGCTAAGCCTCCTCTTACTTCACAATTTTACCGGATCGTAAATGTTTACATTACTTGCCAATGAATCATACTATTTTCTCTAATCGACTTTAAAATAGAGTGTTTTAGCATTACTAGATAAATAAATAGAGAGTTTCCGAATTATAAAACCATTATTATAACCAACTTATTTTCCAAGTTTTACATATTTATTAGTGCATTATAAAAAATTCCAACTTTTTTTTCAAATTATTTTTATGAAAGAGAATTAAAATTGTGCATGGAATAATAACAGCCAATTAGTAAAGCTATATATTAGTTCTTTTGTTAAGATGTACAGGGTATCCCAAATTCTAGCCAAATCACTGGGATCTCAAAAAAAGCGGATTAGTTTTCAAATTAACAACTATCGTTGATTGAAGAAATAAGAAGATGCGCAACCTTATGGACGATTTCGTGGCACAAAACCTGTCCAATATATGGCTGGTGATACGTCGTCGCTAGTCAACCTGTCCGAGATTTAGTTTAGATCTGCGCCGCTGCGCGCTGATAGTCGTTTACTGCGCAGCGGATGAAGAATGCTGTACCGTATTTCTGCTTTCAGTCGACAGAATGGGTGGTTGCCGGAGACGGTGTTGCCAGAACTACGTATTAATCCGTAGATTTGCGGATTTTGGACACATTATCTTAATAATACGGATTTTCTAATACGAATATCATTAAACAATTTAATATAATACTATATGATTAAGCAAAGAACGGTGTCAGAGTTGGATTGAAAATGAAGATTGGTGTTATTTCATAATATGTAAAATATTATGGTAAATGTCAATAGTCGTCATTTCCAAGCCAACTAAACGATTTTTTTAGATCATAGGCAATATTCAGTACCTATAAAAGATTTTTTTGTTGTTTATTCTAAATACGAAAAAATTTTCAATACATAAACGCGGATTTTTCATCCAAAGAGATTTTTGTCAAACGTATTACAAATATTACAAATTTTAATATGGCAACACTGTCGTTTTTAGACCCACACCGTCTTCGTTAGTCGAATTAGAGAAAATGAGTGTTGTATGTATTGGTCTCAGAACGTGTTAAGGCTCCACCGTACAGCACTTCAGACGTAATGGGAAATCAAATCAGCAGTGGCGGATACAGAGGGGGGCCAATGGGGCCCGGCCCCTAAAATCCATAAATTGGGTTAAATATTAGCCTTATGGGTTAAAAATGGCATCCTAAACAGCATATTCTACATTACTTTTTATTTGGCCCCCCCCTAAAATAAATTTCTGTATCCGCCCCTGCAAATCAGCCTTGTCACGAATTTACCAATTAGGTTGCGTATCTTTCCAATCCTTTTAATCAACATTACTATTCTATTTTAGCCATAACATAATAATATACATTTGTAAAAAATGTCTATACCTATGTGGCGGATTCATCTATCCAAAAAAATCCTTATGGGTTTTTCGCCACTGCACTGCAAGAAAAATCTACAAAATAAAATAGTTATTTTTTGTAAACACTTCTGCGTTAAACCTAAACGGACGCTGCTTGTCAGAAGTTGTGTTTACAGAAATAAAAATTTGCCCAACAAAGAAAAAAATCCTTAACGTTTCGGAAAGTTTTCTCTTTCCGTCGTCGGAAGCAAACAAATATAAAGAATCAAGAAAAAAAACTATTTAAAATATTTAAAATTGAACTATTCGAGAACACTTAATAAAAACAGATACGTCTACAAGAAATCGTTGACGTTCTGTTAAAAACAATAATAATAATATATTAATATATTTACTATGTTTTTTTTTATAAATAATAATATATTTTTAACAGAACGTCAACGATTTCTTGTAGACGTATCTGTTTTAAAAAGTAAAGTGTTCTCGGATAGTTCAATTTAAAATATTTTAAATATTTTTTTTTCTTGATTCTTTATATTTTTTTGCTTCCGACGACGGAAAGAGAAAACTTTCCGAAACGTTAAGCATTTTTTTCTTTGTTAGGCAAATTTTTATTTCTGTAAACACAACTTCTGACAAGCAACGTCCGTTTAGGTTTAACGCAGAAGTGTTTACAAAAAATAACTATTTTATTTTGTAGATTTTTCTTGCTGTGCAGTGGCGAAAAACCCATAAGGATTTTTTTGGATAAATATACATTTGGTTTATTTTATTTATTAGTAGTGCTAAAAACGATTAATCACAATTAACTCTCTCTAGATGCCAAAAAGTTTTAGATGTTTTATTTTTTATTCTGAAAATCAAATATATTTTAAAATACTGAAAATAATTTTTATATACGAATTAAAGCTATTAAAAAGCATAGTTAAGTCGGTTACTTATTTAGAGCGCGAACTAAATAATTGTATTGACATAAATAAACACCTATATCAACAATATAAAAAAAAAACAGTAAAGTATAATTTGTGACGAAATGCTTTGATAATCGATATACTTATACATCATTAAATATTCTATAATTTTTAATAGATTACTACTGTAAAATTAAGTGCTAGATAAAATTAACTAGGTACTTAATTATCAAACTTAAATAATATTACAAAGTAATAAAATAAATAAGTTCGTAGTTTAAAGCTGTAAGAATATCTAGTGGGTATATTAATTATTATTAGATTATACGTTTTATAGTTGATTTATTTTTAATAGATAAAATTAGGTTTTTATAGATATTCACTGTATATAGAGTGTCTCAAGTTTGTGTCTCATCATCGGGATCTTCGAAACCAAAAGAGCTACGAGGTCGGTTAAATAGAGGAAAAGTTACACAATTTGATGCTGATTAAAATGTCACCCTAAAAGTTTAAAGATTCAAAATACAAACAAGTGTCTTGGTCTTGCAGGGTCAGGACCACTCTAGATCTTGGTCTCTTGGAAGTTTTTCATTTTTTAAATTTTAAAAAGATTTTTACTACAGCCACTATAGGATATATACAGGGTGAGTTGCCTACGATGTTCTCTATGGGTATCTCGGAAACTACTGGAGATAGAGAGTCAGTTAAATTGGAAAAGAATTGCAGTTTTGTGGGGTCATAAATATGCGCTTTTCAGATTTTCGAAAAAGTTCATGGCTTACTAGATATTTCGAAAAAAACAAATTTTGGCTATTTTAAAAATTGTCCATAATTCCATTATAATCTATTTTAGACAAAAAGTTTTCAGATAAAAGTTGTAGATAATCACTTCCCTAATGAGATTGTGTTCTCCGATTTTTTCTAAAGCCTGTCATTTTTGACATAAGACACAAACATATGTTTTTTTTTAAAATGGAAACCATAGTTGGCCATGACTTCATAAAAAGCGCAATTTTTTAAGCTTTTCAGCGATATAAGCTATAATATATTTCTTTCACAAAATTACTGATTTATAGCCAATTCCAACTAATTTCACTTAGTTAGCCATGGAAACAAGTTCAATCGTCGTTGCTCTCAGAAATGTGAAATTGTCACATCCAATCTTTGTAAATTAACATAAACAAAAATTTGTAAATAAGAGTTTTTTAAATGAAGAAAAGCGTGTAGAATTATTGGTTAAACTTTTCTTGGCCATACAGTTTCGAGGATACGTTGACCGGTGAACGTTACGTTTTTTAGAGAACGGTTTTCAAGACATGTTAGAAAAGTTAAATTTAGATACTCGCGCATTAAAACAGTGGTTCCAACATGACTTTCATTATGACACACCAGCCCCCCCCCCCACAATGAAAGAAATGTTAAAAATTATTTATATCATAATTATGTAGACTCAGGGATAGAAAGAGGTGGACCAATCGCATGGGTCTCCTCGGTCACCTGACCTATCCATTTGATATTTTTTTATGCGGTATGGTTAACAACAAGGTTTACAAAAGAACTTATGAATTAAGAGAGGCACTCGAAGAGGCGGAACAGGAGAAGTTTAATTAAGTCGACCGGTCGTTCTGTGACAATAGCTAGAAATTCAGTTTTAAAAAGATGCATTTATATACTCAAAATAATTGCGGATTTTTTGAACATTTTCTAAAATAACTTAAAGTGTACGTAGTGATATTATTTTTTTTAAGTTTTAGTTTGTGTAGTGTAAATTGTAAAGAGCCGTTTAATAATATATTTTGTCTTTTTATAAGTTATAAATCACAACAAAATTTGAACACCATTGAAAACCGTTCTCTAAAAAACGTAAGTAACTTTCACCGGTCAACGTATCCTGTAACGGTTTATCGGTCAATGTATCCAAGAAAAGTTGAACCAATAATCCTACACACTTTTCTTCATTTGAAAAAATTTTATTTACGATTTTTGTTTATTTTAATTTACAAAGATTGGATGTGACACAATTTCACATTTCTGAGAGCAACGACGATTGAACTTGTTTCCATGGCTAACTAAGTGAAATTAGTCAAGAAAGATAAGAATTGGCTATAACTCAGTAATTTTGTGAAAGAAATATATTATAGCTTATATCGCTGAATAGCTTAAAAAATGGCGCTTTTTATGAAGTCATAGCCAACTATGGTTTCCATTTAAAAAAACATATGTTTGTGTCATATGTCAAAAATGACATGCTTTAGAAAAAATCGGAGAACACAAACTCATTAGGAATGTGATTATCTACAACTTCTATCTGAACACTTTTTGTCTAAAATAGATTACAATGGAATTAGGGACAATTTTTTAAATAGCCAAAATTTGTTTTTTTCGAAATATCTAGTAAGCCATGAACTTTTTCAAAAATCTGAAAGGCGCATATTTTTGACCCCACAAAACTGCAATTCTTTCCCCATTTAACCGACTTTCTATCTCCAGTAGTTTCCGAGATGCCCATAGAGAACATCGTAGGAAACTCACCCTGTATAGGATATAGGCATCTATATAGGATATATTTAAATAAATATTATTTTAAATAATTTTATCATGAAACTGTGGCCGGCCGTAGCGCAAGCAGTAGTGTGTCGATCTGCGGTGCGAGAGATGGGATGGTACTGGGTTCGATCCTCAGCCAGTACAGTCGCTTTATTTATTTAAATAAAAATATTCATTTATCTAAATAGAGCGACCAGCGAGTCGCCACATAGTGTAAGGAAATCGGAAAATTGCAGGACATTGGCCCAAAAAACAAAAAATTTAATTCATCAAGTTTTTTATATAGATGGATAAAGAACATCCCAGAGCCCCACCATGTGAGATATTTCTTGAGTTGACCTCTTAGTCGGGGAGTTATGGCGGGTTTGGTTGCGAAACCATAACTTTGGTTTCTTAATTTACCAAATCTGTACAAAAATTTCATACAATGAAATTTATTATTTTCAGAAGTTTCCTTGTGTTGTTCAATTCCAACAATTTTTCCGTAAAGAGAGGTCTTTTACTAACAACAAACCTGAAAAAAATGTCCCAATTTTTTCAAGTCTAGTTTCTCTACATGTTTATTATGACTTTCAAAAAAACGCTTACATTCGCGCAAGGTTATATATACAAAATCTCATAGAGTGAACCTTCTAGTATACTGTTACATATAAATTTCATCCACCTAGATCCGAACCTGGAAGAAAAAAATAAATTTCTTCGGCAATAATTACGTTTTCCATTGATTCGACCGTAGCTTTTATCCGTAATTTTTTGTGCTATAATTTCTTTATTGAAAAAGCTATACGCTTGCTATGAACATACTGAATGCTATTTTAGGGGCGAGGAACCATCCTCACATTGGGGTGGGGGACAGTTTACAACAATTCAGAAAATCTCAACATTGGAGAAAAATTACTCAAGAGAATATTTTTTCAAACCGGCAAAATTTTCTTCGATGTATTTAACACTCCACCCTCAATGCTGCATCATTGTTGGTGCCAAACTATTCAAGATATATTGCACAACTTATTGATATATTCAGATCCTCTACTTTCACATCTGCGAACAAAGCACTCTAAAAATAAAAAAGTAGACTTGTTTCCGGAAGCGAAAGAGCTCTTGTATATGGATGGAGAAGAAATTGAGAATAATTTTTAAGCATGTTTTATGTAAGTGCCTTACATATTATGTTATTTTGGAATAATATACACCCCATATAAATTATCGCATCACTTATTAATTTGGAAAACTACAAAGTATTCTTAAATTCTCTTGGTTAACAATAATCTCAAAAGTTATTTGCATTAATAGCAACTTGTTAAGGAATGGAAAGTATATCATAATTCAGGCAGACCTTAGATTTCACATCTACGCATCACAAACGCTTCAAACATTTTTACATAAAAATGTTTGAAGTGTTTCAAGAATAAATAGTACGAAAAATATAAGTGTTGCGAAATTTTTTGTGAGGTGTGTATTATGGTTTCCTTTGTTGAAGTTGAATACGCTTTTTTCGCATATTATCATATTATTTAATACTGTTAAATGATATTTGCAACTTGTGTCGTTCTCTTTGAGTTTTGCAGTCTTATCTAATTTATCCTTGATTATTTGAATATTTAGGAATGTTGATTGAGTTTTGACATATCAGAGGGAGATAAATGAGTGTTCGACAGTAATTTGATAACGTTTTTGGTCCATAAGAGTTATAAACTCTTCGTAAATAAAAAAATATACCTGTAAAGTCCTTTTATAAAACTTCGTATTTTTTTTGACCTTCCATTACGCCTTTTTTTACTCTTTTCGTCCTGTAGCAAAAATTCCTAGTCGTATTATTTAATTTCTGTCAAAAAATGTCAGCAAGAATAGTGATAACTATTTTAGTTTTCGTTACACTGTGCGCCACCTCAAGGAAGGCTATGGCACACCACCTTCAGTATATTTGCCTTGTACAGCCTCTTAAATAGTGCCGTTCGGATTCGGCGATAAACTGTAGGTCCCGTGTACTTGTGAAACACTGATGACACACATCACAAGTACATGCGAGAGGTAGTCGACGCTCTGTATAGAGTATGGCACTGTAAGAAGAAGATCATCAAACTCTGGCCAATATATACAAAGAAGCCAAAACAAGAGTAATGGTATATAGAACAACCCAAGAGTTTCCAACTGGAAAAGGAGTACGACAGGTAGACGCGATACCCCCTAAGCTGATTACAGCAACATAGAAGAAATCCTCCGTCAACAGGACTGGACCGACAAAGAATTAAAAATAGATGGAGGATATCTTAACTATCTAACATTCGCTGATGACATAGTCCTAATTGCCAATAGTCCTGAAGAACCACAAGCACAAATTAATGAACGAAATACAGCCAGCAATAAAGTGGGTTTTAAAATGAATTTAGCAAAAACTAAAGTAATGTACAACGAACTAGTGGAAAGAAAAGACATTCTAATAAATAACATAACACTGGAAACAGTAGAATATATATATTTGGGACAACTAATAACACAGCTCGAGATCTCTACTAATACCAGAATCAACAGAAGAATTAAGTTAGCGTGGAGTACTTATGGAAGAAACTCAATCATATTTAAATCTAAAATGCCATTCTATCTAAAGAAGAAAACCTTCGACCAATGTGTACTACCGGTCATATGCATGCGAAACCTGGGTACTTAAAATCGACATTATAAGGAAACTGCAGATCGCACAAAGGCCAATGGAACGAAATATGCTGAGAATAACCAAATGAGACCGTAGAAGAATAGAGTGAATACGACAAAAGACCCAGGTAATAGATTTCATCTACAGAGTCAAACCTCTCAAATGGCTATGGCCAGGACACCTGGCATGGTACCCACGAGGAACTAAGAGACCTAGAAGAAGACCGAACCTGAAATGGGACCATGATATTAGGAAATTAGCAGGGATACTCACTCGGGACTCGCTCATCACTCCGAGGCACACCTATACAGCATAAAGTAGCAATAAAATAATTTTTTTCCTCCCTTTTTTCTTTATTTGACTGGACTAATTTAAACTCCCCGTCCACGTGGGGGGTTTTCCTGCCCACTCCTGGACCACCCGGGGCCAGCATCCCCCCGGTCCGGCTGACGTACATGACAAACGCAGACCAGAGCGACTCTCTCTCCTTTCGTGCACTTTCGGGGACATTGTTTAAGTTGAGTGTATAGAAGCGGTCGAGAGGGAGAGGGAGATAGGAGACGTATAGCTGTCCTTGGGAAAATGGGAATTGCTTTACATGCAAACTTTTCAATGCGCAAAGTTGGGGACGGACCAAGGCAAAGGATGTCTGAAAGGGTAGTTAGCGGTGGTCCGAATAGTGTTTTGTTCGATTTTGTTTAATGAAATTCCATTGCCTGGCTTCGAATAGTTGTCGGAAGTTTTTTGGCGTAGTCGAAATATACAGAGTGACAATTTTAAAACCACTGACCGGCACGAAAAACGGACACCTTAAAATTTTCATCTATTTTAAAGTTCAATGTATTTGGTTCTGGTGGGCCGATTTTGATGATTTTTTAAGGTATATGTACTGTATTACTCATCTGTCTGTCATACGAGGAAAAACAAAATTATATTTTGGTGCAATAAGAAATATACCGGGTGTTTCAACAAACATGTACCATCTCTCGTGGGGAGATTCCTCAGGTAAAATTAAGATTTATTATTCATATATAACCATACCAAACCAAACATAGGTCTGCTTTGTTTCGTAGATACAGGGTGTTAGAGTCCTAACATTTTTTCGAGTTATTATAATTTTCTTCCAAAAAACTTTTAGCGTTTCCAATGAAATTTTGGGGGTAAAGATTACTACAAATGCGACATATTTTAAAGCTAAAATAATGTCGAGATATTCACCAGGGACGTGCAAATGGGTTGCTGCTGTTAGATGGCGTAGAGCGTCTAGCACTCTCGCCATAGTAGTACGTTTTGTACTCAAATGCTATTCTCTGCTTTACGTTGGTCAGATCGAGGGTTACAGCATAGTCGGCCTGACGATGGAGAAAAATCTCCGAAACCGGTCGTCGAATGGCCGTTCCCTTCGGTCTGGTGAACTTAATGCAGAGAATAAGCATATATGTAGGGTTTTTGGCCCCCTTTTTCCGCTACTCGTATTTTGTTTATTTAAATTTTTTGATAAAAAAATGTCATAAAGGCCTCATATACATTCTATATATGTGCTCGTCCTCGTACATTTGGTAATATAAGTACTTGCCCCATTCAATGTCACACTCAATTGCCGAAGAACTAAAATAATTCCAAATCAATGTACAAGTGTCTAATAAAAGTAAAACTCTCACTCCTTGTCCTCAGTCTGCAAAATGTCTTTTTCCCTTTTTTTCCATCGTTATGTTTTTTCCATTACAGTTCGCGCGTCTTTGACGCTACACGAAACGCTTTGATCAAATAAACTTCAGCTCGCCGGTTCCGTTTCCCTTCCACCGTACAGATCTTCTTTGGCCAGTTTCCTTGAAAATATATAATAAAACCGACAAAGTATATGTCTACCGCGTGCGTCTCAAAAGTGGCTCACCCCAATAACTTTTTTATTTTTTTCAGACAAAAAACGAGATTTGGTTGTAATGACATAAATTAGGAATGACTGACGTATTCAATTGTTCTTGGTCACACCCTTGGTATATTTTTACTTTATTCGATAGAAAATGACACTATGAATAGAATGAAATATCATGTCAACTTTTGACATTTTTCCATATGGTTTATTTGAAATTGTAACATGCGGTTCATAATGACAATTTGACTCGAAATACCAAGTGTGTGGTACCAAATTATATATATAAAAATTAAATGCAATAGTATATGTAATTTTAGCTGATAGTAAAGAGTAGTAAAAGCTTAAAAAGTCAGCGAAAACCGCATTTTGATATCTTCTTTCAAACCGAAGATATTAGCCTTGATTATGTATAAATAGATGTACAATGAGGGCTTAGTACAAGCCCGTCTTCTAGGTGGCGCCTTGCCCGTTCTGAATTTTTGTATTCCCCTACGATTTTCTTTGAGGGGAATCCGTTAAACCCGCCTATCGTTCAAAAATGGAAGGGCGCGAGGTCACATCTATTGGGCCACTTATTAGCACGTTTCACGCATGTTTTACGAAAATAGCTCTATCCTTGTTTGTTTCAACTGTGACAAGAAAAAAGGAAAAAAAGTCATATTCGTTTCTAAATTCGGCAGTTTTGTTTATCTTTCTCGACTTCTGATTTCGTTTCGTTTAGGTTATGTCTTAAAAAATAATTATTTATAAGCTTTTGAGTTAAAATATACCTTAATGCATATCTAAATAATTAAAAAAATAAATTTTTTCGTCCCTCACGAAGAAACGAAACAGTATTTTTGAATATTTGGATTACAAACTATTATTTTATGAGTTTTATGTGTTGTGTTTACGTGATGTGTAATGTGTATTTTGTACCTGCTGGATAATATTTTGAAACATATTTAATTAAACAAAAAGCATCTGTATTACAGGTGAGTAAATACTGTTCATATTTATTTCTAAATTCATATAAATTTGTTTTAAATCACTCTTGGTTTTTAGAGTTTTTATCTTAGAGTTTTACCTCATAGAGAGTCTGAGATAAGTTTAATAATAAACATTAAATTTGATAGATTGATAGATAGATTAAACGATAATGACCAGTTGACTTAAAAATTTAAAAAATACTGATTTTATGCTATAAATTATGTTTGATTTCTTACTTTGCTTTTTTGGAACTGTCAGATATATTGTGTATTTTAGAATTTTTCTTAATTAATAACGTAAAATATTGTTTATCTACAGTCAACCCTGTGTTTAGATAAAGCTTCATATCAGATTTCCTATTTTATATTTTCACTCAAATCATATTTTTGTAAAATAGGTATGCTTGCGTGCAAAAGTAGCGTAAATTTGACAGGGAGGTATTTTTATAGATATACAGGATGATTCGTAGATTTAAATACATATTTACTTTAGAGTTGTATAGTTTGTCAAAAGAAAGGCTATATTTTTTATTTTTTCTTGGTCAATTTGTCAAAAAAATTGTCATTCCAGAAAATACTATAATGTCGTAATCGTATAGAGTTCATTTTGACCATTTTTGGATTAAATTTTTTTGTTTATATAATAAAATATATATTTAAAGCCCTTTCTAAGTTAAAAATAAGTAATACGGAAGTTTTTTACTGGAACTAATTTAAGGTAATGTTCTCTTCATATAATTATATAAAAATATGCTAAATTCCTAAATTATTTATATGATTAAATTTTCTTTATATTATTTTTTTTGTATTGTATACAGGATGAGTCAAAACTATATATTATATTTTTCTTTGCTATTTCAAATGGAACACTGTATTTTATATCATAAATCAACAAATCTTTTATCCAACTTTTGTTTTGTTAAGATCTATATCCCAAATTAATAGTTATTGGATTGTTCTCAATAATTGTCTCTTTGAGAATAAACATGATTTGTTTTTCGCAATTTTTATTAGTAGGTTTGTCGTTAAAAGTGATGTATCTACATATTTATCAGCGACAAAAATTAAGAATTAGATGTCTAAAATAATTTCCTAATTATTTTTTTACTTAGCGTATCAGTAAATATTATTTATTTTATCGCTGCAGCTGAAAATAATTATGTATTCCAAAACAGGACATTACTGTATAAATATCGATTATTTGGATTTAAAATTATTTTTCAAAACAAAGTTGGAAAAACTACGTTTATGTCATAAAATGTGGAGTTCTCTTTGAAATAATCGAGAAAAACCCAACATCTAGTTTTGACGCCACCAGTATATATCATGCATTATAGTTCATTATACTGCAATTTATTATACATACGTAGTTTTGTTTGGTGAAAATGAAACTTTCTAAAAGTATTCCCAATTAAAACATATTAAGAATTTCCTACATTATAATTTTGAAAGACGTTTGAGTGGGCAGACAATTTGGTCTAAAATAATCATATGTCTAAAAAAAATTTAGTCTAAAATAATCAAAACCACTTAACACATA
The DNA here is from genome assembly GCF_002938485.1 of Sitophilus oryzae. Classification (NCBI taxonomy): domain Eukaryota; kingdom Metazoa; phylum Arthropoda; class Insecta; order Coleoptera; family Curculionidae; genus Sitophilus; species Sitophilus oryzae. The sequence goes on from NW_022146866.1 coordinate 145,989, forward strand.
TAACTCGCTTTTTAAAAATCTAAAAAGAAATAAGTTTGTTTATTATATTCATATTTTTATTAAATTATTATAGGTGTGACTGCTAAGTGGTCGTACTCGCCACTTTAACCAACCATTGGTGGGACCATGGTAGGACCTTCAGAGATTATAATGCGAATTTTTCATACCATGTAAATCTATATACATATATTAATAAATGCGTTTGTTTTATTAAATTTGTTTTCTTATACGGTATGAGCGAAAAAAACGGCGTCTATTTGTTTACGTACAAATATACGACATCGATATTCATTTCAAGCCACCTCTGACGCCGTTTTTTTTTATCGTATGGTATACACTTACATATCCCTTATCCTTTACATCCGATTTATTTCTAATAATTATAAAAATAAGATACCTGATTGATTCTTCCGAAATATTATAAAATGAGATATCAGGAAATAAATAAAGTTACTTATCTCGTTTGTTTTGGGAATTCAAAAAAAAGGGTATAGAGAATCTTAAGAGACACAGTTCAAATATTATTTTTGAGTATAATGGGTGCTTCAAAAAATGTGGCGGATATAATGAAACATTTTTCTCGCAAAACTCTTATTTATAACTTTTGTTTTATTTTCGATTCTGCCTAAAATTCTATAACTTTTTTTTTTATAAATAACATTAGTATTTGCAAAAAAAATAATTCCTATGTTACATAATTGTCAGTTGTTTCCGAAGTTGGGCTATACAAATTTGGTAGGAGTGTTTTACAGAGGTGAAGAAAAAGATATATGTAAAAATACTTGGAGTTAGATGCTACACTGTGTTCAAACAGTTTTTTTTGGCTGATCCTATATATTATTATTTTTTCTAGTGCTTTTACAAAACCTTTCAACACTTGTTAAGAAAGTATATTAAGTACATCTATACTCTATACAGCTTGCAACCTGTTCTGAATTTTTCAATTTTTATCCTTCTTTTACTTCATTTACACTATAACAAGTTTTGCCATGACAAAACAAAAATTATTTATTATTAAGCATTAAAGGAATTTATATAGTTAATATGACATTATTAATAGAAATTGAAGGATTTTGTAAAATCTATCAGAAAAAATTATAATATACCGGGTGTTTTTCAAAAGTGGCTTGATTGACGTATTCAATTAGTTTCGGTTATTTCTTGTTTCACCGGAAATGACTACAACTTGGTTTTTAAATGGTACCGTCGGTATTTTTTTACTTTATTAGACAGAATATGGCATTGTGAATAGAATAATGTCAACTTTTGACATATTTACTTAAAAAATTGTATTTTAAATTACAATCTAGAGTGCCATGATAAAAAACAACATGTAACCGGTTGTAAAGGTAACGACAGTTTGACTCGATATACGAAGTGTGTGGTACCAAATTACCTATTTACCAGGTACCAAAAAGGAAAAGACACAAAAAATATTAGACGATCAAATCAATTTTTCCGAAGCTCCTTGATTAAAAATTAATGGTTTTAACACAGCCATGACACTAGATTGAATTTTAAAATGCTATTTTTTTTTAATTGAAAATGTCAAAAGTTGACATATGATATATGTCATTCTATTCAGAATGTCATTTTCTATCAAATAAAGTATAAAAATACCGAGGGTACCATTTAAAAATCAAATGTTGTACTCGTATACATTTCCGGTGAAACAGGAAGTGACCGAAACTAACGGAATACGAATCAATCTCGATTTATGTTATATACCTACTAACATTCCGAATTTGGTAAACCCGAATTTAATTTTTTTATCTGAAAAAATAAAAAGTTATAGAGGTGAACCGCTTTTTGAAAAACACTCAAGTATAGGCTGCGTCATTGAAAGAATCTGCAGATATTTTTCTATTTTAAATACGTAGTCGAATTTCAAAATATATATTTGAACACCCTGTAGCTCTACCTTAAATATCTACATATAAATATCTAATATTTTTTCTTCATCAACAAATTGAAATATTATAAAACTAGTTTTAGGTTACACCATTATACAAGAAATATACGTAAAAAAAGTAATAGAATTTTACGCAGAATCTTAAATAAAATAGGATGTTACATTTAAAAAAAAAAACATTATGTTAAATCCGCCACACTTTTTACAAAGTTACAGACGTAGGTAGGTATAGTTTCATATTATATTCTTTAATTATCCATCTAAATCAAAATCTTTAATTATCCATCAAAATAAAATATTTATATACCTAATATAATTTTAGTATCCAACAAGTGGCCATGAAAATCAAAAATAAATATAAATCCATGTCCAAAAATAAAAAATGTAAATAACGCTTTGAGGTATAAATTCGGTTCGAATCAGATAAGATATTTTTATTCTTTACCGAGAATTAAATTCGAAGAATTCCTAGTCCCTACTTCTTTGCCAAATTCAATAGTCTCCGCCCCTTTTTACGTTTTAATTTCTGCCACCAGTTGGCAGCATCGACTTATACAGGCTCATTGACTAACTATTAATATATAAACAAGGATATTAGCAAAATTATAATAAATACCAAAAAATAAGCCCTCAATTACCTTATTTTTACAACACGGTTTTAGGAGCCCTCTTAATTATCCCCATTCTAACAAAAAAAAAATAAGATAGAAACAGTTAGTTTCGACGAAATACCAGAATACCATAATACCAGAGGTATTAATATCTCATAATTAAGATATTAATAACAGTGAACAAGAAACGATGATTCAGTGAAGTCATGGTAGGCTTTGGAAAAAAGTTGCTTTTGACGTAATAGTATAAATGTCAAATTGTTATTAGATCAACATTTTGGTTGTCTTAGCAGCGTTTATTATCTTTTGATTGCTTTTTCAAAATGCCAACAACTTCAACTATTTCAAATAATAAAGGCATTTTGAAAAAGCAATTAAAAGATAAAAAACGCTGATAAGACTATCAGAATGTTGATCTAATAACAATTTGACGTTTATACTATTACGTCAAAAGCAACTTTTTTCCAAAGCCTACCATGACTTCACTGAATCATCGTTTCTTGTTTGCTGTTATTAATATCTTAATTATTAGATATTAATACCTCTGGTATTATGGTATTCTGGTATTTCGTCGATTTTAAAATAAACTAACTGTTTCTATCTTATTTTTTGTTAGAATGGGCATAATCAAGAGGGCTATTGATACCGTGTTGTAAAAATAAGGTAATTAAGGGCTTATTTTTTGGTATTTATTATAATTTTGCTAATATCGTCGGTTTGAAAGAAAATATCAAAATGCGGTTTTCGCTGACTTTTTAAGCTTTTACTACTATTTACTATCAGCTAAAATTACATATACTATTGCATTTAATTTTTTTGAAAAAACGCACAATGTTTGTTAAATTGTAAGACAACGCCCCCTAGCGTCTACGTTCAAAAGCTTATTATTATTGTTTATAGGGTACAATATAGAGTAAGAAACGCTCTTTTAAACGAGCCCTCGCTTGTTGGATTCCGATCATCCAGTCCAGAGTTATTAATATTTAAATAAAAACAGATCTAACCTTCCCCCACCACTTTATTTTGGTAGAAAGGGAAACTGGCTTTAAGAAAAAATATTCAAAATTAACTGAAGATTATGAAGCTATTACTTATAGTACACCTTATCTAGGCAAAATTGTGTAAAAACTCCATTTTCATATTTTTTGTGACAGTTGCGCCCCCTAGCGGTGGTTCTACAAACTTGAAAATAGTTTCCAGCAATTTCTCATAGCCCCTTTAGTTATAAATATTTTTTTCCGTAAACCCTACGGCTAATACTTCCCGAGATACAGCCGAGAGCTATTCTTAGTGGTAGACCCGGTACAAACTTTTTTATTTTCACTTACAATAGCTATAGATATTTTTTTTTATATTTAGCTGTACTTTGAAGAAGCAATATAAAGTAACAAGCGTTTTCTAAATCCACCAGACACCCCAAACACTCGGAAAGAAATGTTCCTAAGAAGTAGATGTGAATATATCCGTTACCCCGGTGACTTTACAAAGGGTGTTGCGTCTCTCAGGGATACAGATCCTTCCTGAACCGCATCTTTCCAGTCAGCCATAGAAGACAATATATTCGGGAGGTTTTGCCGCAAAATATTTGTTGTCAAACACCAATTATTATTATGCATATAGCTGAAAAATGTTTTGCAGGAGAGCAGATTTGGATTTGGCTCAAAAAATAAGGATATATTCAAATGTTCTGAGACTTAACTAATATTTTTCTTATTTCAAACAATTTTGTTTACTGTGTAAAGTTTTATGTCAGTTATGTCACTATATTTTAATGTCAGTTATGTCACTATATTTTAATGTTATGTAAAATATTTGTTGAGTTGAGTTGAGCTTGTTTAGGTATCACTTGACAGTCATATATCCTGTCAATAGAGGTTTTTACCGTATTTTATTTGTACGATTTATTCTTGGATAAAGGCATTGCTCATATCTCTATACCTATGGCCCTATCTGTTTCTCCAGTGGACGGTCTGGTTTTCTATGATTCAGTATTTTAAAGCATTATGGGTTATACATTTGGGTATTTCCATTACTGGCTCTGATCCAATATATTATTCTAATTATATCTATCTTACAGTATGCAATGTTAAATTTGTGAAGCATTTGCTTTATTTCTCTTAAATTATCATCTGTAAGAATGCTGTCGTCAATATTGTTACAATTGGACCATTTTATTGCTTGAATACTCACTTAGTTCTCTTAGATAGGAACTATCGGAAACAAGAAATAGCCTCCTTATCCGATAGTCAAGCAGCCTTAAGAGCCCAAGTAACAAAATTCCGACTTCCGACTAGTTTTGACTACGCGCAACGTTGAAATTGGTACTTTTCCCTGCCCTATGCATACCCAAACTTCAAATTACGTAGCCAAAACGTCGCTACGACGTTGCACTTAAACAGTTGTATATTTTAACCCTTAACAACATTGGTAAACGTTGTAGGGCACAACGTTGTTAGAAGTGGGGTTTTATACCGTTGCCATTACGTCGCCAGAAGGCATGTTTATTGTACTACAGAATAACAAACGTAGTACAACGTTGTGCAACGTACTTTTAAATTACGAGTGTAAGTACATACTAACTACAACGTAATACAACGTTTCATTAAACGACCCAAAGCAACTTCAAAATTATAACCAATTACTACGTTGGATTACGGCGACGAGCGCGACGATATCGATGTTTGTTGTGGAAGTGGAACTATCTACACCTAACCTCAAAAAATTCTGTACTGTACTGTCACAGAGCAATTGGTTAGGTATTTTTTCTGTGGTACTTACTGTGTAAAGCGAAAAGGAGATGTATAGGGAAAAAGTATATAAATACTCTACAGCTTTTTATAGAAAAAGGAAAAAGTAATTAGAAGAAAGTAAGCAAGTCAGTGTCCGAAAAATGAAGTGGAAATAACGAGTTTAGGTTCGTCATCCACATCCTCGCAATGTGCTACAAGTGGTAGCTTATCATCAATGAATACTATAGAAATAAATAACAGTACACTTGAAGCCCATACAAGAGAGGAATACTATGAGAATAATATCCCCCAGAAGAGCAGTCAACTGAAATTCATCCTGACGTCCTTTCGACCACAAAATAAAAACATTTTTAAGTCAGTGGAGTGTACAAAATAATATATCCCATTCAGCTGTAAATTAGCTTTTAAAAGGATTATTATCTTGTGCAACAATACTTCCTGTACGGCTTTTTTAACAATAAATAAATAGAAATACTGATCTAATGTCAGCGATCTTATTAACGAGTATGTGACCACCACCACCAAAGGATGACCCCTTTGGTAGAAAAGAGCACTGTAAGAAGGAATTTTGTTATTTACCTCCTAGATGTCGGTAGGGTTCAGAGGTCCTATTTCGTCAAAGCAGATGTCAATTTCTGAACCAAAGGTTGGCATAGGTGAGCTAAAGGTCGGTTGTCGCACCTTATTCACTATATTGGTATTTTAAAGGTTGCCTTAGGCAACTCCGCCATTTTAATACGATTTATCTTTTCGTGCGTTGTGGACGAATCGAATAAAATATCAGAAACCACAAAATACTGCGAATTTTGTTAAAACTGTATCTGTTAGGGTTGTAAGCTAATTTTCCTGATAGATTTCGTATATTTGTCTCAAACTTAAACAAAAAAAGTTAGGTTAACCAAGTAAACTATAATTTTAAAATTAAAACTAGGAAATAAAAAAGGGGCTTTGCCGTATTTCGAAGTATCATGGTCACTTTCAACAGTAAACGAATCTTTGTTGATGAATTTCAATTGCGGACATCTCAAGACTTTGCAGATTTGTCGAAGTTAAATTCACCTAGTTATTTCTTAATGGAGCGTAATATATTCCATTTCTAATTCATACATCATTCATTTTGGTTTCCCCATGGTTGAATATAGTAATATTTGACGAGGAATATTTTTAACTCTAACCCCAAAATATCGCGAATCGGCATGAAAAACAACTTTTAGCACACGACGTACTACGTTGGCGACGTTGTAGCGACCCTAAAAACATCCACTATTTTGGTGCAAATATGGGTCGCTTAGACGTCGCATCGACGTTGTCCGGCAACGTTGGGTTGCTCCTGGCGACGTTGTGATTACGTTGAACAACTATGATGATTGAACAACTGATTACGTTGAACAACTAATTTTGCTACTTGGGAGCGATCAACTCAATAACCATCAATTCGAAGTTGGTCAAAGAATGCCTAGAGAAACTAAACAAATTAGGTGAAGAAAATAAAGTCCTACGACTCTCGGCTCCAGTCAATATAGGAATAGAAAGAAATGAAAAAGCAAACGATATAAGTAGAAAATGAGAGAAAACTCCACTAACTGGACCAGAACCGTTCTGCTTCCCAAGTTAAAACCACCTTAAAGCAGAACTCAAGAATCTGGAAGACTCAACCTGGAATGGGAATCTTTCAACAGTCTAAAACACTCGGAGACATTTTTCACGACTTACAACCGAAAAAAATCAAAATTTTTATTGATTTAAGTTTACAAACTTCGGATCTTCATTTTTTTAACAGGACACTGTCTCCTCAACGAACATCTCAGTAGATTAAAGCTACGAAACCACGAAACATACCAGAACAACTCATCACTGAGTACGCCGATACGACAGGCATTCAAGCCAAGCTCAACTTACCCGGAGATCTAACGTCTGTAAAACCGTCTCATATATTTGCTTTTGTCAAAGCCCTCAGTTATAACTCAAGAAAGGGGGATACAATACATCTGTAAGGTTATTATTTTTATTTGTATTTTGAGAACCTGAACATCTTAATACAAACTAGTTCGATCCTGTACAAGTAGACACAGCCCGAACTCGAAACTTGTAAAGGGCCGCAGACAAGGGTCTCGCCTCCGCAGGACTTGGTCGACGAGAAGGGTTAGAAGCGCGGAGAAAGGGGCACGGGGAAAAGGGAGGCAAAAGGCCAGCCTAGCGGCCCGATCTCCGATTGCAATTAATTCTGCCCAGCTACGGCACTAATTTGCATCTGCGGACAGTGCCAAGCACCCTCCATCGAGCCCTTAGTTCAGCTATTGGCGCACCACCCTTTCTCTGAGGACCTTCTATCCCTTTCTCTTTGAACGCCGTTCTCTCTTTAGCTGCTCGGCATTTAATTATAACCTGCCTGGACGGTCGAACACATCAAAAGTATCGCGGAAATTATTCGTGGAACGCTTCGCAGTAGGCGACTCTTTGAAGTGGCTTTATTACTACGACTCTATCTGGGCGCTGTCTCGGTTACCTTTGGAGAAAGGTAGAGGACAAGAGTAAAGAGCAAGAAGATTTTTTTAACGATGGCTGGATGAATTGTATTTATGTTTGTATGTAGCTGTAATCTTGAAAGTTATGAAAAGAAGAAATTAAACAACTATCAGAAAATTATTTTTTTAATAATTCTCTCTCGGAACTTGGCCTTACTGAGTTGATGGTATTCGGTGGCGTAGAGGTACAGATTCTCGTCTACCAATCTCAAGGTAGTGGGTTCGAATCCTACGCCCGGCATTTCATCAGCCGACTATTTTTATTAAAATAAAAATAGTTTGGGTACCTAGGTCGACTCAGCCTTAAATGAGTACTTGGGATTCACAATCCTGAGGTAATAAGAGGCGGTTGAAGCGTAGTGCTAGCCACATTACCTTCCTTGTATTCCAAGCTGTACCTTGCTACTCCCAAGGCGTCAAACGCTATATACGGGAGCTATTATTATTATTATTATTATAACTCGGCCATCATAGGTAAAAGAAATATATTTAGATTGGTTGCCACGCCCTTTCTTATTCGAAGTTCAATAAAACACAAAGTTTACTTAAAGCAGGATGAGTTACATAGAGGCCACTAGCTTTTTAATTTTAACAGCCGGGTGGTCGGGGTTCAGAGATATTAATAAAAGGGCGCCACGAGATTATACTCTATGAACTCGGCAATAAAGATGTAACTATTAAGTAGACTTCAACACTAACCTCGAATTGTTGAGTGTAACTACCATGAACTTCAAATCTTACTATAACTATTTGTACTTAAGTGACTCTAACTTAACTATGAGACTAGACTGCAAATAATACTACTAAAAATGATCAAGTAATTTATTAAAATATTAAAAGTTTATAAAGAAATGAATGAAATGTGTTAAGAAATTTAAAATCGATAAGAATTACTAAAAATACGAAAATGATCTAAGCTATATTAAATCTAAGACGTCACGCCCCTTAGCTAACTTATACTAGATACAGTCAGGATGGTTTATAAATAGCAAATCTAAATCTAAACAGTCTTACTCTAATCGATGTACAATCTTGAAACAACTCGGAAGTTCCTCCTGCTGAGCTACGGTGTGTAGCTACAGGGTTGCTACGGCGGTGTACAGCAGCTCGGTGTACTGTCACTGGAGCCCACGGATTTCAGCAGACGTACGGATGCCGGCCAGGTGTAGGACTTCAAGAGGTGAACATAAAAAAACCCTCAACGAGGGTTTATGATGTCCAACGGGTAACTCTACACACGGGCAACAGGAACGGATGGAATTCTGGACTGTTCTGTGCTATACGGTCTGGATCGGTCTTCTTGCTCTTGGAACTATCGGGGACTTGGGCACGTGGAATCGGAATATCGGTCGGAAAATTTGGCTATTTAATCCCTTACGGTGATTGGTCGGTGGTCCATACAAATCAACAAAATCCAACCACGTCTCTAACCAAATGTGTTTCGGAAGCCTTAATCCTTCTCTGGGAAGACCTGTTAACTACCAACAGGAAATGCTTCACGAAACGGCAGCCAGTTCTTCACGACGACACTCTTCAGTCGGTGGATACACAAGAAGTCATGCAAGGATTCGATTTCCTTCACAAAATCAGATTTCAACCGGAAATCTCCCTCCAGGATATAGATAGAGAACTATATATCTCAACTAGTCCAACTCACAAAAAGGCATAAATAAAAAACGACGTTCTAGAATATTTTTCATTGTCATATTTCATATCCGGTCAATGAACGAACTTATTCACAAATTCCCACCATTAAATGAACGAATTGCACACTGCGATCCACATCAAAAATAACCAATTTAACTACGAAATTTTATCTGATAATTATAAAATTTCAATAACCAAAACAAAGGATAAATAAATCCAAAAACATCTGATTTGATCTGACAGTGACAAGTGACATGTGATGACCAAAGATTTAGAGAGATGGACAAAAATTCTAATGCTGGGCGGCATCCAGTAATAATATTCTGTGGCTCTATAGCGCGGTGTATATCGGGTTGCATAATGGTAAAATTTAAATAAAATAATATTTAACAATAAAATTATAGTAAACATGCTGCAAAAATAATAGCTATTTGCGATATTTTATGAGCTAGCACACAGAGGTCGTTGCGAGGAAATTTGACTGTTACATGGTATCCTCGGATTCCCGCCAAAACTTACAATTATTTTGTATCGCGTACGTTTGTAGGGCGATGTTATAACGGTTGTTAAGCATATTTATTATCTACAATCGTGACTTGAAAGGAAACTTGCAGTGTACCGACCAATAATAATCCCCACCATGTTATATGGCACTGAAACCTGGGTATCGTACCGCCGACATATGAGCCTATGATATGAGCGCATTAAACAAGTTGCAACAGAGACAACTTAGAAGACTGTTAAGAATCAAATGGTACCACCATGTCTCAAACGTATCGGTCCTTGAAAAAACTAGCAGCGAGAGCGCTGAAGTCATGATTACTCAATCTCGCTTAAGATGGGCTGGTCACGTATGCAGAATGCAAGAAAACCGCATACCAAAATCTCTGCTTTACGGTGAGCTTGTAGACGGTAAGTGAAAACAGGGTGGACAACTCAAAAGGTTAAAGGATATTTTCCACGAAAACTTAAAGGGAATTAACAGGCAGAATGAGTGGGAAGAGGCAGCGCACAATAAAACACAATGGAGAAGAATTGTAAACTCATTTACCTAACAGCGACAACGCAATAAGATTTTTGAATGTCCGGAGTGTGGAAGAGAGATAAGAACACGTATCGGGCTTTTCAGTCTAGACAAGAGACATCATTTTAATACTTCTAATAAAACGATCTATCATTGCTTCTCTTCAAAACATATTGTTTTACATATTCTTTTTATAAAGCGATTTTGTTCCAATAAAACGTTCAAAAAGGTTTTTGACTAAAATGTTTTTGCTTTTTCTGTGTGTTTCTAGTCTTACTTAATAGAGACCTTTTGACTGAACACTTAACTCGTAAGGTAAAATGTTATGTCTAGCCGGCACAGGTGTCAATTTATGTCATGAACAAAACCAGTTTTCATTTCATGGGATGCTGTACCTGTTGAAATCTAGCTCGTGGCATCATTTGATCTCTGACCTTTAATTTTATGGTCCAGGGATGTTGGTCAAGCAGAACAGGTTTTGACGTTTACAGATCAAAGGATAGGGATCATCAGAGGGAAAATGCTTAAAATGTAATCAGTTAAAAGGAAAAAGAAGGCGCCCCTCAAATATTACAATATTTGTTATTTAAAAAACGGTTAGTATTTCGGGAAAACGCATGGACAAGCATAATTTATTTGTTTTTTTATATATTTTGAAATTTTTTAAAAAATTATACAGGGTGTGTTCCAAAAAGTTGGGTAATTTCTTAACCACAATTCTGCTTAAACTACTTGACGTAAAAAGTTTTGGCAAACGGATTTTTCGAAAGTCAAATTCCAACGAGATGAAACTACCCCTCAAATATTACGAAGTTATTTAATAATATCGCCATATTGTTTTTTCTCATGCTGACATAAATGTGAGAAAATTTTATCCAGTTTGTATGTTAATGGAAATTCTTGCTTTGCTTTATCATCACCATTACAAATGATTAATTTGACGCGAGCGAAGTCGCTGATACACGCCAGTTTAAGGTTGTCGCCCACTAGACCGCTGCGCGGCGCGGCGCTGGGAAGAGAATTTTTTCCGGCTGCGAAGGGACTGCGCCCACTATAGCGCGCTTTTGAAACGCGGCAACGCTATTTAGTTATAGTCAAAGTGTTTTTTACTTACTGTAGTTTAGTTTTTAAAGCAATGAGTTCAAGTACGGACGAAAGCGTATTTTTTGTGCTCTTCTAACAGAGGAAGAGGAAGAGGGGGTGAGGAAAAGTTTGGACTCATACGATTAACAAAAAAAGGAAGAAGTTTGGAGAATTTTACCATCTTTTTCCAGATTTAATAAAAGACAAAATCATTTTTTTCAGTATTACAAAATATAAAGGAAACATTTTACGCACTCCTCAATTGAGGGTTTTAGAAGAAAAAACACCGGGTATATCTACTCATCATATTTTTTCAGAAGAGACAAATTACTAATATTTTTGATAATTCTTATTTATTCTGATGTGTATATTAGTTATGTGGTCAAAAAAACCCTGATCTTTTTTATATATTTAGGTAATTAGAATTTAAAAATTGGAGATTGTCACTTTTGTTAAAAAGTGGAGATTGCCAGTTTTGCCTCTACACCCCTCAATTATATTAAATCTTTGATAGAAAGGCATTTCGTCCATCTGTCTCTAGTGAGGGAAGACTAAAAAAAATATCATATTCCTTTATGAAAATCGATTTGCCTAATTTACCTTTAAAAATACAATTCTGCCATTGATACATATCACTAGTTCCTAGTCAAAAAGCTAACTGAAAAGACTCGAATGCAAAATTATCTGCTTGTGAGTACGCACACTGCAACGCGTCGAAACGCGGGAGACGGAAAAAAGTTGCTAGAGAAGTCTTCCGACTTCTTGACGGAAATTCCGTGGCGCTTCTGCGCCGCGCGCTCTAATGTGCGTTGGTCCATTTAAATACATGGCAAGCAGACAAAAGAAATTTCCACATGGCGCCGCGCCGCGTCGCGCCGCGGTCTAGTGGGCGACAACCTTTACATATAAAATGACAGCGATCTTCATTTCATAGCCATCGCTAACGCCGTTTTTTTTTCGAGCATACGGCGGTTTTATTTAATATGCCGTCTCCATGGTAAAGACGAATCTGCTTAGATTGTCATGTTTTTCAAGCTAGATGAAAAATAGAATAAGCTAATATTTCATTTGTAATATTGAAATTTTGTCAGACAACGTTAGAAGCGTTTTTAGAAGCAAAATATAAGCATTCCTCTAGGCTATATTAAATTATTGAAATATCTTTTTTTGGCATCAATATTGTAACATTACACATTTTTCCACGTAGAAATTTCATAAAGTTACAGCAAAAGCAGTCATATATTTTATGTAGAAACTGAACAAAATTCCTTCTTTGTGCAGTCAGATATAAATAGACGTATATACGTATATATGAAATTTTATTTCGCTTAAATGTGAAATTTATCAACTTGTTCAAAATAGTCAATAATTCGTATATATTGCATTTACAAGAATACCTATATACATCACTTTTAGTTAAAACTTAAATATAAATATTTAAAAAGACGAAGGAAGCATTTTTTTAAATAGGACGGATAATTAAAATTGGTTAAATATGCATATTTAAATATCTTTAAATATCTCAAAAACCAAAGCATTTAAACATATTAAACCCTTATAATAAATGCCTTATTTTATGACCAAGAATCCAAAAATGAAATAAAATACCGGGTGTTCCATAAGAAAAAATATAACTTTGGTATGGATCTTAGTTATGAAACATCCTGTACATTTCAAAATAATTTTAATCTTTCCGTTTTCGTATAATCAACCGAGGCGAATGAGGTGCCCCGCCCTGTATAAATATCTAAAAATAATAAAAATAAAACCATATGACACTTTAAATTTGACAAAAAAAAATTCCGTTCGTGGTATTTCCATCTAAGTGTAGAATCTTATTCTTATGAAGTTGTAAATCAATCTATATTTACAGTAGCGGATTTTGGTCATAAAAGGACAAATTTGCCTGACAACTAAATGTTGGGACAAGTATTTTTAAATAATTAATATCATAGGTGGCTTTGCTATAAATGTCACAAATGTCGCAAACTGTTTACTTCAGCATTGACAGCTTGTAAGTGACTCGATCCTTTGAGTAGTGAGACTTACTGTAAGTAATTTTAATTTTTTTAATTTTCAATTTTGTTAATTTAATCCAAAGTAATGGTCCGTGGAAAAGCTACAAATCAAAAACTACGCGAAATTATCATTCGTCAATACAGTACGGGAAAAACAATTCGAAAAATTTCTGATGGTTTAAGTATTCCAAAACCACGGTCTTTAATAGAATAAAAAAATACGGCGAATCTGCCAGTGTAGGCGTTAGAGGTAAAAGTTCGGGAAAGCCAAAAGTTGTATCTCAGAGAGATGTACAAAATTTAGTAAAAATTTGCAAGTCTGCGAGAAGAAGTACTCTTCGCGAAGTAACAGTTAAATGGAATACTGTAACTGGATTAAATATATCAAGAGAATGTTGCCGAAAATATATCCATAAATGCGGTCTGGGGTTTTACAAGGTAAATTTTATTTTGTGTGGATAATCAATTACCTGAAGATTATTGATACAAATTCTTATTTAGGCCAAAGAAAAACCGCTACTGACAGAAATTCAAAAGAAAAATCGCTGCAATTGGGCAAAATCTAAATTATCGTGGACACAAAATGATTGCAATAAGGTCATATTTAGCGATGAGTCTAAATTTTATGTTTGCGTTGGAGATCATCGAAAAAGAATAATACGAAATTCGCAGAAGCCTTTCATAAAGATTGCTTAAAGAGGGTTGTTAAATTTCCTAAGGGGATTATGGTTTGGGATTGCATGTCAGCAAGAGGTTTGGGCAAATTAAATTTTATAGATGGCACTGTTAACGCCCAAAAATATCAACATATACTTGAGACCTCACTTTTGCCTAGTGCTCAAGAATTGTTTCCAAACGAAGACTATATTTTTCAACAAGATGGAGCATCGTGCCATTCAGCAAAATCAACTAAAAATTGGTTCGGTAATAATAATATAAAAGTTCTATCCTATCCTGCAAGTAGTCCGGACCTCAATGTTATAGAATCTGTGTGGCATAAAATGAAGCAATATTTAAGAAACCACCCTCAACGAACAATTTTTGATTTGCGGACAAAACTGCAGGGAATTTGGGATAATTTTTCTCCTCAAATGTGCCAATCTTTGGTAAATACAATGCCATTAAGAGTTCAGGCAGTTGTTAAGGCGAAAGGTGATGTAACTCCGTATTAAACAAATTTCTTGTAGTGCTGTCCCAATATATAGTTGTCAGCAAATTTGGCTTGATTTTGGCAAAATAAGCTATTATCAAAAGTGAATTGTTTGCAAAGTTATAAAAATATAGTAAAATTGTCTAGATCATATTGTAATGTTTGAATTTAGAATAATAAACAAAATAAATTGAGTCGTTTTAACAAATTACTATTTTTATTGCAAAAAAAGACCTTGTCCCAACATATAGTTGTTAGGGCTCGTACTACAATAATTTATTTTTCTCATTCTGATGAATCGCTACGAAAAACCTTTAAATTTAATTTCTAAAGCATTCGAGTTCATTAAAATATTAGGAAGAGCCAGACAAAAGATATAAGAAAGTATTCCCTGTGAGAAAATTCTCCAGTTTTAATTTGGCTTCGCGAGGAGAAAGTATACTCCGAGTGACAACTGCAAAATCAATAATTTCCTCGTTCTCTAAATCATCCGACTTGATATTAAATAAAAAGAAATCTACAAATATTAATTTCTATACAAATATAATCAAAATTGTATAGAAATCTATTTAATCGAAAGTGTTCTTTTTTATAGTGTGAATCAGGCTGGCGGATAAAGGGACCCTACCAAGTGACCGCTGTCCAGCGTTGACCAATCGGGAAGGGTGTTTGGATGGACACACCCTTTAGGGTCATTTCAGCGGGTAAGCGATTCAATTTGGCTGAAAATCGAGGGGTAAAAAGTAATCTTATATACAGGAGAATTGGGAAGGGTTGCATAAAAGGTTTTATTTTTATTTAATAAAGTTATTATTTCGTTTTGTTTTTTATTTCGCATGTGTTATTTTGATATTTTTTATGTTTTTGTTTACGGTTTAATTAAAAATCGAGTTAAAAATAAACAAGAACCTCATGATTAAATTATTTTTTTTTATTTATGGCATGTGTAAAATTGCATTTTATATCATGAATGTGACTTCAGCTTCATTCAGAACCTCGAAATCAGTCGAATAAATTAGTAGTTTCAATTAGCCGTAAAGTGTGTTCACCTAATTTTAATGTAAGCATTCAGAACGTCATAATTAGTGGTAGTAATTTTTAATTAGTGGAAAAAGTTACCAAATGTTGACGTTTCCACTAATTATACTTCAAAATTTGCAAGGAATGTCATTTTGGCCTTTGATTTATCACCGGTCAAGAAAAATTTTGGTTAGAAATCAAAAGTTTATTGTTTTATAAGCTTTCTCTCCGGATACAACAGACTATCGCAAGCTGTTGCTAGGATATTTTATTAATTTTAATTGTGTTTGTTAAACATAGTGAATGATCGTATGAAGTGTAATTAAAACCACTAGTTATTTCACTAATTGGGAGGTTCTGAATGAAGCTTTACCATTATATAATAAAATAATTTAAATTTTTTTTAAGTATTTTGCCTTATGAATTATTTTTGTATGAAATATTTCAGTTACATCATATTTTTCTCTGTAGATTATTTTTTAAATCTAAATGTGAGTGTTAACATATTATACAAAGGACAAGTTATAATATTTATTTATAATTATTTTTGTTTAATATTTGGTTTTGTAATTTTATTTAATAAAGTTATTGTTTTGCCTTGTTTTTTATTTTGCATGGATCTTCCCGTATATTTTTGCTCAACATAATATTTTGGTATAAATTTTGATTAAAAAATAAATTATACAAAATTACTTTAACTTTATAATATAATGTTTAAAAAGCATTTTATATCTTGACTGGTATTTTTTACAAATTTATGCGTGACAAAAGGCCTTAAAACTGATAAGTGTGATAATAACGGATTTTTTGAAATTATACTAGTGTACATTTACCTGATTTGAGAGAACATAGGTAACTAAATTGTTAATTAATTTGTCTGCATTCTTATGAAAGATTATTTAATGTGAAAAATGTTTATACCTATGTGGTTTGGTTTGGTTTTACAACCTCTCCAAAAAAATCCTATATGGGTATTCTGCCACTGCAAAAACATCTACAAAATAAAATAGTTATTTTTTGTAAACACTGCTGGCGTTAATCCAACGGAGAATTATTTGTCAGTTAGGTTGACTGATAAACAAATTTGCTTAAGGAACAAAAAAATGCTTAACGTTTCAGAAAGTTTATCTCTTAAAGCAAAAAAAATCAAAGAATAAAGGAAAACTATTTAAAATATTTAAATTCAACTATTCGAAAACACTTTATTTAATGTAGTTATATTATCTTTATAGTTTTTTAAATATAAATGTCAAAAACTCTTTTAAAAACGAAAAATAACAATCAAAAAGATATAAAATATTTTTCTAAGACCATAAGTAATTTTTAAAGTTAATAACGGTAAATCATATCGCATTAAGTTATGATAATAATAAGAGAAATATTTTTTTTGTAATAATAAATCTCTCATTGAAATTAATTACATATCTACATATACATAAAGTGATAAATAAACGTGCATTTATTATTACAGACGTACAAAATTAACATTAGTTTATGGTCTTTCAACGTTGGTTTATAGATTAGTATATACAGGGTGTCCCACTAAGAATAGCTCTCGGCTGTATCTCGAAAAGTATTAGTCGTAGAGCGTACGGAAACAATATTTATTACTAAAGAAAGCATGACAAATTGCTGGAAATTATTTTCAAGTTTGTAGAACGGCCGGTAGAAGGCGCAACTGCTATTAAAAATAAGAAAAAGGAGTTTTTACACAATTTTGCCTAGATAACGGATACTATAAATAATAGATTTATAATCTTTATTAAATTTTGCATTTTCTTTGTTAGAACCATTTTCCTCTATCTGCCAAAATAAAGTGGCGGGGGAAGGTTAGATCTGTTTTTATTTAAACATTAATAACTCCGGACTGGATGAACGGAATCTAACAATCTGGGGCTCGTTTAAAAGAGCGTTTCTTACTCTATATTATAGCGTATAAGCAATAATAATAAGTCGTTGATTGTAGACGCTAGGGGGCGCTGTCTTACAATTTAACAAACATTGCGCGGTTTTTCAAAAAATTAAATGCGATAGTATATATAATTTTATCTGATAATAAAGAGTAATAAAAGTTTAAAAAGTCAGCGAAAACCGCACCTTGATATCCTCTTTCAAACCGAAGATATTAGCAAAATTATAATAAATACGAAAAAATAGGGTTTTAATTACCTTATTTTAACACGGTTACATTAGCCCTCTTGATTATGACCATTCTCATAAAAAATAAGATAGAACCGATTAGTTTATTCTAAAATCGACAATATACCAGAATACGATAATACCAGATGTATTATTATCTAATAATTAGGATATCAATGACAGTGAATAAGAAACTTTTTTTTTGTTTGGAAAAACTACATGTTACTTTTAAAAACTACATAAACTACTTTACATGTAGTTAATGTAGTTTATGTAGAGGGTGCAGTTTATGTAACCTATGTATGTAACTTTCAAATATCAAAGGTTTGAGATGAAGTTATAATAAGTTGAAGCTTTAAAAACACATAATGTATTTAAGAAAACAGAAGAAATATGGCTTTAAATATAATATTTACATCATATTATCTCTATTATACCTCACACAAATAAAAAGTATTCATAATATCAATACATAGTTTATTAACGTAGTTTTCATGTAGTTAATGAACGGGAAAAGACGTAGTTTTTGAAGAAAAACTACACGTAGTTAATCAGGTAAATTACGTCTTAATTAACTACTTCCGAACCCTGCTCGGCAGTCGTTGGCATACGTTTTATGATAGTGGGCTATAATAATATGGTAGTCATAGGGCAGTCTTCTTCGCAGTCGCTTGGCAGTAAAATGATATTTTGCAAGTACATGTACATTTTACTCAAGTGAGACACCCCTCGGGCTTAGCTTTATACTTAATTATGCTGGTCATAAAAATAACATACTGGTATATAGTGAAGATTAGGGAAGCCCAGAAAATACCTAAAATTCAAATCATTAATCTTAATAGCAAGGGTTAAGCGTCGTTTCCAGCATCACTTCTCTTTCTCCCCCAAGCCAGAAATTATTTATAGAAAAGATCGCGTTCAGTAGCGGCGTGTTAATTGAATAATAAAATCAATTTATTTAATTAGTGAATACTTTGAGGGCGTCGTTTTCTTGCTTCAAATTTACTGTGGTATGTATGATGTTATACAATGGTATTTTTTCTAATAAAAAATTCCTGTACTGAATTTTTTATAATGTTTTGAACATTAAATCGTGTGTTTCTCAGTTTGGAGAGAAATCGATTCACCTTCTTTTTACCCCTGACCCTTCATTTGGCTTCTAGTAATTTTTTGAATATAAAATTTATACAGGGTCCGGCAATAGTGCGTTGTGCATATGTAGCTCCCAGAATAAAACACTTGGAAATTTTTTGTTTAAGTGCCGACCTAAAGTATATACGAGGATGTATTTCAGGAAAATATTTTAACTTCTATAGGGTGGCTCAAAGAAGTGTGAGTGGATCGGGATGATTTTTTTTAATGCCCTGTATATTATTACACTATTGGCTTTCTTTCGGATCATTTTAGATAATCCTAAGAATATAAGTAAATATATTTCGATAATTTCAGAGCTATTAATAAATAAATAAAAAATATATATTTTTACAACCTTCGAATATTTTTTGTATTTAAAGTATTTCAAATTTTTTAGTAGTTTCGCAGATACACCCAGTTTTATTTCATATGGGTCTTTCAACGGTAAAATACGAGGGAAAATCATTGGGTGGCTTTGATATAACTTTACTGTGAAAAATGCCAGATGAAATATAAAACCGCTAATATCTGCAAAACTGTTAAACATTTTAAAATACTCTAAATACAAAAAATGTTCATTTTTTAATTCTCCATCTATTGAAAAAATAATATACAGGATGTTTCATTTAAAAAAACAAAGAAAAATTATTTTATAATTTGGAAAGTTTGGCGTAGAATTTTGAACATCCTGTATGATTTACGATTACCATATTTATATCAAAGTAAGTACATACTATCTAAAGTAAACACCTAATATAGTTTTGATTTTCGGACAGTTCTTGTATTTTTAATAATATTTTTAAGAAAGGCTGAAAATATATATTTTTTATTTATTTATTAATATCTCTGAAACTATCGAAATAGATTTCTTCATAATTTTAGGATTATATAAAATGATCGGAAAGGAAGCCAAAAATGTAATAATAATATACAGGGTGTTCCATTTAAAAAAGCATCCTGATATACTCACACTTTTTTGAGCTATCCTATAAAAGTTAAAATATTTTCCTAAAATACATGCTAGAACAGTTTGACAAATATAGGAAGAGACTTGGGGATAGCACCGGCCGCGCACACGATAGAGAGAGAACGCATTCGGCGGAAGAAAGATGCAGTTACGCTACGAAAAATCTGATTCAAGCAAATTTGTGGGCTGTCCACTGCGCATCGAGGGGCGTCTCTTATTTTATATTTCTCACGTCTCTAGCTATTCTTGTTAAGTTGTACAAACGTTAAGGTGCGTATTCATTATCCGAACGAACGAACGAACGAACGAATGAAAGTGCGGTATATTTAGACGGGGACCGAACGCATGCGGCCGTTCGTTCGTTCGTTCGCCCGACCATCCGTTTCGAGTCGGTACATCAAAGGCGTTCGCCAACAAATGCCTCCAGTCTTCTCGTGCGGTCCCCGTCCATACCACTAGCGAACATTCGTTCGTTCGTTCGTTCGTGCGGATAATGAATACGCACCTTTAGGTGTACACTTAAACAAAATTCACAAGTTTTTTATTTTAGGAGATACAGATGCCCGAAGCACTATTGCCGGACCATGTATATACGATTTAGAAGTTTCTTATAAACTTTGCATTTTATTTATATAAACAACAAAATAAAATTGTACAAAAACCTAATCAAAGCTAAAAAAATATTTATAAATAAACTATGGTAAGTTAACCGTTTCCTTTCTCCCACATCCCACCATACAGCAGCGAAAACTACAGAACGCAATTTATCTTTCTGCGGCACGGCAGCACAAATAAATACAAGTGGTTGAAAACAACATACACACCGCTCGCTAGGCGCGATATACGCGTGTTTTCAAACAGTCACTCAGTCAAGTAGGTCGTGTTCCAGACGGCATCCGCGCTATCGCCAGAAATTTGGAAAGGGCAGAGGGAAAGGGTGGTGTTTCGGTGGCGAGGCAGGACTCAGCCATTGTGCCGAGCCGCCATTCAACTAATTAGCGATGGCTGAACTGTGCCCTCTTGCTGTCGGTCGGGCGCATTCACATGCGAGACTTATCGCTCTTACGCTCATTAGGGATGGATTAATCCATCAAGCGTCTCATCTGGGCCGCGTGGGTGTTTCTGCCTCCTTCCAGTCGCTCCTGTTAGCAAGAACAACCGTTCGGAGGAACGAAATCGCGGGTTCTGGTCGCGATTTACGGTACAGAGACGGAATAATACTTGTTTACTGATTGGAAACTTAATGTCGAGGCATTTTAATCAGTAATGCCTTTACTCTATTATCAAGAAACATATAATTAATGGTCTTAATATTTTATAACCGAAAATTTTGTGTACCCTTAAAAGCATTATACTTCCAGATATTCATGCTACATATACAGGGTTGTTCACCACATACGACACGGAATATTGTAGCTAAACGATTAGATTTTTACAAATTGTAAGTTTTGGGTTCGTTGAAGAACTATTGGAGCTACAATTTAAAAATATTTTTACAAGTTAGAGAGTGTCCCAAATAAATAAAAAATATCAAAGTTGTATTTTTTTAAATGGAACACCCTGTATATTATTACATTTTTAGTTTCTACGATTAAAATAAAGGTAAATTTGATTAAGGTTTATTACACTTAAACCTTACCGTTTTTGAAATATTTTCAATTTTGTGAAATTGCAGTATAAATTTTAAGGCTTCATTTCTCCGAGGGTATCAAAGTTTTTAATACTAAATATTTACTGAAATTTATTTATTGATCAGTTATTGTGTTGCAATAATAAAAATTTTACTACCTTATACCGAGTGTCTAAATATTTACTTTAAATAATTATTAGCTTTAAATGGCAATAACTTGTTTAATTTAAATGGAACACCCTGTATATTTTATGAGAATTAGATGCACAATTTAATTGTCTATCAAATTGTATTATACCATTTTTTACCTATCTCTTCACGCTTCCGTAGAAAATGCATTTTCTTGTAATTTAGAACTCATTTATCAATATACCCATGGAATACTGACATTTTAGATTATTTTTAAAGATGTACCAAATTTTTAAAGAGTACAGATACTAATATTGTCATTATAGTTCGTTTATTTCATTAAAAAATAAAAAACTGTTTAAATATTTGTTAAAGAGAACCAATTAATATGATTCCAGTATTCAAACTACATTAACTGACTGTTTGCGTTGATTAATAATAATTGCTCCAAATACTAAAAAACTGAATTATTTATGTGTATTAGACAGTGTGGTAAAAAAACTAACACCTTAAAAATGATATTTCATTTTTTGACAAATGCTTATTTATAACAACAGAGACATTCATTTTCATAACTTATTATTATATTGATTTCTGATTCAAATCCACATTTATTTAGAATAATTTATTAACGAACACAATTAAATATGTAATTAATTAGTATTTGGGCGGAAATACTGGTGTTATATTTAATTAATGGTATACTCTTTTATAAAGATCTAAATAGTTTTCTTTTTGCATACAAATAGGCTAGTTTTACTCATCGTTTTACTAAAAACGATAATATTACTAGCCTGTACATTTTGTACATTTGTTGTTTTAAAAACAATCTAAAATGTCAATATTCCATGGGTATATTGATAAATGAGGTCTAAATTATAAGAAAATGCATTTTCTACGAAAACTTGAAGGGATAGGTAAAAAGTCGTATAATACAATTTGATAGACAATTAAATTGTGCATCTCATTCTTATAAAATATACAGGGTACTCCATTTAAATTAAACAATTTATTGCCGTTTAAAGCTAGTAATTATTAAAAATAAATTTTTAGACACTCTGTATAAGGTAGTATAATTTTTATTATTGCAACACAATAACTGATCAATAAATAAACTTCAGTAAATATTTAGTATTAAAAACTTTGATACCCTCGGAGAACCGTAAAATTTATACTGCAATTTTACAAAATTCAAAATATTTCAAAAACGGTAAGCTTTAAGTGTAATAAGCCTTAATCAAATTTACCTTTATTTTAATCGTAGAAGTTAAAAATGCAATAATATACAGGGTGTTCCATTTAAAAAAATACAACTTTCATATTTATTATTTATTTGGGACACTCTGTATCTCGTAAAAATATTTTTAAATTGTAGCTCTAATAGTCCTTCAACGAACCCAAAACTTACAATTTGTAAAAATCTAATCGTTTAGCTACAATACTCCGTGTCGTATGTGGTGAACAACCCTGTATATAGGGTGTCCCAGGCTGAGCGTGCATTAAAAGTTTCTAGAGATCTATAAGATCTAGATCGGAGATTTTTTGCGCATCATTGTTTCACAATGAGATCTATCGAATAAAAATATTTCCAATATGGCGGAACGCCTGGAAATACCGGAAGTTGACAGAAACTTTCTTAATTTAAATGGGCACCCCCATTTTTTATTAAATACTTATATTCTCTGTAAAATTTTAATGGATTTCATATCAAATATTCTATACCTAACATTAACCGTTTTTGAAAAAAGAACTTAAAATTTTTGAAGGAAAAAACTGTGTGTCAAAAAAATTTGTATAACCTAAACGTCAAATTTAGTGATAACCACAGTCACTGTGACACATATGTGGCTCTCTATTTCAAAAATAAAGTTGTTTGAATATGATATAATATTGGCCGTAGCTGTTATGGAATTGAGAGACAAAAATTATCATAAATCAATTTTTTCTAATGGAATTCTTCTTTTTAATTCACTAGTGAAAAGGTTTTCCAAACCGTCAGACAGTTTATTTGCTTCTGTCAAAAAACTAACTTTTGGAGAATAAACTAATTATTTCAATTTCATTTACTATTACTGATGCAAAACTTGGTTAAGTATATTTATAAAAATAAACAAAAGATGTTATCGTGGGGACTATAATAAAAAAGAAGAATGAAATTATTGGGCAACCTACAGTAAGATTAGCCATGAAACATGGCTAAAATACGACTACCAGTATTAGTCCAATAATTTCCCAATAATTTCATTCTTCTATATAAAAATATATCTCGTATTTTAGTGATATCTAATGGTAACATGATATGGCCTGATATAGTTTTACATCGCTTGACGTTTAAGGTCATAGGCTCCTGGTTAAAATTCAGAAAAATATGCGCTTTAAAACTAATCTTAGATAACTTAAGAACGATTTATTTTAGGTATAGGAACATGTACAGGGTGTCCCAAAATTCTGTGGACATGGGACTACTACGTATTCTTGGAATCAAAATAGGTCCATTGGGGACAATTTACCTTTATACTAAAGTGCTTCGTTTGTCTGTTAGAGGGCTTTCATCAAACTTTAAAAAAAATAAACACACTTTTTCAGATATTTTTAGAACCGTTATTCCGATTTGAATGAGATTTTGGGTGTGTATGTTTTGCTAAGTGCTTTAACATTTGGCTTCGACAAAAACCAAGAAAAAGTAAGGGAAGGTTGAAAACTACCACACCCTTACGTAAATTTTATTTAAAAGATTTTGCAACTCAACAGACGACCGATTATTTTTTTCACATCAAGCTATGGAGGCGTATAAAATCTATTATGCTCTTAATAATCTAGTTGGTGAAAATATAGAATTTTACGTTAGTATTACAAGTTATATTTGACAATAAACTTCATAAAAGCTTGAAAAAGTTACTTAAAACTTTTGAATTAGGGTTCGGGTTTAACGTTCGGGTTTGTTTTTGACTGATGCCCTCTAACGGACAAACGAAACACTTTTGTATAAAGGTAAATTATGTGCAATTAATTTATTTTGATTTACATATACATACATACAGCCGTTACTCGCTGACGAGTATTCGACACACATAAAGAAAATGGTCACGCAAGGCGTTTTCTTTCATGAGCTTTTCTGTGACTGAAAAGCCCGATACGTGATGTTATCTGCCTACCGCACTCCGGACATTCAAAAATCTCATTGCTTTGTTGCCTCTCTACTTTTTGGTTGCCGCTGTTAACTGAGTTTACAACCCTTCTCCATTGAGTTCTATTGTGAGCTGCTTTTTCCCACTCATTCTGCATGTTAATTCCCTTTAAATTTTCGTGGAAAATGTCCTTGTATCTTTTCAGTTGTCCACCCGGCCTCCTCTTACCGTCCACAAGCTCACCGTAAAGCAGAGATTTTGGTATGCGGTTTTCTTGCATTCTGCATACGTGACCAGCCCATCTTAAGCGGGATTTTGTGACCATGACTTCAATACTCTCGCAGTTAGATTTTTCAAGGACCGATACGTTTGAGACATGATGGAACCACCGGACTCTTAAGAGTTGTCTAAGGTGTCTCTGTTGCAACTTGTTCAATGCGTTCATGTGTCGGCGGTAAGGCACCCAGGTTTCGCTCCCATATATCATGGTGGGGATTATAATTGCTCGGTATACTGCAAGTTTTGTTTTTGTACTCAAGTCATGATTGTAGAAAACCCTGTCTTTTAATTTCCAGAATGCTCTTGAGGCGCTACTAATCCTGTGCTGAATTTCAGAGTCAATATTGGCCTTTTCCGAAATCAAACTGCCAAGGTAATTGAATTCCGCCACATATTCGAATAGTTCTTCTCCGATTTTTATAGCATTGTTGTGATCTTCCGGGGGAGTGCACATGATTTTAGTTTTGCCGATGTTCAGCTTAAGGCCCAAAGCCTCGTATGCCCAGGTATATGTGTTCAACATTTCTTGTAATTGTTGTACCGTGTTTGCAACTAGAGCGCAGTCGTCAGCGTATTGAAGTTCTGTGATAAATTTTGTACGTGTTTTTGCCCTGAGTCTTTTTATGTTGAACAGACGCCGTCATATCAGTATCTAATGCCCAATCCTCTCTCCTGCAGTTTGCTGTCCACTATAATGGAGAGCGCTGCCATGAATATGTTGAATAGGAGAGGCGCTAAGACACATCCCTGCCTAACTCCTGTATTTGTTAGGAATGGGTCTCTCAGTGATCCATGATGTGACACTCTTGACTTGTTGTTTTGGAGGCTTTTACACACTGTAAGAAATTTGTTGGGTACTCCGAACTTTTCCATAATTGCCCAAAGCGCATCTCTGTTCACAGAGTCGAAGGCTTTTGTTAGATCGATGAATGCAACATAAAGTTTAGACTCCTGCTCTTTTACTTTTTCCTGTAGTTGACGGATGGAAAATATGGAATCGACGGTGCCGCGGTTGGTACGAAAACCCCTTTGCGATTCTGGAAGGATTTTTTCTATATATGGGTGCAGGCGGTTTGACATTATTTTTGCAAGAATTTTTCCGCCGATAGCCAATAGCGAAATTCCCCGGTAATTTCCGCAGTCTGATGCACTTCCTTTGTTCTTAAATATATTCACTATATTCGCATTGCGAAAATCCTGAGGTACCTCTCCGCTTTCCCATACGACATCAAAGAGAGCCTTAAGATGACCAATAAGTTCTTTACTTGCACACTTATAGATTTCCGCCGGAATATCGTCACAGCCAGCTGATTTGTTGTTTTTAAGCTGTTTTATGGAGGTCTTTATTTCTTGTTCTGTTATTGGGATGTCTAATACATCGAGGCTGTTATACTGAGGTATTGTGTTTAATGCTTCCATATTGGGGTTGTTTTCTTGGTTAAGGATATGGCTGTAATGTTCTTTCCAGCGATTTCTAATTTGTTCTTCCTCTTTTAGAAGTTCGCCATTTTGAGCCATGATTGGGCAGCTTACCTTCTTAGTTGGGCCGTATACTTCTTTTACAGCCTCGAAGAATTTACGATAATCGTGATGCGTGGCGTACTCTTGAATCTGATTCGCTTTTTGTGACCACCAGTTATCCTTTACTTGGCGCAGTTCTCTTCGAAGCGTGTTGTTGGCTGCTTTAAAGTTGTCTACCAGTCTTGGATTATGTGGATTTGCAGTGACGGCTTGATATGCTCTATGCTTTTGTTCCAACAAAGCCTGTATATGCGGTTGATTTTCGTCAAACCAGTCTGGTTGTTTCTTTTTGTTCGACTTTCCCAGTACTGCTTCGCTGGTTTTATGAATCGCATCCCTTAATTGTGTCCAGCCTTGTTCAGCTTCCAATACTGAGATTGAAGTTATCGGTGGAAGTGATTCTTTGATGGCTTCCCGGAGGGCGTCGGCGGTATTGTTGTTTTCTAGACCCCGTACGTTCAATCTGGTCATGTTGTTTTGCTTTTTACAGCGTGGATGTTTGGGTTTTAACTGGATTTTCATTTTTGAAATTAAAAGTCGGTGGTCAGTGCCGCATTCGGCATCTACTCTAGCTTTTGTGAGCCTAACATCTTTTAGATGCGTCCTTCGAACGATTATGTGGTCCAATTGATGCCAGTGGCCTGATCTAGGATGTTTCCAGGTACCTTTAAACTTGTCCTTCAACATGAACCACGTATTGGTGATGCAAAGATTATACTCTGCGCATGTTGTTAATAAGCGTTCACCATTGCTATTTGCGTTTCCCATTCCATGTTTTCCCAATACGTCAGGCCATATTTCCTGTTGTTTGCCTACACGGGCATTAAAGTCACCTAGCAAGATGATTCGTTCGTGCTTTGGAATTCGTTGAAGGGCATTTTGTAAAGCTTGGTAAAATTTATCCTTATCTTCAATTTTAGCGTCAAGGGTGGGAGCGTAGGCACTAATGATGTTGACGTAAGTTTTGTCTGATATGGGGTACCTTAGGGTCATAAGACGTTCGGAGACACCAATAGGTACTTCTGTTAACTTGGTGGCGATTTCGTTTTTGATCGCAATGCCTACACCATGAATTCTCCTGTGTGTTGCGGGGTGACCTTTCCAAAAGAAGGTGTAATGCTCCTCAGTGAGACTACCTTCATCTGCAAAGCGTGTTTCGCTTAGAGCGGCAACATCTATATTTAATCGGTGGAGTTCCTGTGAGACCAGTGCTGTTCTTCTCTCTGGTCGATTTGAATTTATCTTGTCCAGTAGAGTACGGACGTTCCACGCCGCGAACGTGAAACATTGATGTTTTTTGTTTCTCCGATGATACGCTCGAGTAGGCACCCCCGCCCGGAGATCCGATTGAGGGGGTATTTTACCTCCGGACGATAATTTTGTCCCACTCGAATGTTCCATCATTGCTGTGTGTAAGCTGCGTGAAAAGGTTTAACTGTGGCGGTTACGCTGCCGCACAGTTTTGGCTGCAACTGTAGCACGGGATGGCTAGGCACAGTGAGGACTGCGACGATAGTTCCCTTGTGCTACGTTCTCGGCCGGCTAGGTGTATTTTATTACTCCTTTTCCCCAGAAGATGGTAGGTCTGAGGGTTGTATAAGGTTATACCGCCTATACTCGGACGTCAGAGCCTCGTTTGTGTAAACAGGGTGCACCACGTGAAGGTGAGGTTGACTTTTGGGTAAGCTAGGCTATATGTATCGCTTCAATACCCCTTGCACCCCTTATTTTGATTTAAAGAATACGTAGTTGTATAAAAATAAATTCTCCAAAAAATGTTTTCTCAAAAACTATGCGATGTGGCGTTTTTTTACAAGAGACAAAAAATATAGTAAATGCTAGAAACAAAATTTTATGAAAATAAAATCGGTAGTTGGTTAAGCTGGAAAATATTTATACTAAAATTTATGTAGGGGTGGGGGTAGTTTTCACTCTTCCTATACTTTTTCTTGATTTAGCAAACATCAGATTCGAATTCAGCACCCCAAAAAACAATCATAAATAATCTTTTTTAACATAATTAAATTTGAATTATTCTTCTATCAGCTGTATTTCACGCGTTTAGATCATTATTTCTTTCTCTCACACAGACCACTAAAATTATTCCGAACACGAACCTGGCCTTAGAATTACGTCCAACAATAATAGACGAACTTCTTAGCGGTCTTTAGCATCTAATTTATCATTTTCGCGTCAAACACAAAGCAATCGCGCGCGCCTAACTCCCTCGAGTGCGTAGAGCAGTTCTTCGTTTTTGCCCCCTGCTCTAAGAAGATTAAATGCTCTATCAATTTAGCGTAAAACCGCTCCATCTCTAGGTATGTACCGTACGTTAATTATTACCCGATTACTGACAAACGAATGCCGAGAGTGAATGGGATTAAAATAAGTACTTAAATTCACGATTGTTAATTAGTAAGACGGTGCATTCACCATATTGTCAGTAAATATCGATTCTTTCTCTTCCAATGAAGAAATTGGCTGCGGTGCTATTCTTGATATTATCGACAGCATGTAGTGTTGTAATGTGGATTATGCTAGTGATATTTGAAGATGTGAGTGGTCAAGAATAG
Source organism: Sitophilus oryzae (assembly GCF_002938485.1). Lineage (NCBI taxonomy): Eukaryota > Metazoa > Arthropoda > Insecta > Coleoptera > Curculionidae > Sitophilus > Sitophilus oryzae. Next base: position 175,229 of record NW_022146866.1, read on the forward strand.
GTACTCTGGCCTGATATTCGATATTTAGAATTTTTGTTGCGTAACAAACAAATATACTACTTTTAAGCTACTACCAATGAAGTAGACGGATTTAAAATACTTGAAATAATACGAGAATTAAAATCAATTACAATTATTGACTTATTACCAGCCCTGAAAATATTTGCACAAAGCAGCACAAATAAGGTGCACTTATAGACTCACCTTGTATAATAAAACATTTCAAATGGAACAACAAACAACAGATGTTTATTAAAATTATAAGTGTCTCAGAGGAAGACATCTACAATAGTTATTTTACAAATTGGTGTTTATGTTTAAAAGCAACTAACGATTATATTGTTGCAAATTGATTAGTTAGTTAGGCAGTCACTAAGAATTTTACGTAACTTTAGTTAAAAGATTAACCATTTAATTTTTGCTAAATCAATCTTTTTTTGAGCTCTGATCGGGACCGGCCCACCGGCCCATCTTCCCACCGGCCCACCGGGAATTTTCCCGTTTTCCCATATGGCCCATCCACCCTTGTATGACACCCGCGTGTTATAACACATAAGTCACTTGAGAAAATTACCCCTCTCGGCCTACGCTAAACATTTTCCAGCGTGACTGTACCATAAATAACTATTATTCACTTTGACAAAATTCGTATTAAAATATCAAAATATTTTTGATAAACACATGGACTGCTCACAAATGTACGTCGCGTCACTACGTATTTCTAAGCCGTTACCACTTTTCGTCATCACTAGCTCATGTGTCACGGGCTTGAATTTTTACTCCCAGCGCGCGTAAAGAAGTTTCAATTTATTTATTTTTTCTATTTAATAGAACATTATAATTTGTAAATTCTCAAACTAATATCACTATTTAATAGAAAAATACAAACTTAAGTAATAAAATAATGCATAATATGATAATAATTCATTTCTTGTAATTTGGCATACACCATACACACCTATTTTGTTGTATTGTACGATGTATTTGTCACGGAGGCAATAATCCTACAGTCTAGGCTTTTATTCTCTAATCAACAGCAGAACATATTCATCTCTCAATGCCTGATATATTCAGAGACTTCTATAATAATGCTTTGTCTAACTTGAGGCACAATAGAGTAGACCAAAAGCCGAGGATAGAGAACTTTATTTTAAATTCTTTTGGAAAATTATTTATTCTTGTTTATAAATTAAGAAAAATCACTCGACCTATTTACTATATTTGAAATGTCACTGTCATTGAAAACTCATATTGTTATTAGTTTTAAAGCCATAAAATAATAAATACAAGAAGAAGTGTCAAGTCAATGTTAAATTATGGAAACAGCGTGGCTGCCTGGGTAACTAATTTTCAGATATGGCGGCTGGGACATTTGACATAACATAGACATGACAATTTCAATTTTATGAAATTTATTTCCGTTTCCGGTTTTTAATGGCGGGCTGTTCAGCAGGTTTAAATGAGGGTTAATATACTTTTTATTCTTTCTAGTAGTAAATAATACAACAAAAGTACTCAAAAATATTTATTTGGAATTTAGAACAATGTAAATATGCAAATCAACACAATTAAAGAGCTATAAACCAATAAACTACTGTATCAATATCAAATATTTAAATAATATCAGAGATGCTGTGTTAAAGTGAATTAGTAAAGTAACAGTGACATTGACTTACAGAAACTTGAAGATACATAAATGTTTTCACAGCTTCACGGGCATAAAACTAAATAACTGGAAGCAGGAAAAAGGCAACCGGAACCCACACAAAACCTGGAATCAAAAAAAAATATGTAAAAACATAAATATAGGTAGATAAGACTTTTGTGAATTAAATCAAACAGGACTTGAATGAAAATAAAATGAATAAAAAATATGATACATATACATCTAATACCTCATTTGTATTTTAAAAATAATCTACATACATAGATTTATAGCATTATTGCTATGAAAATACATAATAGGTACCTATGTGATATGTAATTACGCATTTCTGTTCATCTTGTAGAAAATTAATGTAGGCTAATAATAGTTCAATAATCATAATTTACTTTGTATAACTTGCTTTCAATTGCTCAAAATCACCGATCAGTCTTTAAAGTAGAGATACGGAAAAATCCTTGGCAAAGAATATCCCAAGATCCTTGGGTTTAAAGCTAAAAAAATATAAAAACAGTTAATATATTACCTATTTTTACATATAATATGGCCCATACCTACTACACGCAGAAACGTCGATTTCATAATTTTCTTTATGTAATTAATATCATATATACTTTATTAAAGTGTTAATAAGGAACTTTATATCAAAAAACATCTTTGTACTTATAAATTTCAGCCGAAATATCAGAAACAAACTTCCAATCAAATCTAAACGGCAAAAATTAAAATGGCGCCCGACCTGGCCAGAGGCCTCGGGAGCTAACGCTGACACACAGACAAAAGACAAAAGAACAGGACGCCGACGTGCATAAAAATGTTCCGTAGGAGAAATTGACAGAAATCATATAGAAATATTTAAATTTTTGTCTAGGACAGTCTAGAAGGCCATGCTTTCTGCCTGGGTAGAACCGGGCCACAACTGTTTCCAATTTTCCGGTTTACTGTCACCCCCCTGGTTTTGCCAGTTACTCTAGCTGAGTAACTAGTTAACTGAGTTACTCTAGCTGAGCTACTCTATCATATGTTTCATTAAAGCAACAATAACCGATGATGTGCCGATGATCTAAAATCATCTCTCTAATAATATAAAACCTTTGAATAAGAAGACTAAGGAAGGAGCATAATGCTATCCATGTATTTATGCATGGTGGGCGGAAAAAGCACTCTAGGGTGGGGATCCTTGACAGTTCTGTTTAACGATTCATTTGAATTTGATTTGAAATTTTGTGGATTTGTCAGTCTTTAGGGAGCTTATTTTATCAAAATAAAAACACTAAATCACCACAATACACCAAAACACTTTTACTTTTACACTGGACGCGCGTTTCGCTAACCATGTTAGCATCATCAGCATTGCTAACATGGTTAGCGAAACGCGCGTCCAGTGTAAAAGTAAAAGTGTTTTGGTGTATTGTGGTGATTTAGTGTTTTTATTTTGCTGTGTAACACCAAAGGTTCCAACCCTCAACTGTAAGCTTATTTTATGTTATTTATTATTTATTCTACTACTGATAGGTGTATAAAGGTAGTAAATCTAGATGGAAATTGTGGCAGAACTTAAATTAACAGTGACACTATCGCGATTTATCGAAAAATACTCTAAAATAGTTGGTTGTGTAGCGTGCGGTAGATCTCGGCAAAAATTGAGTGAAATAATGGAACAACTTTTCGCTAGTATGTGACTATATAAAATACATACGTGTAGTAAACCGATCATTTATGAAATTCACTTAAATTAACTAAATTATATATTTTTCTTGCATTTTAGCTTTTAATTATTACTTGTCAAAGATTAGATGTCAAAAGAATTTAGATACGTTAATTTGACTTACCTGCTTCAGTAGCGTATCGGATGTTTGTGTTAATAAATACTTATTTTAACTTATCTATTTTTATTAGAATTACATATTTTTATAACAATTTTAATAACTACCAACATTTATTCACAACGTAAAATAAAACAACAAATTATTGAGTCTACCCCACGTCTACCCTACATCATAGTTTTACATTTTTTAAATAAAATTAGAACGACACTGATAAACCGGAATTTAAGTCGGCCCTATTTGAGGCCCATCGCGGTGTACCTAAGATTTTTGATATGCTCCTTCCTTAGTCTTCTTATTCAAAGTATAAAACCATTCGACAGTGTGTTTCAAACTTTCGCCAAAATAACAACATTTTGTTTTCCCTCGTATAAAAAACAGATAGGGAATTTGGTTTTTAACCATAGATAAAGGAAATAAATTTAGATTGGACTGCCCGTCAAAATTTTGGGTCGCGAAATTGTTTTGGGTTGCGACCGTTGTACGCGATCTAGCGCTGCTATAGCAGTTGCTAAGAACAACCGCAAACAAAAACAGAAATAATTTTCTCTTGTCAAAGTCAGAATCTTCAAAAATTATAAAATGTCCAAATCTAAACCGCTCTCGTTGAAAAAAAAAATCGAAAAGCGTTTAAAGCGTCCATTTTCAAAATAATTATTGCTATCTTGTGAGTTTAATTTAAGTTGCATTAAGAACTTAAAGAGCTGTGTTGTGAACTGTGAACTGCAAAAACTATTGTGGATCGCGGCATAATGTCGGTTTCCAATATTTCATAGGTATTTCATACATGTCCTTATATAAAATAAAGTTTTTTTATGCAACACACTGTATTTTATTTGTAAAATTAAGAGAAAATAATAAATTTGAATAAACAATATTTGGCGACATAATTCGGGAAAAAGCCGAACCGCTCCGAAATTTTCAAAAGCTTTGGGTCGCGATCGTTGCAAGAATAGCCCCAAATAGTTTTTACATTTTTCTTATGGCCACTTTCCAATCTAAACTTGTTTTATTTATCTATGGTTTTTAACTTATAAAGGGACTAAAAAGTCAAATAATTTATTTACAAACCGCTTAAAAAATCATCAAAATCGGTCAACTAGAACAAAATATATTGAACTTTGAAGAACTTGAAAATTTTAAGGTGTCCATTTTTCATGACGGTCAGTGGATACTTATAAAGTAGGTAAAAGAAAATATTTTTATTTACTGAAGATGAATAGGAGGTAGTTCCATAACCGAAAGATATAATATAAGTCAATTTTCAATTATTACTAATGTTTTTAATATACTTCTAAAAAAAATAAATATGTGATAATAGGCAACCAAACTAACATTCATGTTCAATTTTACCTGAGAACGTGTCTCATTTGCATTAAATTCAACCTTTCATTTCTATTTTTATTTCATAAAGCGCCAGAAAACCCTAGTTTGAACATTTTCAAAGGCAGTGACCTCTATTGTAAACGTATATTCAATATATGGTTAGTTTGGCCGCCGTCACAGAGATGTCGCTAGCAACGCTAGTTTTAAAATAAATAGGGGAAGTATATTATAGAATAGGGGATCTACGGGAATACGATGTAAGAGCACAGTGAAGAGGGTTTATCAATGTGGTTTCGGAATCCCACTAATAATTATTGTTTCTTTATTTTATTCTAAGCCAACTTGATATGATACATTTTATATACAGGGTGTCCCAATATTGCGTGCGCATAGAAGTACTATGTATTTTTGAAATCAAAATAAGTTCATTGGACACAATTTACCTCTATACAAAAGTGCTTTGTTTGTCCGCTAGAGGGCATCAAGCTTTAAAAAAATAATAGCATTTTTTTAAATATTTTAAAAGCCGTTATTCCCATTCGAATGAGATTTTTTTTCACAGAAAAGGTATTTTATGATTTATCAACAATCATTGTCAAGTTGACAATATACAGGGTGTTTTCTAATTAGACTAAAAAATTGTGGTGTGATTCCTCATGTGTTCTTAAAACAATTTTTATATAACCATTGGGTCTAAAATACTTTCTTTCTGATCTACAGGGTGTTAAAAACTTAAAAAAAATTGATATTTTGCTTAACATAAATGCTACACTACTGCTTTTTTAAAGAAAATATTTTTTTTTGTTGACTGGCCATCGTTTTTCAACAAAATTGATCTTTTGAGTTTTTCTTGTTCATCTAACGGTTGCCGAGAAAAAAATTAATATACTTATTAAGAGCCCGCCTTAAGCCGTTTTCTAACGATTTTTTATTTTTTAGATTAATTAAGAAACACCCTGTATATGCATATCACAGGCAACCAAATAAACTAGTAACCTCTAAAAATTATTTTTCCTACCACTAGCGACATACCGTGTTTTTAGTGAGTACTAAATTATTTTATCAAAATTTCTCCATATAAGTTTCCAGGCAATGATTTCAAATCAAATTCAAATGTGTCAAATGAATTGTCAAACAGAACTGTCAAGGATCCCCACCCTAGAGTGCTTTTTCCGCCCACCATGCATGAATACATGGATAGCATTATGCTCCTTCCTTAGTCTTCTTATTCAAAGTTGTAAATATATTTCTAACTCCACCGATGGCAGATTTTCTTTTCGTAAAATGGCTCTAGTATTTACTGCATTTTTGATCTCTTGTAAAAAAATGCCATATCGCTGAGTTTTTTTTTAAATAAGATTTTAATCTGCTCCAGCTGCAAAATAAAGCAGAATCGGACCCATGTTCATATGAAAAATAAATCTTATGTTATTAACATGAGAAATCTTCCCACGAGAGATGGCACATATTTTTTGAAACTCTCTGTATATGTTTTGACTGAACAGGTAAGACTGAAAAGTAAAACCTTTTGTGTAGACGGGACTTTAACATATACAGGGTTGTTCACCACATACGACACGGAGTATTGTAGCTAAACGATTAGATTTTTACAAATTGTAAGTTTTGGGTTCGTTGAAGGACTATTAGAGCTACAATTTAAAACTATTTTTACAAGATACAGAGTGTCCCAAATAAATAAAAAATATCGAAGTTGTATTTTTTTAAATGGAACACCCTGTATATTATTACATTTTTAGTTTCTACGATTAAAATAATGGTAAATTTGATAAAGGTTTATTACACTTAAACCTTACCGTTTTTGAAATATTTTCAATTTTGTGAAATTGCAGTCAAAATTTTAAGGCTTCATTTCTCCAAGGGTATCAAAGTTTTTAACACTAAATATTTACTGAAGTTTATTTATTTATCAGTTATTGTGTTGCAATAATAAAAATTATACTACCTAGTGTCTAAAATTTTATTTTACATAATTACTAGCTTTAAACGGCAATAACTTGTAAAATTTAATGGGAACACCCTGTATATTTTATGAGAATCAGATGCACATTTTAATTGTCTATTAAATTGTATTAGACCATTTTGTACCTAAAGCTTCAAGTTTCCGTAGAAAATGCATTTTCATGTAATTTTAAATTCAGTTATCAATATACCCATGGAATACTGACATTTTAGATTATTTTTAAAGATGTACCAAATTTTTAAAGAGTACAGATACTAATATTGTCGATATAGTTTGTTTATTTCATTAAAAAATAAAAGAAAACTGTTTAAATATTTGTTAAAGAGGACCAATTAATATGATTCCAGTATTCAAACTACATTAATTGACTGTTTACGTTGATTAATAATAATTGCTCCAAAAAATAAAAAACTGAATTTTTATGTGTATTAGACAGTGTGGTAAAAAGTAACACCTTAAAAGATATATTTAATTTTTTGACAAATGCTTATTTGTAACAACAGAGACATTCATTTTAATAACTTATTATTATATTGATTTCTGATTCAAATCCACATTTATTTAGAATAATTTATTCACGAATATAATTAAGTATGTAATTAATTAGTATTTGGGCGGAAATAATGGTGGTATATTTAATTAATGGTATACTCTTTTATGAAGATTTAAATAGTTTTTCTTTTTGCATACAAATGGGCTAAGTAATATTATCATTTTGCTAAAACGATAATATTACTAGCCTGTACATTTATTACATTTGTTGCTTTAAAAACAATCTAAAATGTCAATATTCCATGGGTATATTGATAAATGAGGTCTAATTATAAGAAAATGCATTTTCTACGAAAACTTGAAGGGATAGGTAAAAGTGGTATAATACAATTTGATAGAGAATTAAATTATGCATCTGATTCTCCTAAAATATACAGGGCGTTCCATTTAAATTAAACAAGTTATTGCCTTTAAAGCTAGTAATTATTTAAAATAAAATTTTTAGACACTCTGTATAAGGTAGTATAATTTTTATTATTGCAACACAATAACTGATCAATAAATAAACTTCAGTAAATATTTAGTATTAAAAACTTTGATACCCTTGGAGAAATGAAGCCTTAAAAATTTTACTGCAATTTCACAAAATTGAAAATATTTCAAAAACGGTAAGGTTTAAGCGTGGTAAACCTTAATAAAACTTACCTTTATTTCAATCGTAGAATCTAAAAATAGAATAATATACAGGGTGTTCCATTTAAAAAAATATAACTATAGCATTTTTTACTTATTTTGGACACTTTGTATCTTGTAAAATTATTTCTAAATTGTAGCTCTAATAGTCCTTCAACGAATCCAAAACTTAAAATATGTAAAAATCTAATCGTTTAGCTACAATACTCCGTGTCGTATGTGGTGAACAACCCTGTATTATAAATAAAAAAAACACTGACTTATCTTTGTAATAGATTTTATTTAAATACACACTGAAATAGGTAATCAGCATAGGAACACTTTTATATTAAATACTCTTTTATGTAGCTCGTACAAATAGTGCGCTACAAACACTCCACATGAAAAATAAAACGGTAAATAATATTCCAAACAGTTCCGAAGACAACAAAAAAAAATTGTCTGTGCGTAAATATTAGGTTTAGTGTCGATGCTTTGACCAATTGAGATCACTAAAAGAATGTTTGAAACAGTCGAATTTGTTCAACATAATACTACAACAAACAAAATCATTAACACTAAACTTAAAATTTAAATATGAAGAAAAAAATATATATAATATGTTCTTTCAGTGACTTATAAAACTTATGGTTTCTAAAGGTAAACTGGCTACAGAAGTATATTTTATTTTTTAGACCCTGGTCCTTGTTTATTATTTTACACTAACATTTTGCTTTAATTATTTTTACGTTAACTTTACGGTTAGAAATAGACTTATTTTATTTGATAATGTTTTATACGATTTGTGCAAAATTCAGTCTTTTCTAATCGTAACGTGTAGCGTTTAAAGTGGTGACACAGACTTCGTATACTAATTACTCTAGGCAAAAAGAATCCTTTAAATGCACGCTGTTACACCTAATAGCCGGAGAGCTGGCGAAATATTTAGAGAACATATTTTAGGCAAGTTAGAATAACAAAAAAAAAGTTTAATAACTTGTGAACCCAGAATCCTAAGTCTGGCTGGGGGGTTGGGGGTATTTCGCTACTGCGCAACCCATAACATTTGCAAAAAAATAAATCCAAAAAACATTCTTTAGGCAACTTGAAGTTTGTTTATTCTTAAATTTTAGCATCTATTTAACCTAGAAATAAGTGTGCCAGACTTTTTTTTCGGGTTTAAAGTGTAACCAGACCATTCCAAATATGTTTAATTATTATACCTGGAAAACATACTTTAGGCATTCTAAAATTTTTACAGCGTGTTTATTAGATGATATTCAAAAATATGTGTTAATTGCCAGAAAAATTCAATGGGATTTAATACCTGCCAGACGCGAATAAAGATTTTAAATGAGCGCGACAAAAAAAACTTATGAGTATCTATAAGCGCGAGAAAGATAGTTTATTGAGACCCGTCGGCAGCCGATGCGGCTGACGTAACAGTATTTTGAAGTATGTACTTCAAATTTTCCTAAAAACAATTTTTTTCGGTTTCATTTCAATTATTTGCAGGCTTTTAATTCAGAGATTATTTTGTTGGAATTAAGTTACCATGTACAAATACATATGCATTTATAAATTAAATATTGACGTGAATAGTGTAAATAGTTTAGAATAATTACTGCAAATAAATATTTTAGTAACTACTAATTTCGCTACTAACTACTAGATCACAATGGATAAAAAACATTTAAGTTGTGTAGTTTGTAAAAAACTTACTAGTGACAAAGTTATTGTTTTTACAAAAATGTAAAGAATTTTTAAAAGTGCGCCAACAACATGGTTTAAAATTTAAAGAAGTGGTTTTACCAGAAAACGTAGTCCCGACAAAAGGGTACCATGTACAGTACTAAAAAAATAAGTATTCTGGAATTTTACTAAAGTACCTACCATTGTTAATCTTTTTAAATAGATTCAAAAGTAAGTAAAAGTGTTTTACTTTTAAGCTTAGGCGTTAAAATGACTTTTTTATATTGTCAATCAGGTCGCAAAAATTGATAATAATATAATATGTCACAAAAGTATAACAATAATTATACTTTTGTGACGTTTGAAAAAAATATATTTTATATTGCTAATTTTTATATAATTATTCGTCCTTTTATTCTTTCAGATACAAAATACTTAAATTAAAAAGTCTTCTTATTGAAAGGATTTCAATCATACATTTTTATTAAAAAATGTTTCTTTTTATTTATTCAATATAAGTTAGTTTTTTTTTAAGTTTTTACGACTCCAAAATGATGTTACGTCAGCCGCATCGGCTGCCGACCAACTATCTTTCGAATAAACTATCTTTCTCGCGCTTATAGATACTCATAAGACTTTCTTATCGCGCTCATTTAAAATCTTTATTCGCATCTGGCAAGTATTAAATCCCATTAAATTCGTCTGGCAATTAACACATATTTTTGAATATCATCTAATAAACACGCTGTAAAAATTTTAGAATGCCTAAAGTATGTTTTCCAGGTATAATAATTAAACATATTTGGAATGGTCTGGTTACACTTTAAACCCGAAAAGAAAGTCTGGCATACTTATTTCTAGGTTAAATAGATGCTAAAATTTAAGAATAAACAAATTTCAAGTTGCCTAAAGAATGTTTTTTGGATTTATTTTTTTGCAATTGTTATGGGTTGCGCAGTAGCGAAATACCCCCAACCTCCCAGCCAGACTTAGGATTCTGGGTTCACCAGTTAATAAACTATACATTTTTAGTTATTTTAGCTTGCCTAAAATATGTTCTCTAAATATGTCGTCAGCTCTTAGGCTATAAAGGCGCGTACAGATACAACGAACGTATACCGAACGATTTTTTCACGTTGTGAACGTCTTCGCTAAAGCTGGGTATTCACAGATCATCAAAACTCTCACAGTAGCTGCAGGTTAGTTCGCGCGTATACAAACTTGTAAACAGATCCCGTCTGGATGGGATATTTGCGTTGCCCGCACTTTTCTTGAAGCGTTTCTATTAAAAATTAAAATCGATACCGAAAAGTTAATTGATTTATCACTACCGCAATTTACAAAGGTCTTTCTGAAAAGAAGTATCTTCCTGAAGATGTTGAAAAATCACCGAATTCTTTTCTTTTTTTAGTATCTCAATCACTTATGCACTTCTTTTTTTGCAAATGATTCGCCGTCATAACAAGGTATTTTCTAGAAAATATAATTCCCGAAACGAAACGTTTTAATTATTCCCGCAACTGTTGTTCGCGACTTTTTATCAATGTCACTGTGTTAACTCAACCTTAGACCAAGATTACCAATTCGGACGGTCCCGTGCATTTTTGTAAATCGCGCATCTACTGTGAGAGTAGCCTAAGGGATCTTTGACGCGAACGCGAAAAGTATGGAGTGGAAAAACGAGGATATTCTCAGGTTAATTGATATACAGTGAGGTTTAAATTATATTCGCGAAAATTCGGCACTGTAATCTACCGATACAAATAGATAAAAACGGTTCGTATAAATTTATATCCTATAATGTTTAATTTGGGAGATGCAGAAGTTTCATTTTTATTTCGATTTTTTCCAAATAATTTCTGAAATAATATAAATAATGCCTCTAATAAAATCCTAAGTAAAAAAGTCTCCAGGAAAAAAATCGCTGAGATCGATCGAAACCGTTCTCAAAATACTTATTGGGATATAAATTATCAATACATGTCATTATTGACGAAAGAAATAAACATGTTGACAAGATAGTTATTTGACTGAAATAATAAATCTGGGAGTTTTTTATTTTTTCAAAATTAATCATATATTTTTCTAGGAAGAACTGTGATGAAACAGTTTTAACAGAGACCTTTGGCTCAAAAACATTTGAGATTTTTGATTTCAGTCTAGTGACTATCTAGTCCACATGTCCAATTTTTGTTAATGAATATAATATATTATTTCGAATCCAAATATATTTTTTCACTTTGTAGTTTTATACAGGTACGAGCGAAAAATTATTATTCCTACTTATTAGTTAAACAGTATGCACTTGGCGCCCCCTACAACTAAGAGACATAAATGACATAGAAATCATATTTAGCATGTGAAAAAAACTACCAGACACCAATTTTCATAAATAAAAATGAAACTTCTACACCCAGTATCTTCGAAACCAAGCATTTTAGGACGTACATTTATACGAACTTCTTTACTTATTTTTATCTACAGAATGCGTTACCAAAGTTTCTCTAATACAACACTTGGAACATCACTAATATATTTCTTCGTCGTATAACAATCACTAATATATTTCTTCGTCGTGATGGCGAATCGAAAAACGAATGGTTCGATTTCCTTCGTTCGGTTCTGTAATTCAATCTCGTACACACTACTACCGAACGAACGTATGTAGTGTGAATACCCACCTTGATACGTACACATCATTCTGACGAATTTGTACGCCTTCGTTCGCTGTATCTGTACGCGCCTTAAACCAGTTTATTCTTGTCAAGCGATAAATTTAATTTTGACCCTGAATTTGTTTCTATTTTGTGTATTTTCTCTCTTGTAGATAATTTATAAATACATCTTATTTTTGTCTCTAACACCAACTCGAAAAACGTGACCCTATACATAAAAATAATAATACTATACACATTGGAATTAAGTAACTTTGTTTAAGTAGTATAAATCTCGGTTATACAATACAGTCGAAGATAAATACTGTGTAAGTCTGTAATAAATACTATTTACATTCGTACTGGCCCAATAATAATCATAAAAAAGAAATGATATGATAGGGAATGTGAGGCGGATTGGTCACAATTCAGCCCGGACTCGGGTAAGTACAGCAATGGAAGTTTGTCCTGCGTCTCAAACCGAATTCAGAGACACAACCCTCAGTCTCAAACAACAAAACTTAATCTAACTATGAATATATTATACAATACAATGGATAAACTCAATAAGTAATAATAATAATAATGAAAAACATTGCTTTGGTATCGGTTACAAATACAACAACAATTCCCAATGAAGTTTTTTCCGTAGGAACTTAATTGGGGATTATTTTACATTTAGTAGTATTTTATTTTATACAAAAGTACATAACTAAGGTAACAAGGGGTGTAATGTACATTTTCGCGAATAAAAAAATTAATGACCGTCTTTCGTTGTCGCACGTATATAAATGTATGTTACAAATAGGACTACAATTAAATAAAACAGGTATCACATATAACATCAGTAAAATCGAATACAGCCATTAAAGTTTCTTGAAGAAAATCGGAAGTTTCCAAAAACGCACAAAACACTTTTATATAGCGTGCCCAAAGTAACTTACCACACGCCATACAGTAATATTAATTCGTTGGTAGTAGAAAACTGTCATAATACATCTACCAATTTTCACAAACTTTACACCAACAATATTTTGCCTAAAACGATTTACATATACAAAAAAAAACGACTAGTACGTTATACTGGGTGGAGGAGCAGGAAAGCGTGGCATTCCGCCCCATGGAAAGAGTCATGTAGCTGCTTCCTTCGAAGCTATGCTCGTGGACGAGTCCTCGTCGCCACTCAACATCGGCAAGGTGCTCAACAAGTGACCTTTCCCCTGGTTCACCACACATTTCCTCATGTGTTTCTCCAACGTGGAAGGTACGGAGAAAGGCATCTCGCAGAACCGGCATCGGTACACGTCCTTGCCTATTCGGCCGTGAGTTTTCATGTGCCGCGTTAGTTTCGAGCTCTGCGCGCAAGCGTACGAACACAACTCGCATTTGTACGGTTTCTCGCCGGTGTGGGAGCGTCTATGAACGGTCAGATTGGAGCAGTTCTTAAAAACTTTACCGCAAAACTCGCAAGTGTCATTACGGCGCGACTCTTTTTTCATCAGGGGATTGGGTAGTAAAGCACTGGGACCTGGAACTCCTTTGTTTTCTCGCTGCATGCCGGATAACCACCAATCGTTCCGTTCCAGGTCTAGCTTTAGTCTTTTCGTTGCTTCGTATGTGTCGTTAAATGGAGGAAACAATGGTAGAGGTCCTGGAGGAGGCCCCGTTAATAATCCTTTCGTAAATTCCTCGCGAATTTTCAGTTGCGTCGCCAGGGACGTGTTATTGTTATCCCTATCTTTGCTCGCCTGCATTTGTAGTTTTAGAGCAGAACTACTTTCTTGCAAGGCTTGTTTATAAGCTTCACTGTATTGCGCGATATTGCTCAAACCGAATTTATCCATGAGCTCACCAACCAGCGACGCTTGGCTGGGATTGCCGTTTTTTGAACCCTGACTGGGTACGGTTAAATCTTCGGCTTCTTCTTCTTCTCCGTCCATATCTTCCTCGTCTTCGTCTTCATCGTCAAGCTCGTCATCTTCTTCACTATCTTCACCGTCGAGAGTTTCAACCGAACCAGCGTTACTAGTACGGTCTTCGGGTGTTCGATGAATTTTCATATGTCGCTTTAACTTGCTGCTACCAGCGTAAGCTTGATCACAAACGGTACACTTATACGGCATTTCGCCCGTGTGGGAACGTCTGTGAACTTCCAAATTATTTTGGAAACGAAATTTTTTACCGCAATAATCACAGGCGTGTACAGCGTCGGAGGAAAGTGAGTTTCGAGGGGAACCCGGTTTTCCTGGTGGTGTGGATGCCGATCTTGGCGTATTAACTAAATGCTCGTCTCCGCTGCTTTTGTTCGGCGGAGATGTACTAGGTGGTCTGCTTGAACTATTGCCACTATTCCCGCTACTAGAACTATGATTATTGTTATTGCTACTGCTGCTTGTTGGGTTACTGTGGTTACTCGACGAGCTCAAATTATTTTGGATTGAAGTTGGCGGCACTTGCGAGGGCGAGGGACTTGTAAAAGGCGGTGAAAGCTTCCTGGGGCTCGGGGAGCTCGCCTGTGCTACCCCAGGACTTGTTGTTCCTGCTAATGCTCTCAACCGCTGTGAGTAAAAATCCAGCTGTGGTTCCAGTGATAAGGGCTGATTTGGTGTACTCCGATCCCTTGGTGGTAAGTTAGTTACTGAATTGGCCCTTTCTGCCGGCGATGGAAAGCTGTGAGGTTGTGGAACACCTCCAGCAGCTACTGCTGCAGCTGCCGCCGCCAGGTTAAGTCCGTGATGTCTGAACTGTTCGCTTACGAGTTGATCGATGCGATAATGATGATCCGGACGAGAAAATAGTGGTGCCGGAGGTAGATTAGGGTTCATGCCGTGATTTAACGGGGGCAACGGTAATCTCAAAAGTCCTCCTACTCCAAACGGGTTGGGTAGATCTGGTGGTGGAAGCAGTGGATGACGCATATTTGGTGCTTGAGGTGGAATTCCAGAAGCACCCGATGAACAACCCGATGAACTACTTGAAGCTGAACTTGTAGAATGGTTGTTGTTGCTACTGCCGCTGGTGCTGTTACTACATTTTGATGATCCCGGCGATGACTCAACGTAAATTTTAATGCCGTGGGCATGTTGAACGTGTTGCACTAATCGCCAAGCTGAGTGAAGTCTGGCCTTGCATGTCGAACAGAGGTAGTTGCTCGGTTCTGAAACAAAACAAATCAAACTTAGAACATCTTATTGCCATAAAATTTTTAAATTACTCTATAAGATATGCGACTATTATAGAACATTTTTAGCGTCACTCCAAACTATGTAGTCCTTATTAAAATATAAACAAGAGGAATATGTAAATGATCCATTGTATGGTTATTCATCCACACACCTTTATGTTTAGCATCATCGCTGTCTGTTCCTGCATTATTATTTATGAATTTCCTTAACAGTTCGGTATGTTCAAAGTTATTATATTTGAATAAAAGATGCATTAAATAAATCGATCATCTTTAACAGTTATACAGGGTCCGGCAATAGTGCGTCGGGCATCTGTAGCTCCTAGAACATACAACTTGAGAATTTTGTTTAAGTGCATACCTGAAGTATGTACCAGGATGTATTTCAGGAAAATATTTTAACTTCTATAGAGTGGCTCAAAAAAGTGTGAGTGGACCTGGATGATTTTTTGTAAATGGAACACCCTGTATATTATTACATTTTTGGCTTCCTTTCCGATCACTTTACATAACCCTAAGATATGAATAAATACATTTTGATAGTTTCAGAGATATTAAAAAATAAATCAAAAATATATATTTTTTCAGCCCTTCTTAAAAAAATTATTAAAAATACAAAAACTGTTCTGAAAAAAAACTATATTAGGTATTTACTTTAGATGGTCTGTACTTACTTTGCTATAAATATGAAAATCGTAAATTATACGGGATGTTCAAAATTCTACGCCAAACTTTCTAAAATATAAAATAATTTTTCTTCGTTTTTTTAAATGGAACACCATGTATATTATTTTTTCAGTATACGGAGAATTAAAAAATGAACATTTTTTATATTTAGAGTATTTCAAAATTTTTAACGGTTTGGCAGATATTTGCGGTTTTATATTTCATATGGCATTTTCCACAGTAAATTTTTATCAAAGCCACCCAATAATTTTTCTCTCGTATTTTACCATTGAAAGCGCCATATGAAATAATACTGCGTGTATCTGCGAAACTGTATACAAAAAATGTTCATTTTTAAACTCTCCATCTAATAAAAAAATAATATACAGGGTGTTCCATTTAAAAAAAACAAAGAAAAAATATTTTATATTTTAGAAAGTTTGGCGTAGAATATTGAACATCCTGTATGAATTACGATTACCATATTTATAGTAAAGTAAGAACAGACCATCTAAAGTAAATACCTAATATCGTTTTGATTTCAGAACAGTTCTTGTATTTTTAATAATTTTTTAAGAAGGGCTGAAATATATATATTTTTAATTTATTTTTTAATATCTCTGAAACTATGGAAATATATTTATTCATATCTTAGGGTTATGTAAAGTGATCTGAAACGAAGCCAAAAATGCAATAATATACAGGGTGTTCTATTTAAAAAAAATCATCCAGGTCCGCTCATACTTTTTTGAGCCACCCTATAGAAGTTAAAATTTTCCTGAAATACATCCTGGTACATAACTTTAGGTTTGCACTAAAACAAAATTTTCAAGTTTTTTATTCTAGGAGCTACAGATGCCCGACCCACTATTGCCGGACCCTGTATGAAGATAGGTAAGTATTAAAAAGATCAAGTATAGAGAAATATTTTTTAGGTAATAATAACAAATAACTAAAGTTAGAAGACGTTTTTGTTTTAAATAGTATATAATACAAAATATATTTCAAAACAGTTATTTAATATTGTCACTTGTTTGGACAAATATTCATCTATAAGAATTGAGTTTTACGTAAAACACAAACACAAACAGAATTAAATTGTAATATTGAGATAACTCTTAGTTATGAAATTAATATCGCTTTCGTTTTGTATGTAAAATTATATAGGAAATGTCATGGATGTTCATTTCCAAGCCAACTCGACACCGTTTTTTTTTCGACCATACCGTATTAAATAAAATGAACGATGACAAAGAACTGATCATTCAAGCTAAAAACACCATCTCTCCAAAATCGCCGCGCCGCGCCGCATCAATTCGAGCATTGTCCAAAGGAAACGCCGTCTTTTCCGCTTCCTCAAACACGATCGGTCGGTTTGTCCGAAATTAGCTGCCTTGCGAGCCAATCGATCCGTCAAATTAGCGTCGTAGTTGCCAGAGAACAATGGACGACTTTCTGTCTCTCTGTATGTGTGTGTGTGTGTGTGTAAAAGAAGCTGCGTATCGCCGTGCCCTCTATTATGTGGTCGAGGAGTCCGTCCGGTCGACAATGACGGCCCCCCTCGCCCCCCTTCTTGACCTCGCCGTCTTGCTCATTTAGCCGTGTTAGCGCGCCAACGGGCCAGATAGATTACGTCAGGATCGCGATCTAGCCGAAAATGATGTATGGCCCTGTCTAGGAAAAAGCCTCGATTGATAAAGGGCATTGTTTGGAAAACCGACTAAAATCGCAAGAAAGAAAGGGCAAGAGGTTAATGACTTCGTTCGCTATTTCAATAAAAATGGTCTTCATGTACAAGAGTTTTAGACTGGACTCACACAGAAAGAGCAAAAGGTGTTATACAAAGTTTATGTGATAGGGTAAAAATAATATGTTCAGACGACAATTCACTAAACAGAGATAAATAATTTATCTCTCAATACTATGACTCAATATTATGTTTTTGTGCTGATAACAGCTGATACAATCTATAAAGATTGTATTGTTTGTTTTTGGATACTACTTTTGGTCAAGTCTTTTGTGATATACAACACCGATGAAGGCTGTAATGCTGGCCGATCCGTTTGTTCATAGAATAAATACATATTATTAAACAAAATGAAAACATACTTCAGCGTTTTCAGAACCTAAAGTCCCAAGAAAATTAATTTAAGAACGTTATTTATTTGTCATTTTTTTACACTTTATGTTTTTGATGAAATTTATTAATGAACATTGAAAATCGGGAATCTCCTTACTGTGTTCTACTTAAATAACATCATGAACGGAAAAAATGTTGTGCGAAGCAACATAGATTACAAAATGAAAAATAAAACAAATATCGGATGGTATTCGGGCGGCCGTCACTGATCCATCATCCCGTTGGCGAGGCCTTAAGGAAGCGCGTCACGTAGAGTGCACCCTGCGGACTGTGAATTTCCAACGCAAACGTCCGACCAATATTTCATTTCCGATTTTTCACTGTATTATGTGTGCGAGGGGCGGCGAAAGAAGAGGCGGGGGCGGGTAAGCGGGGGGTGGCGTAATGGCCTGCCGACATCTGATAGCGGTGGCGCGCGGGGTGTGTGTGTGTGACCGCTGGCGGCAGCGAAGTTTAGACAGTGAAACATCGAATTCAAGAAAATTCTACTCTACCTGATTGTTTCTTGAAAAAAGTAAATCTATACAGACAGAAAAATTTGAGTATTCTCGCTGTTGGAATATTTAACTTAGGCCACGGTAATTGACACGGTATAATGTAGATATTTGGATCAAATGTACTTGGATCCTGCCATATCATCTTCATAATTTTCAGCTTATTGAACCAATTCCAATAATGGCTAGCCATATTTAGATAATCTCTTTGTAATTAGGATCATTGTTGTCTATTGTTGGCTATGCGAGCCCAAGTTATCCCTGTTCATTTCCTAATATTATAGTCACATCAAGGAACTAAATGATCAATCCCAGAAAATTGGCCTTAAAATGAACTTGAAGAAAACCAAGATAATGAGCAGCAATATCCATAACGTTACCATAGACAACGTTGTTATTGAAAACGTATATACAGGGTGTTTCAAAACAAATGCGAAAAACTTCAGGTGGCGATTCCTTGTTCAAAATAAAGGGTGGTTTGCTTTATAAACGTTGGGTCAAAAGTCAACCATTAGGGAGATATCGCGGTACAAAGATGGCGGAAAAATAATGTTTTTATTTTTTATCTTGAAAACGAAAAGAGATAGACTAATGAAATTTTACGGATTACTGTTATGAAAACACACTTTCTGGTAATTTTTTCACTTTTTTAAAATGAGCGGAAGGGGTTGAAATAAACTACCCCTATCATTCTTGTTAATGAAAGTTAAAGAAAAATCTTATCAAACACATGCAAAAAAAAATAATTTTGATAGTTTAGTTTATTTAGAAACTTTTTTATCTCTTGTGTTTTTTTGATAAAACTCACTGATTTGAAATTAAAAAATAAAATGTAAAGCATTACATGTCAGGACAAAAAACATTTTTAGATAAAGAATCTAGTGGGCAGCTGTAATTTCTTTAGGAAAAAATCTAGTCGGCCGCTGTCACTTTTTAGGATGTTTCTAATATTGTTTTATTTGACATTACCCTACTGCAATACGTTATTATCTAGATTATTATTATTATCATTATTATCACTAGATTCTTAATCTAAAAATATTTTTAGTCCTGACATGTAATGCTTTACATTTTATTTTTTAATTTCAAATCGGTGAGTTTTATAAAAAAAAATACAAGAGATAAAAAAGTTTCTAAACAAACTATCCAAATTAATTTTTTTGCATGTGTTTGATAAGATTTTTCTTTAAATTTCGTTAACAAGAATGATAGTGGTAGTTTATTTCAGCCCCTTCCACTCATTTTAAAAAAGTGAAAAAATTACCAGAAAGTGTGTTTTCATAACAGTAATGCTTCCATACAGTTTCATTAGTCTATCTCTTTTCGTTTTCAAGATAAAAAATAAGAACATTATTTTTCCGCCATCTTTGTACCGCGATATCTCCCTAATGGTTGACTTTTGACCCAACGTTTATAAAGCAAACTACCCTTTATTTTGAACAAGGAATCACCCCCTGAAGTTTCTCGCATTTGTTTTGAAACACCCTGTATATTTAGGTCATAAAATCAAGCTGGGTAAAGAGAACCAAATACGGAGATCAAACGCATTTGGCCTGGGTAGCATTTGCAAATATGAGCAGCGATATTTTCAAGGATAAAAAGGTGCCCATCAACCTAAAGAAAAAGGCTTACGACAGCTGCATTCTACCTGTGCTTACGTATGGCTTAGAGACTGTGGTAATTACCCGAAAAACAGCAGAACAACCAGGAAGTTCACAACCAAACCAAACCAAACTAAGATGGAACAATATGATATATCCATATAAAATTACATTTTGGCTTTCAGAATTTATAAAAATATGTAGAACTTCTTACTAGTAATTTCAGATGTATTTTATTCTAAATTCGAGACCTTCTAGTAAAACAATTTTTCGGAATAAAACTTGTTTATGATACGTAATTATGCTGTTTTATTATCAAAATTTGTTACCTATAATTTTAACACACTTATTCAAAATTAAGTTAGAAAACTTCGAGATTAAATCCATTTATTTTTGATCTCGTTTTATTTAGTACCAGTTTATTATGAAAAGCGAATTTAAATATCGTCAAAAAACTAATTATATCAGTTTTTTTTCTGTTTTGACGCTAGCGATAACAGGCTAATAAATATTCAAATTTCTTAAATTTATTGCCAGCCAAAGAAGCAAAATAAAAATAAACAACTCTCAGGTATATTAACAACAGCAATATACAGGTATATCGAATATAGTACACAGAAAATTCGAAAAGTGTGATTTTTCCGTAGTCTGTAGTAAAAGTTTTCTTTTATTTTCCTATGGAATTCAAAAAGTGCATGCAAACTAATCAAATTTCGAATCCAAATAACCGAAAAATAACGTACATATATGTATAAACATTTTTAGATTTGTATTTGGAATTTCGGAATTTTACTGCCTTTAGGTTGAGTGACAGACAGCTTCGCAACGTACGTAAGCGACATCAAAAAAAAAACTTTTCGTCGCTTATTGAATATTTTCGCTTGACAAAGAGTTACAAGACCAGATGCGGAGCAAGAGAGTGAGAGTGACAGATTTGTTAATTTTACCAAAGTAACGTTTCTTTCCCTTCCAAAATAAACGGTTTGACGTTGAAAGTTTGTACCGGTTTTAGGTTTTCAATTTTCATGAAATGGGTCGACAGAGTCCTGGACCGCTTATATAAACTTTCAAGGCTGTAAACATATAATATATTTTAATTTCGAGTTATCAAAATTAAAATATTTTAATCTTCAAAACGAATATGGAATTAAAGACAAAGAAGTTTACAATAACCAGATACGAAGACAATTACACATCAGAAGTCCATAAAGTGAAAAGTAAGACACTAACACAAAGACTGATAACAAAAAACGAACAAACATTCAATAGTTTACTGGAACAGGTAAAGAAATTGAAATATATACAAAAAAGTAAAATGGTTAATATTAAATAGACAACAATTAAGAAAAGAATGCCTTCGAGGACTGGATCAAGTACCATGAAGAAGGAATGTTGTACTTAATCTGTATGTTTGCATGTCTTATATTATGTGGAAATAAATTCAGTTATTATAAAACAAATAATTTAATAAGAAATAAAGTATGGAAGAACCAACTAGACAAAGTATATAAAACTTTAAAACACATCAAAAGTTTTGTGGGTGACCGTTTTTCGTGCTAGTGAGTGAATAAAGGTTCCGTTTTTTCCTTTTTAGGTACAGAAGAACTCTAAAAATCAATATTATGAAGCATTATAAAGCAAAATTTAATTCTTAATATTGTCAATTGAAAATTATATTGAGGCTGAAATAATTTGAAATTCGATCATGCTTCGAAGGAAACCATCACAAGTATAACGAATTTACTGCATAACGAAAAAATAAATAAAAATAAGCACTGAATAGATAAATATGATCCGCATCCAGAGTTCCAGTTTCAAATCAGAAATCGACGCAAACCTTGCATTCTTTCTTCCGTTTCCAATTTTTCACTTCGATCTATTTGGAGAAGGGTTTAAAATCTCGACCGCCCGAAAGGCTATCCGTCAAACGGCGAGGCCAGATTATGTCCCTAATGCGGAGATAAGACCGGAATGACCGCGATATTCAAATTTTAAGCCGCCGCTCGGGCCGCAGCTCCTTTTGTGGCCCCGGAGGCCGAGGCCCCATCGCGTATTCAGGGGGCATCGTGCGCGCCCTTATTAAAGTCCAATGGAGAGCCAAGATTTAAGGCCAAGACGAAATGTATATTTTTTAGGGGGGTCAAAAGGAGATAGATGTGGGCGAACGGTTCGCGATACGAAGATGGAATATTTTAGGCAGGATGAAAATATTGCTCTACTTGGTTTTATTATCAATTATTGATGGTCTAGAAGTTTGCATAAGGAACCGGTTTGATAGATCTATTTATTATTAAATTATCGGCCCTTCTTTGTTTAATGAAAGATCTTTGATTTATTGAATTCGCCTGTTAATCATTAGTTGATGATGCTACTATGGTTAGCAAAACGTGATGAATATAATGTTATAATACGAAAAGTTCTAACCTCCCCTGTATTAGTAATTATACATATAATATAAAATTAGTAGCAGGTTAGTCTGCAGTTATCTATACTAGTATATAAAATCCTTAAGTGACTGACATACTGATTAATCACGATCCTGCTCAAACCACTCAACGTAAGAAGCTCAATTTTGGCATACAGGTTGATTCTAGGGTGTAGAGGTTCGATAAGAAGGGATTTTTCGAAATTCCAGTTCCAAGAGGGTGAAACTACCCCTCAATATTACAATATTTTTTATTTAAAAAACGGTCAAGTTTCCGAAAAAACACTTAAACACGTATATTTTATTTTGTTTTGTTACATATTTTAAGATTTTTTAAAAATGTATACAGGGTGTTTCTAAAAATCTGGTCATTGATTAATCACGATCTTGCTTAAAGCGGTTGACGTAAAAAGCTGATTTTTGGAAAACAGATTGACTTTAGTGTTTAGAGGTTCGATAAGAAAGGATTTTTCGAAACTCGAATTCTAAGGGGGTGAAACTATACCTCAAATATTAAAATATTTTTTATTTAAAAACCGGTGAGTTTTTCGGAAAACTCTTAAACACGTATATTTTATTTTGTTGTTTTACATATTTTAAGATTTTTTATAAATTTATACAGGGTGTTTCATAAAATATGACCATTGAGTAATCACGATTCTGCTTAAACTGCTTGACGTTTAAAGCTGATTTTTGGCAAACGGATTGACTGTGGGGTGTAGAGGTTCGATAAGGAGGGGTTTCTCGAATCTCAAGTTCCAAGAGGGTGAAAACGCCCCTCAAATATTACAATATTTGTTATTTAAAAAACGGTTAGTCTTTCGGGAAAACGCTTGGACAAGCATCATTTATTTTTTTTACATATTTTGAAATTTTTTAAAAAATCATACAGTTGTTGTTCCAAAAAGTTGGGTAATTTCTTAACCACGATTCTGCTTAAACTACTTGACGTAAGAAGCTTATTTTTGGCAAACGGATTTTTCGAAAGTCAAATTCCAACAAGATGAAACTACCCCTCAAATATTACCAAATTATATAATAATATCGCCATATTGTTTTCGAACGAAGTCGCTGGTACACGCTAGTATAATATAATGTAATTTTCTACAAAGTATTAATGACTGTGTACTATATTCATTATCTCTCTCTCTTATACATCATTTATAGGAATATCAATAATCTGCGTTATCATATCTTTGTTATTCAGTATAAAAAATCACTGTTCAAAAGAAATTGTTAATCATAACTTATAAAATTATGAAACTTAGTGACCTTTCAGATTAAAAAAAAATACAGTAGTATTACACTTGCATTAAAGCTTTTTTAATCATATACTTACATATTTTGGAAAACAATATCTATATCTATGTCAAGAGAAATTATGATTGAACTACTAAAGACGTACTACTATGTAGAATTTATACTTTAGTTAAAATAAAAAACACTAAATAGTGTATTGCTTAAAGTCGCTCATAATTTTTCGTATTAAGATTGCAAAATTTGTATCTGTTAAAGATCGTTCTGAAAAAATCATCATTGGGTAACATAATTGCATAAATTCTGATTCACAAGTCTTTGTAACAGCGAATGATCTGTCTTGATTATACAAATTCATTGTCAACTACAGAATAATGTATTAAATTACTAAATCATCTAAAAAAATGTTTTTCTTCAATATAGTGATATCTACCGGGTGGAACATAGTCAATGGAGACAGGAAATCCCATGCAAACTTGGAACTGTCTAAATATTGGCTCCCATGTTAATTTTCCAGCGAAGATATAACTATATTTTTTAAAGATCTGCGTATGCTGAATATACATGCCAAATTTGAAGAATTTTGGACAAGCCGATTAAGTAATTTAAGAAAAATTGCGTCTATTTTTAAATTAAAACTGAACAGGTAACAATGCAAATCAAGGTAAATGTCAGCATATAACCTTAAGTTGTTAACCTATGATTTTATCATTCTTAAATATAATTTGTTGTGATGGCTTCATTACTGCGTTATAGTACCTACAGTTAGTGTCCCTGAAATGTATTTTTTAATTTAAAATTCGTTCGAATTAGGCAAAAGCCGCGCGGCGGCTACACAGAAAGCGTTTGCATTTTTTTGCGTGTGAAGCCCTTTTGCGATTTTAGCCTTTGAAGCTTTTATTTCGATTTGTGTCCATTTAAAACACGCAAAAGAAGCGGCAGGTCTCCAGTTTCTATCAAGCTGCCGATTAGTAACGCAAAGCTCTTGAAATTCCCGGCCCGTTCAACAATCAATCCTTTGAGAAAGAGATAGGCGAAATCGGCGCGGTTAGAGTTGAAAAGAGGAAGATGAAAGATGTGCTCGGATCGAACGTTGAACGTTGGCTTTTGAATTTTAGGATATGATTTATCAAACTTTTTGAAGTGAAACTTTTTTATGCGCCGCTGGGAGTAAAAATTCAAGGCCGTGACATACGAGCTAGCGAGATGGCCCTGACACACGAACTAGTGGTAACGAAAAGTGACAACGGCTTAGAAATACGTAGTAACGCCACAAATTACCTATAACAGATGCGAAAGAACACCGAATTACGCGTTCAGGTTTCTGTGGCCTTCAGAAAGAGTTCATAGACAATCCGCATCAATGTATAGTTTGGGTTATTATTTGTTTGGGTGAAAATAATCTGCACCAATATGTTATCGAGGCATACAAAAAGGTCCACAGACTTCGAGACATACGAAAAATCAAGTCCATTTAGCGTGTGTCGTAATTTTCACACCTTAAAAAATTAGTTTTATATAGCTATATCAACTGCAGCGACTATGAAAAAAGCTGTGTGATTTTCATAGAAAATAAGGGCACCTGTAATTCATTTGAGAATGTTATAAATCGCTAAAAGAGGTTTCAAATCTCTTGGATTTCTATTAATATTAAATAAATTTTATTAAAAATTGAACTAAAATTGTTAGTATCATTAAAACAATTCAAATTCAAAAATTGTATCAGTCAAATTCCCTCATTTAAGGTGAATATTAAAGTAAATATAAATATAGCTCATTCTAAGCTCTACTTATCTTTAAGAAAAATTTAAATCATTGTTGCAATTGGGCCTTAATGCCATTTCGAATGAACAATAGTATTAATAATGTAATAATAATAAATTTTATATCATAGTGTGTATTAAAACTACTAAAACACTTTTAAATTGGTATTATATTAACAACTTTTGTTTTTTAATCCAAAAAAAAGTTACCAATTTTCTCAATCAAAATATTTGTGGTCCTGAAAAGGACCTTCGTTCGTCAAGGTAGGTAATGGGTAAACGGTAAAAAAACAGGATAATGAAATTTAAAAAATTACAAAAATTGTTCAAAAGTGCCTCCCTCTTGCATTAAACAATAACCCAAACGATCATAAAATCCCCTCCTCACATTGGATAACATATCAGGGGTGACAGTGTCAAAGGCATTAAATATTTTCTGCCTTAACTGCTCCAAGTTTTGAATTTCTTCATGGCCGTAAATTTTAGATTTTATGTACCCCCATAAAAAGAAATCATTCACCGAGAAGTCAGGTGAAATTAAACGTCAGTCTAAACAAAACTGTCATTTTTGAAAACTTGTCAAAATTTGGACACACGCTAAATGGACTTGATTTTCCTATGTCTCGAAGTCTGTGGACTTTTCTGTATAATCTCACAGTAATTTAATAGATTGCTCGTCATATTATATCAGCTCGTAGGAGATTAGGAAAAAAAAAGATATTTATAGTATAAAAAATTAATTTATTTAACAAAATTTAATTAAAAATGTGACAAAATAGTTACCTTTCTATTGGTTCTATCGGACTTTTTTCGACTATATAAATCTTTATTTTTTGTAAACTTTAATGCATAAAATATTTTCAATCTAATAAATAATTTAATGATGTAAATAAGAGAAAATTTCTCACATGGGTGGTCAAATTCTATAGTTTTCATTATATCAAACCGACTGTGAATGTTTTCTTCAGTGCATAACTCATCAAAATTTAATAAAAATAATTTTTCCAGCCTGTAAATAAAATGAACAAATTTTTCCACTTTCATGATCAAAGACTTTTAAATGGGTAAATAATTTCGAGTTATCCAGAGATTCGGATTCTTTCGCAAATTTTAGACAAATATCACATTGATGTATTTAAAGACCCTTTTTAATGATGTAGTCAAACATAATTAAAGGCATTTTGAGTTGAAAACATTTCTCAGAGGCTGTTTGATATAATGAAAACTAAAAAATTTGACCACCCATGTGAGAAATTTCCTCTTATTTACATCATTAAATGATTAATTAGATTGAAAATATTTGATGTATTAAAGTTTACAAATAAAGATTTATATAGTCGAAAAAAGTCCGATAGAACCAATAGAAATGTAACTATTTTGTCACATCTTTAATTAAATTTTGTTAAATAAATTAATTTTTTATACTATAAATATATTTTTTTTCCTTATAAATAAACACATTTGCATCCCATTTTAAATAAGATATACAAATTACCAAAACTTAGAAATAACAGTTCAAAAGTTCAACAAAAATCCTACACGCGTTTTTAAAAAGAAACATATAACCACGCACTGTGTCATTCCAGCAAGCGAATACGACACAGCATAGGTTTCCGGACTAAACGACTGGTGTATTTACACCACTCAATAGGCGTGTCGGGTTTGACGAGCGGTTTCCGATGCAGTCGCTTTCTTTCGCATCTGTTATAGGTAATTTGTGGTAACGCGATGTGTATTTGTGCGCACTCCACGTGTTTATCAAAAATATTGATATTTTAATACAAATTTTGTAAAACTGAATCAAATTATTAAGAGTAAAAAAACTTTTGTTACACGTAAAAAACTATTTTTATTATTTTTTTTTATTTACGGAAATAAAACTGTTACTCGTAAAAACTATATACTTTTAAATATAAGTTTGTAGTCTGCAACTATAAACTTTTAAACTAATATTTAACCATATATTTTCTGTGATAAACCATATATTTTCTGTGATCTATAAATTAATCCCTTACTACGATTTTGACTATTATTAGTAAATTATAAGGCATACACGTAGTATTAACAGCTAAGGTTATTAAAAAGCGAATTAAAGAAGACGCGACAAGCGAACGAACATATGACGAAGCGTGAGACGAAGTGCATTGTCCAGTTTAACCCTATACCAGATGTCACCCTTCGGATATGCTTTCTCTAATAGAGCCGGCGAAGCGTGTAAAAAGTTTAAAGTTCTTTATCTGCATGGGGGCCGATAATAACGTTGATGGTCATCAAAGTAGGACATGTGCCTCAGCGGGATGCCAAAAACAATAGTCTGCAATTGCGCCAGATGACGAGAGCCCCGATAATGTCCGAATCATATCGAATCGATTATTTCGACGGTGGACTTTCAAGTTATCAATTTTAGGAACACAGGATCGTTCAAATTTATATATAGATATCTGAAATACAGAATTATAACAAAACGTGAATCGTTATTTATTAACAGGTTTTTATAATTTTAGACACAAAAAAAATTTAACATGATTTTTAGAATTTATTTTGCAAAATTCCTACTGATTTTAACAATGATAATGTTTCTGTTGTCCTATTATGGGGCCTCAAATCATGAAATCATGCAGTGAGGAAAACCTAAAAACTTTTATTTCCAGTCTCTTGATTTCCTAAAATTGTAGGATTAATTCTAGAGATGAAGATTAACTCCACTTATTTTCCAATCCTACATTTCGAATTCCAGACACCATCGTAAACTTTCCTAATTTAAATACGGAACTGAATTTTTATTTCACTATTCAATACCCTACATATCTGCTAAATAAATTATGATATATCATACCTTTTGATATGTTTGAGGAAATCAGGGTTGGGTAGGGTTAGGTTAGGTCTCAATAAAAAAAATATTTTCTCTTACTTTTCAAGTCCAAAATAATCGAGTTATTTTACTTTAAAAACTAAAAAAAAATATTTTTTTCTTAAGTTGTGCGAACTACTATATCTACCCCTAAAAATATTTACACTTATTTGAGCCTCACCCTGTATATTTAATATAAATCAAGTAAAAATTGCTATTTCCTTGAAAACATTTTACAGCAATATCTGTTTTTGGCGGTTTTACCTTTTAATATTTAGCTATGACGCTGGACTTTCGGGTCACTCTCAGGAAATATACGGGGTGGTCCGAATGTTCGTATAGATGTATGTCCAAAAATGCTAGTTTCGAAGATACAGGGTGTAGAAGTTGCATTTTTATTTCGATTTTTTCTAAATAATTTCTGCAGTAACGTCAATATTTGGATTAAAATTGGTGTCTGGGAGTTTTTTGACATGAGAAATTTGATTTTGATGTCAATATGACTCCTACTAGTAGAGGGCGCCACCTACATATTTTTTAACTTGTTTGAAGAGTAATAACTTTTCGTCCGTACTTGTATAAAACTACTGAGTAAAAAAATATACATTTACAACGCTTTTTACGTAAAAAAGGTCTCTTGGTGAAAATCGCTACGAGTAATGGTTTTCGCGATATTTGGAATCGAAATTATCAATACCTGTCATCACTGACATAAATTAAACATATGTTGACTAAATAGTTATTAGACTGAGATCATAAATTTGAAATGTTTTTGTACCAAAAGTCCAACAAAAACTGTTTTATCATCATTTTATGCAGAAAAAATATGATTAATTTAAAAAAATAAAAATTTCCCAAATTTATTATTTCAGTGAACTAACTATCTACTCAACGTGTTTATTTTTCGTTAATAATTAGCGATGGGAACTATCGAATGAATTAGACTATGGAATGGTTAATGAATGAATGATTTCAACTATCGAATGGTTTTATTCGAATAAAATCATTCATTCATTTGTATACTAAAGCATATGTGACAACCTCGCCGTGCGACCAAATGGTTATCGTTGCGCCACGACTATCGAATGCTTTTGATAAATGAAAAATGAAATTTAGTATTCGTTTGATTTTGTATGCGTCAGTGCATTATTAGTTCTTCCAAATTTTATAACTTCGCCGTATAAATACTGTGCTATTTTTGCGTTTATTAAAATAGTTAAAATACTAAAATAGTAGTTATTTTTTAATTTTATTTATTGACGATTGTGTGCATGTGCAGGTGGTCAAAATTTTTCCGAAAATTTGTATGGTTTTCCGTAGTCCGATCTTTCAATTATTTAATTTTATATGGTATATGATTTATTTTTTAATGGGAAATTTTGAGAAGTAGCAATTTTTAAGAGAGATGATATGAACTTTGAATTAATTTTAAAAATACATATTTGTATTTTAGATGTTTTAATAATATGAATTAGTTGAACTTAATAATCATATTTAAGTAATGTGGTTAATAAATGGGGTAATCGAACTCAAACTATGGGGTGAGAAAATTAAAATGAAAGTTTTACAGGTGCCAATTTTAAAAAAAAGTTAACGATTTTGTATTTTGTTTATGCTAATTCTCTTACATGTAGTTTTTTGCGAAGAAATATTTCATTTATTTTTTAAAGTAAATGCCAGTAAAAGTAAATATAATTTTTAAATAGAAATATGAAGCACCTAATATAAATAATTTTGATTTCTAATTTTTTATTTATATTTTCGTTCCATTACACTGCATGATTAGAAAATTAATAAATGTTTATATTTCATGATTTTAAAATTTGTTGTTAATATAACAAATTAGTTCTGTAATTATTATTATTCAATAAACCAACGTTGCCAAAAAATTTAGAGACTATATTATTTTTAAATAGGATCTAATATAAATAATTTTGACATCTAATTTGTTGTTTATATTTTGCTAATACTTAAAAAAAATATTTATATTAAATCATTTTAAATTTTGTTGTTAATAGGTATAACAAATTATTACTGTTATTATTATTTATTAAACCAGTCTTTGCTTAAAAACATTAAAAATCATTTTCTTACATCCAAAATAACAAGTATTATTGCAGTGTAACAACAGGATATTAATAAAAAAAAATTCAGAATATATAGACATACTATCCCTAACTAACTAAAGCCAAACAATAATATTCTTTGCTAATATCAACTAATACCAAAATATGGCAACAGCGCCCTTCATAATGTATTTTCTGTGTAAATACTAGCACCTCAATAAAAAAAATAATGTGTCGTTATCTATATCTGACTCCGCAAAAAATCAAAGATGCCGGCTTCTTTCATAGCATTGCCACCGACCGCTGTCGGGTTTGGAAACCTACGTCGCCGGGCGACAACTAAAATTCAGTTGATATTTTATTATAATCGATCCTGACGAATAAATGAATTTCATAAATGAATGAATTTTATAAATGAATGGTTTTTGCTGCCGAATTACTAGAATACAATATTTCAAGGCAGATGACGGATCTATTCGATAATTTTTATTCGAATAGTTTTCAACGAATGTTTTCTTACTATCGAATTATTCGAATTAAATGCAACTATCGAATGTTTCGATAGTATTCATTCGATAGTTCCCACTACTATTAATAATGGCATGTATTGACTAGTTCTATTCTAAATATCTTGAGAACGGTTGCTCGTAGCCATTTTTACAAATATATATTTTTTACGTAAAAAATCACAGAGATGTATATTTTTCCCTCGGTAGTTTTATACAGGTACGGACAAAAATTTATTACGCTTCAAAACAGTTAAAACAGGTGGCGCCCTCGTATTTTATTTAAATTTGTAGCATGTAAAAAATTCGCAAATTATCATTTTGCGATAACTTTTTCTCTCAAAGAATAATTGCAGATTGAGTCGCTAAAAAAGACCAAACTTCCTCTAATCCGGCTTTCTTCGTACTCCGTTTCTCTTTCCTTCTCTGATTTTCTTTTTTGCCAAAAAGACTTTTCAAATTTCCGTTCACGGTCAGCGGCGCAACCCGGCCATTAGCATATGGTTTGGAGGCACAAAAGATGGCACGAAGCCGCGATTATTTATCGCGGCGACCGGAAAAAGGGCTCCAGATGCCAGGGAGAGAGAATGGGATAGCCGTGAAACATCTTGTCTTTGCCTTAAAATCACCATAATGTTGGGGGTCCCTTCCTCCTACGATAAAATCTGCCGGACTCGGGAAAAGACAGAGCGAATGAAGTTGGGCATTATCGGTTGAATATGGGTAGTAAAAGTTTAAATTAATCTTATTATTTTTTTTCCAATATTTGCATTGAAACAGTAGTATTGGATAGTGCCGTGTTAAGTAGAAAACCCTTATCTGATGCATTGAATTAAGATTATTTTTGTTAATATTTATACTACTATATTAGATTTACACCCCCTTCAAGTGAAACTATATATTATTTCCAAAATAAAGTGTTTTGATTCTTATTATTTTGGAAATGCCTTAAAGTTTTAGTGACACTAGTATATCAATTGCAGTTTGTTGTAGTTCAGTAAACGAATCGAAAACCGGTATTCCAAAATATCTAGGCCCTTGACACAATTATTGTATTTATGTCAATAATACAAATTATAATATATACAAGCCACAGCAAGAGTAATCTATACTAATATATAAAATCCTTAAGTGACTGACATACTGATTAATCACGATCCTGCTCAAACCACTCAACGTAAGAAGCTCAATTTTGGCATACAGGTTGATTCTAGGGTGTAGAGGTTCGATAAGAAGGGATTTTTCGAAATTCCAGTTCCAAGAGGGTGAAACCACCCCTCAAATATTACAATATTTTTTATTTAAAAAACGGTCAAGTTTCCGAAAAAACGCTTAAACACGTATATGTTATTTTCTTTTTTTACATATTTTAAGATTTTTTAAAAATGTATACCGGGTGTTTCGAAAAATCTGGTCATTGATTAATCACGATCCTACTTAAAGAGCTTGACGTAAACAGCTGATTTTTGGAAAACAGATTGACTTTAGGGTGTAGAGGTTCGATAAGAAGGGATTTTTCGAAACTCGAATTCTAAGGGGGTGAAACTATCTCTCAAATATTAAAATATTTTTTATTTAAAAACCGGTGAGTTATTCGGAAAAACTCTTAAACACGTATATTTTATTTTGTTGTTTTACATATTTTAAGATTTTTTATAAATTTATACAGGGTGTTTCATAAAATATGACCATTGAGTAATCACGATTCTGCTTAAACTGCTTGACGTTTAAAGCTGATTTTTGGCAGACGGATTGACTGTGGGGTGTAGAGGTTCGATAAGGAGGGGTTAATCGAATCTCAAATTCCAAGAGGGTGAAAACGCCCCTCAAATATTACAATATTTTTTATTTAAAAAACGGTCAAGTTTCCGAAAAAACGCTTAATCACGTATATGTTATTTTCTTTTTTTACATATTTTAAGATTTTTTAAAAATGTATACCGGGTGTTTCGAAAAATCTGGTCATTGATTAATCACGATCCTACTTAAAGAGCTTGACGTAAACAGCTGATGTTTGGAAAACAGATTGACTTTAGGGTGTAGAGGTTCGATAAGAAGTGATTTTTCGAAACTCGAATTCTAAGGGGGTGAAACTATCTCTCAAATATTAAAATATTTTTTATTTAAAAACCGGTGAGTTATTCGGAAAAACTCTTAAACACGTATATTTTATTTTGTTGTTTAACATATTTTAAGATTTTTTATAAATTTATACAGGGTGTTTCATAAAATATGACCATGAAAGGGGGACTCAAGGGGGACTCAATAGGGATGAAAGATACCCTCGCATAACCGCTAAGTACTTCTAATTCTTGATTAAATTATACAGGTAATTTAAAAATAAGAACCTTTATTCTTTCGCAAAGATAAGAATCCATAGGCACTAAATCCGGCAGCCTCGACGGCCAACAACTGGGATCTTGGTTAGCTAATCAATTATTCTCGAAATTGGCTGCAAAAATTAGCTGGCTAAGATCCTAATATCATGGTCCCAATGATATTAGGAAATTAGCAGGAATAATTTGGGCCCGCATAGCCAACAATAAACAACAATGGGGAGGCTACACCATAATTGGAAATGGTTGAATAAGCTGAGCTTGATGATCATAATAAATTACAAAAATCTCTCCAAGTTAACATGAAACCAAAAGTTAATAACAGGTTGAATAAACACGGAAAAAAATCATTTCTATATTCAAGACCAATCATACACTTAAAATCTTACACTTTCTTTAAGGATAGTATTCTTTCCATGAGTACAACAAATATTTGGAACCATTTTACTTTTACACTTGCTTTTTAAATACAGTTATAGTCACTTTAAGTAATTTTGAATCTAAAAAAAAGAATAAAATGACTTATATTTAAGAAAAACTTATATTACTATCAAGTGAATAAATCCTTTAGCAACGAAGAAACTATTATTAAATGAAGTATAAATGCTTTTATATACTAATAAGTCGGTATTCTTAACTTTTTTAAAACTTTTACTTGAAATCGGTGTATTAAGACTTTAAATAAGTGTATTATTCTCGGCGCGAGAATAACACCCCATTTCCAAGAGTTACTATTCTTATATTAAGTGACCATCCCCAACAGCAACAACGCAACAGTGCATTCCTGATTCCTATCTTCATTTCTTTGGGTTTCTGTTTCTCTTCTGCGACACGAGACGCGCCGGGTACTTTATATAAAGTTTTTTTGTCATCGTTTGTGCTTGTGATATGTTAAAATGGAGGACCTTCTTCAGGCATGGGAGATGACGGATTTGATCCCAAAATTTCAAGGTAATTTTAGCAATAATCCTACATTATTTGGTGACATTGGTTTGAGGTTAGGGGGACTCCATTTTAATATGCATTATTTCTTATACACTGGTGGTAAACTAGGTATGTACGCTTTTGGAATGATTCAATTATGTTTTAACAATTTTTATTACTGTCTCTCGTTTTTAATTAGCGATGCCGCTGTCCAATATCTACCTATATTGGGAAATTACACAGTTTTATTGTATTTTCTTATTACGAAAAGCATATAATTTGGTAGGTGATGGTAAGTATTAACCATATTTCGGGGTTATTCTGGTGATATTTCAAAATTCCATACCTATTGTAAATGGAAATTAAGAAAAGATTTTACCAAAACAAGAGTTTCTAACAAAATCGAACCCGAACCTCCGAAAGCATAGGGAACACGTTACCGAATTTTGTGAGAACTATATAGTTTTTCGATCCCGGTTAATATTCGTCCTAAGAAAAACTAGTTTATCCTAAAATCGGGTTTGCCCGATAACATACATGAATATAATAGAGTTGGGACATGCTAAAAAATTTAATTTCCATTTCCCCCTAACCTCCAACCAATGTCATCAAATAATGTAGGATTATTGCTAAACTTACCTTGAAATTTGGGGATCAAATCGTCATCTCCCATGCCTGAAGAAGGTCCTCCATTTTCACATATCACAAGCACAAACGATAATAAAAAAACTTTATAATTTTATAAACTACCTAGTCGGCGCGTCTAGTAACTAACCTAAAAGTAAGAAGAGGCTTTATTTTATAGTAGGTGATATTACACTTGAATAAAGTAATTATTACATGCACACAAAGAATTTCTATACTTAATGCAATAATTTGCTAATTTACAAATAAGTATAAGTAGTACTCGAAACAAGATTTTATCTCGAATTGTCTGGAGTGTAGTTATAATCTTAATTTCAATACTAGGTAAATCTTAAATAAAAGATAAATTTTCTTAGCTTCTAAGGATAAGGTTTTCTTGAAAAAAAGTATAACTAGATTTGCGGAATGGGGAAACTAGCATATCGTTCGTTTAAGATTAATAATCTTTAAGCCAGTTTAGCTTCTATTCCGTGCAGGTACTATTTAAAAGAAAGATTTATAAAAAATAAACCAGTTCTCCAAAGGAAAATAAATCAAGCCCCTCGCTACGCGATATTAATAAAAAATCAAACCCGATCTGCATAAAGTTGATTAATAGGCACGAGCAAGGGGTACTTTAGCCAGGTATTAGTATTGTACCTTCGGCACACGCTCTACCGGTTCCTAATGTCGTCCGTCGTCGTTCTCATCTGTGCAGTTAAATCATTTACGCGTGAGAGTATATGCTCGTCCTTTTCCACTGTATTGCATGTCTTTGTTCTCCGTCTTTGTCGGTCGCGTGGACAAGACACCGTTCGAATAATTAGCCGGCACGTGAAAGGGGTCCGAGTGCATCATCCTTGCACGCGGCGTATAAAAAAGTTAAGGAAGATACTGCAACCGGTTTTCAATTTTAGAGGGTAAATTAATAAGGTTCGTGCTTTTTTTTTGCAAATCTGAACCACGTGACGATATCAGATTGTTCTTAGAATTGAATAGTTATTCTATTTTTTGCAAAGGTATTATTTTGTTCAGGTCCTAAAAATTAACCCTAAGTTAGTATGCAGATTTTTTTAAACTATTCTATATTTTCTGGTAATGTTTCTGGAAAATTGATCTTTACATGGAACAATTAAATTTTAGATCCACCAATTATAATAGTTCAAAAAAACTAGTTCACTGCTTCATTCACAAAAAAGAAGATTCCGATACAGCTAGACGGAAATTTTAGGATAAATACAATTTTGAAGTAAATAGTATATTAAACAATGAGTTTCGAAAACGACGTTTTGCACACGAGTTCAACAGTTTGTTGGCTCGAGCCGCAGGCAAGAACCACAAATCGAACGAGTGTACAAAGAAGTTTTCGAACGAGTTTTTTTACGCTATTTTTTCTACGACTATAAATTAGCAGCAGACTCACTCAATTTATGTCAGTTTTGTGGAATAATTTGCGATGTAATGATGACACTTTCCTGACGGCTGCGTTGCGTTTGCCGTTTCAGCTAAATATTGGAGGTTAAAAATGTTAAAATTGACACATGTCGTGTGCACTTAAGCACTAATCAAACTAAATCCTTAGCACACGACAGTTTGCAAAACGCCAATTTCAGATCGAGTTTACCGTGTGTCAAACTGCATTACTACTACGACTAGGCTAGTCGTAGTAGAAAAAGTAATATAAAATAAACTTTAACTGCCACGTGTATTATTTAGGAAATGTCAATGCGGCCACACATGTCAGCTCTTCTCAGGGGCGCATATACGGGAGGGGTAATGGGGGTAATTACCCCTCCCAGAAAGAAATTAATTTATTTTAATTATTACTTTCGAAAATCGACAACTATGATGACAACTATATGTACCGTTTATGAACCCTTCCCGGACACAAACGGTACATTGTGAGACAGGAAATTGTAGAGAGAAACGAGCCCTATAACATAGGATACAACATTTTAATGAAAAGTGCTTTCCATAAAATCAATAAAATGAATAATATACGAAATAATATACATGTACTGATTTCTTTCGAAAATCGACAACTATGAAACTATGATCCCTTCCCTGACACATACGGTACATTGTGAAACAGGAAATTGTAAAGAGAAACAAGCCCTATAACGTAGGATACAACATTTTAATCAACAGTTCTTTCCATAAAATCAATAAAATGAAAAATATACGAAATAATATACATGTACTGATTTCTTTCGAAAATCGACAACGATGAAACTATGATCCCTTCCCGGACACAAACGGTACATTGTGAGACAGGAAATTGTAGAGAGAAACGAGCCCTATAACATAGGATACAACATTTTAATGAACAGTGCTTTCCATAAAATCAATAAAATGAAAAATATACGAAATAATATACATGTACTGATTTCTTTCGAAAATCGACAACGATGAAACTATGATCCCTTCGCGGACACAAACGGTACATTGTGAGACAGGAAATTGTAGAGAGAAACGAGCCCTATAACATAGGATACAACATTTT
The DNA here is from genome assembly GCF_002938485.1 of Sitophilus oryzae. NCBI lineage: Eukaryota > Metazoa > Arthropoda > Insecta > Coleoptera > Curculionidae > Sitophilus > Sitophilus oryzae. The sequence goes on from NW_022146866.1 coordinate 212,875, forward strand.
AATGAACAGTTCTTTCCGTAAAATCAATAAAATGAAAAATATACGAAATAATATACATGTTCTGATTTCTTTCGAAAATCGACAACTATGAAACTATGAACCCTTCCCGGACACAAACGGAACATTGTGAGACAGGAAATTGTAGAGAGAAACATGCCCTATAACATAGGATACAACATTTTAATGAACAGTTCTTTCCGTAAAATCAATAAAATGAAAAATATACGAAATAATATACATGTTCTGATTTCTTTCGAAAATCGACAACTATGAAACTATGAACCCTTCCCGGACACAAACGGAACATTGTGAGACAGGAAATTGTAGAGAGAAACAAGCCCTATAACATAGGATACATTTTAATGAACAGTTTTTTTTCCATAAAATCAATAAAATGAAAAATATACGAAATAATATACGTGTACTGATTTCTTTCGAAAATCGACAACAATGAAACTATTATCCCTTCCCTGACACAAACGGTACATTGTGAAACAGGAAATTGTAGAGAGAAACAAGCCCTATAACATAGGATACAACATTTTAATGAACAGTGCTTTCCATAAAATCAATAAAATGAAAAACATACGAAATAATATACATGTACAAATTTCTTTCGAAAATCGACAACTATGAAACTATGAACCCTTCCCGGACACAAACGGTACATTGTGAAACAGGAAATTGTAGAGAGAAACAAGCCCTATACAATTACCTCTCCCAGAAAGAAATTAATTAATAAGATAAAATTTGGTATAAAATAAAATTGTTACAAAAAAGTTAATAATACAAATTAAAACAGAATATCCAAACCAATCCAAGTAGATTTTTTCCACAGTTACAATACCTTCCAGCAAAAATTGAATTCAAATTTAATACTTTTTTGAATATTCACACTACCTCTCCCAGACTCAATCTCTAGATGCGCCACTGGATCTTCTTGATTTATTTTACATCGTATTGCCAGATTAGAATCATGTTCGTGGCTCATTCGAGTATCAAAATACATCAATGATAAAACAATGAAAAATCTCCTTTAACAAAACTGTAATGTTGGCGCTAAATTGAACAGGTCTCTATTAGGGGAATGGCGTAATTGAAGAGACCGCTGTCAGTTTACCACCAATACACCAAAACACTATACTTTGAACACTACATACTGGGTTTGCTAACCATGCATCATCCGAAGATGATTAAAGACTTTTTAATCTCATTAATCTGCTATTTAATATTAAAAGTAAAGTTTTTTGGTGTATTGTAGGGAACTAGTTTTTTTATGCTGTTGTCAAGCCAAAAGTTCCAAACTCAACTGTATTCTTTGAAAAATAATTAATCAAAATAGCCAGTATTTACTAGGATATTTTTGAATCTTGATAATAATTTACAGTATGACGAAGAGAGGGACCTAATATCTAACCGACACTTTCCGACAAGTCGGAATTAACTATCTCTGCGCTGTGGTTGTCATTTTGTGGATCTGCCCAAGCTCACCTGATGATGGAGTAGGGCTCCGACACCGGTAGTGAGAGCAGGTTGATCCACATTATGACAAACACAGCGTAGAATTAAATTTCTATATCAGCAGTTAAGTGGCAAGAATCCTTATATAATTTTATTATATACCTATACTGCAAGAAATTTATTTTCTATTTTATAATTTGACTTGCCTGAAAAAAAAGCCTTTTATCATCCTTTTACTATCGATAGTGCGCCTCGGTGGTACGAAAGTACTACCATTGCACGCAGGCCGCTATCTCCCGTTCGGGACTTAATATCTAACCGACACTTTCCGACAAGTCGGAATTAACTATCTCTGCGCTGTGGTTGTCATTTTGTGGATCTGCCCAAGCTCACCTGATGATGGAGTAGGGCTCCGAAACCGGTAGTGAGAGCAGGTTGATCCACATTATGACAAACACAGCGTAGAATTAAATTTCTATATCAGCAGTTAAGTGGCAAGAATCCTTATATAATTTTATTATGTTAAAAAAATATTTAATGAGAAGAAAATTATTTTTAAATAAACAACCAAGACCACAGATCATTTATTTTAAAAGCAGTATTGATTTTTAAACATGAAAAAAATGAATTGTTTTTTTCTTACTTATTTGTAAGCTTTACAATGACCTAAAATATATATTGCAGATTCAACATCGTTCGCACATACCGTATTAGTTAAAACTATCTTCAATTGCTAAGTAGAGAGAGTTTGAAAATTGATATGTGTAAAATATGGTAATTTTATTGATTATGAGTTTTTATTCTAAATATAATACACACTTAAATTTCAATATTTAGTAAAAATAACGTATTAAGTATGTTTACTATAGTGTGAAAATCATTATAATTAAAATTCATCTTCAAGTTAGATTATGTACCTTGACACATTTCGCCAGTATTACATTCAGTTATAAATATTTGCATTCGTGACATTTCAACTACGATTAGATCACTTTACTATCGGAATTTTTTAATTTACATACAAAAAAGTTTACTGTAGCCACTCGTTTAATTTGTCGCTAGTATAAAACACCTTGTTTTTATGCATACTGTATAAAAATTGGGGATTTTTTAATTAAGTCGGAAGTAAATTGTCCCTGACTATCAAAAAATTAATTAATAAAAATATCTCAAACATAACTATAAAAAAAATATGAAGCAATCAAGAATGAACAAATTAGTAGACTATTCTGATTTTACTCGTTTGGTTGGCAATAAATTTAAGAACGATGATACGTCAATTTACTTAGCTTTTTATCTTCTATCCTTTGCTCTTTCTCGGTTTACGCTATCTGTACCAATAAATAAAATAGTCGGTTTAAAATTAAATTAAGTCCTATGTCAGGTTTAGGCTAAATGAGATTTCATACATGTCGTTTTACAGGGTGTTTCAAAACAAATGCGAAAAACTTCAGGGGGTGATTCCTTGTTCAAAATAAAGGGTAGTTTGCTTTATAAACGTTGGGTCAAAAGTCAACCATTAGGGAGATATCGCGGTACAAAGATGGCGGAAAAATAATGTTTTTATTTTTTATCTTGAAAACGAAAAGAGATAGACTAATGAAATTTTACGGAAGCATTACTGTTATGAAAACACACTTTCTGGTAATTTTTTCACTTTTTTAAAACGAGTGGAAGGGGTTGAAATAAACTACCCCTATCATTCTTGTTAATGAAATTTAAAGAAAAATCTTACCAAACACATGCAAAAAAAATAATTTTAATAGTTTAGTTTATTTAGAAACTTTTTTATCTCTTGTGTTTTTTTGATAAAACTCACCGATTGGAAATTAAAAAATAAAATGTAAAGCATTACATGTCAGGACAAAAAACATTTTTAGATATAGAATCTAGTGGGCAGCTGTAATTTTTTTAGGAAAAAATCTAGTCGGCCGCTCTCACTTTTTAGGATGTTTCTAATATTGTTTTATTTGACATTACCCTACTGCAATACGTTATTATCTAGATTATTATTATTATCATTATTATCACTAGATTCTTATCTAAAAATATTTTTAGTCCTGACATGTAATGCTTTACATTTTATTTTTTAATTTCAAATCGGTGAGTTTTATAGAAAAAATACAAAGATAAAAAAGTTTCTAAATAAACTAAACTATCCAAATTAATTTTTTGCATGTGTTTGATAAGATTTTTCTTTAAATTTCGTTAACAAGAATGATAGGGTAGTTTATTTCAACCCCTTTCACTCATTTTAAAAAAGTGAAAAAATTACCAGAAAGTGTGTTTTAATAACAGTAATGCTTCCATAAAATTTCATTAGTCTATCTCTTTTCGTTTTCAAGATAAAAAATAAGAACATTATTTTTCCGCCATCTTTGTACCGCGATATCTCCCTAATGGTTGACTTTTGACCCAACGTTTATGAAGCTAACTACCCTTTATTTTGAACAAGGAATCACCCACTGAAGTTTTTCGCATTTGTTTTGAAGCACCCTGTATAAAATAAAGTTTCTTGTATGCAACACACTGTATTTTATTTATAAAATTAAAAAAAAAATAATAATAAATTTGAATAAATAAGATTGGGCGATATAATCCAGAAAAATCAGAACCGCTCCGAAATTATCAAAAGTTTTGGGTCGCGACCGTTGTTGCAAGAATAGCGCCAAATAGTATTTACATTGTCCTTATGGGCACTTTCCAATCTAAACTTGTTTCTTTTATCTATGAACTAGTACGCTAACTAAAACATGTTGGTTAGTTATTAACATGGTTAAAGGTTCAAATAATATGAGGCAGTTAAATGTTAAAGTAAAAAAAATTATCTTAAAAATGAAAACGAAAAAAAAAAGATTAATGCATTTCGATAACCGAAAATATTACTGTCCATAAGCCAGGGGTTCGTACGCGATACAATTTAAAATCAGTAACAAGTGTCTACAATACCCCTTATTATTATTTCGGCCGGGAAAAGCAACCCCATGTAATTTTCAGTTACGAATTCCCCTCATATTGAATTTTCAAACGGGAAACACAATACGCGATTATGATTTTCTACCGCAAATGTCATCGATAGGTTATATATCAATCACGAACGCCTCTGGCGACCGACCGGCTTTCGATAAATATGGATCGGACAAGGGTTGACGTCTTTGTTTTAATAAAAATCCTATAACTCGTTCTGCCCTGTCACCAGTAGCGAAAGGAAACGGATTGTGCCAATTCCGGATATAATCCGGAATACAGTATGATTTTGACAGGAACGAGTTAATATTGAAAACAGTTGTGCTATATCCAGAGAGGCAGTCATATCTCAATTTAAATCTTTGTTTTATTATAACCTGTATTTCTCTGTGAGACATATTTTTAAATTTACTTATTTTTACTTCTTTGAATAAGAAGATTACTTACTTACTGCCATTACTGGCTGACGAGTATTTGACACGCATCAGAAGATGGTTACGTAAGGCGTTTTCTTTCATGAGCGTTTCTGTGACTGAAAAGCCCGATGCGTGATGTTATTTCCCTTCCGCACTCCGGACATTCAAAAATCTCATTACTTTGTTGCCCTTTACTTTTTGGTTGTCGTTGGTTAACTGAGTTAACAATTCTCCTCCATTGCGTTCTACTGTGCGCTGCTTCCTCCCACTGATGCTGCATACTTATCCCCTTTAAGCTTTCATGGAAAATATCTTTGTATCTTTTGAGTTGTCCACCCGGTTTCCTCTTCAAGCTTTCACTTACAAGCTCACCGTAAAGATGCATACGTGGCCAGCCCATCTTAAGCGGGATTTAGTAATCATGACTTCAGCGCTCTCGCAGCAACAGTTGTCTTAGGTGTCTCTGTTGCAACTTGTTTAATGCGCTCCTGTGTGTAGGCGGTAACGCACCCAGATTTCGCTTCCATATAACATGGTGGGGATTAGTATTGCTCGGTACACTGCAAGTTTCGTTTTTGTGCTCAAGTCATGATTGTAGAAAACCCGGTCTTTTAATTTCCAAAATGCTCTTGAGGCACTGCTAATTCTGTGCTGAATTTCAGAGTCGATATTGGCCTTTTCCGATATCAAAGTGCCGAGGTAATTGAATTCCGCTACTTAGTTCTTCTCCGATTTTTATAGCACTGTTAAGATTATCCGGGGGATGCACATGCTTTTAGTTTTATCGATGTTCAGCTTAGGCCCAAAGTCTTGTATGTCCAGTTATATGTGTTCAGCATTTCCTGTAATTGCTGTAATGTTTTTGCAACTAGAGCGCAGTCATCAGCGTATTGACATATAATATCAGCGTATAAGAAGATTAAATAATAACCAGAAGAAGAAATAGAAATACTTTAAATATAAAAAATGGTTCATTTTTTAATTTTCCATCTAAACAATGGAATTTTATAAAAAAAATCATCCCGATCCACTAACTCTTTTTTATTAGCTATCCTGTAGAAGTTAAAATATTTTCCTGAAATACATCCTCTACCACATAATTCAGGTTGTTTAAAATTTCTTATTTTTTATTATAAGAGTTACAGGATGCTCGACGCACTGTTGCCGGGTCCGTATAAAGTATTAGGAACGACTTTGAACCGTGGCAAGATTCCTGTTATTTGTGGCAACTTTTTTATAGGTACCCTTATAACATTATGCAAAGAATAAAACTCTCTTTAATTTGGCATATAAATGATCAAAAAATGTTATGAACGTAATGTCGTCTTCAAAATCAGTTATTATTATTATTATTAATTAAACATAGTTGCCGCAACTTCTTGATTGGTACCCTATTAAAAGTATATTCCTCTATTCAGAAAAATACGTAAACATTAGGTTTTGATAAAAAATATGATGAGAGTAATAATCCTGCAGCCAGATTTTAGACTATTATACAGGGTGGTCCGAACTGTATTCCAGAAACTTCGGCAGCATATTCTGCAGATAAAAATAGGTAAAAAAGTTCGTATAAATGAATGTCCTAAAATGCTTAGGGGGTGCTTAGCTTACAGGGTGTAGAAGTTTCATTTTTATTCCGATTTTTCCCAAATAATTTCTGAAGTAACGTTAATATATTCGGATGAAAATTGGTGTCTGGGAGTTTTTGACATGAGAAATTTGATTTTAATGTCAATAAGACTCTTACTTATAGAGGGCGCCACCTACATGTGTTTTAACTGTTTTCAAGAGTAATAACTTTTCGTCCGTACCTGTATAAAAGTACCGAGTCATATACATTTACGACGGTTTTATGTGAAAAAGGTATCTTGGTAAAAATCGCTACGAGCAATGGTTCTCGAGATATTTGGCATCGAAATTATCAATACCAGTCATCATTGACATAAATTAAATCTGTTTTAATAATGTAAATTAATGACTGTTGGTAAATCGTAAATTTGAAATGATTTTGTGTCAAAAGTTCAACAGAAAATTTGTATGTGGCGACCAACACATGTATGTGGCGCCCCCTACAAATAGGGAGTCATATTGATATCAAAATCAAATTTCTCATGTCAAAAAACTCCCAGAAACCAATTTTCATTCAAATATTGACGTTACTTAACAAATTATTTGGAAAAAATCGAAATAAAAATGAAACTTCTACACCCTGTATCTCCGAATTTTATACGAACTTTTTTTACTTATTTTTATCTGCCGAATATGCTGCCGAAGTTTCCGGAATACAGTTCGGACCACCCTGTATAGTATTACTTATATTATTATATTGTTTACTTACCGCTATGTGTCGTGTTGCTTTCAGCATCCGCCACTTCAGTCCTGGACTTCTTGTGCGAGTTTTCTTCAGGGGAAGACGTCGTGGTATCGATCCTCTCCTGCTTGATGATCGGCTTGTGATCTTCACCGTCATCGGTACTCGTCGACGTGGTCAATGGCGACGAAGCTCTTCTTTTTGGAGTCGACGACGCCGCTCCATCCACACATAAATCTCCTGGAGCTGGTAACCTATAAATATCCATAATATTTTTCCTTATAAAATATAACTTAATACCAGAGTTGGGCAAAGACAGCTTTAATTTGGTACAAGAATTATAATTATTATTAAAGTAAAATGTTATATGATTAAAATTTAAAACCAGAGAATAAACGTTTATTAAAAATATGGCCTGAAAACTCTCACTTAAATATAAGATATAAATGATTTTTTGCCATCCTATGATCTAAATTCTACTTCGCTGTGTGACTTGGATGCTGCATCAAAATCAGAAGTATCAGAATATAGATTCCTTTCAGTATTCTCACTTTGGAGAGTAAAATATAAGTGGACCAGCATGTTCACATGACAGTTTATGAGGTCCCCAGTTTGTAAATAATCGCTAAGACAAGTAAAAAGAGCTTGTTTACATCTTTTTTCAAAATGTTTCAAATATACCTGAAAAATGCAAGTGCTTATTATAACAGGAAGGAAAAATGCAAGAGATTAAGTAGTATTACTCAAACATTATTAACAACTCATAATTATAAACCTAATGTAGTCTAATGTAGAGCAATAAATTAAACAAAGGGAAACAATAACCACAGCTTGTGAAGTTCATAGGATGGTTAAAGTCTTTGAATAAGAAGACTAAGGAAGGAGCATAATAATATCCATGTATTCATGCATGGTGGGCAGAAAAAGCACTCTAGGGTGGGGATCCTTGACAGTTCTGTTTGACACATTTGACACATTTGAATTTGATTTGAAATTTTAGGGATTTGTCAGTCTTTACGGAGCTTCTTTATGTTATTTATTATTTATTCTACTAGTGATAGTTGTATAAAGGTAGTATATCTAGATGGAAATTGTGGCAGAACTTAAATTAACAGTGACACTATCGCGATTTATCGAAAAAGACTCTAAAATAGTTGGTTGTGTAACGTGCGGTAGATCTCGGCAAAAATCGAGTGAAATAATGGAACAACTTTTCGCTAGTAAGTGACTATATAATATACATACGTGTAGTAAACCGATAATTTATGAAATTCACTTAAATTAACTAATTATATATTTTTTCTTGCATTTTTGCTTTTATTTACTACTTGTCAAAGATTAGATGTCAAAGAATTTAGATACGTCAATTTGATTTACCCGATTTACCTGCTTCAGTAGCGTATCGGATGTTTGTGTTAATAAATAATTATTATAACTTATCTATTTTTATTAGAATTATATATTTTTGTAACAATTTTAATAACTACCAACATTTATTCACAACGTCAAATAAAACAACATACTATTGAGTCTACCCCACGTCTACCCTACATCATAGTTTTACATTTTTTAAATACAATTAAAACGGCACTGATAAACCGGAATTTAAGTCGGCCATATTTGAGGCCCATCGCGGTGGACTTAAGATTTTTGATATGCTCCTTCCTTAGTCTTCCTATTCAAAGGTTAAAGTCAAATAATTAACCAAAAATATCTAGTTAAATGAGTAATAATTAAACAACTAGGGGAATTAATCACTCGTCTTCTAACGACAAACCTAACCTCAAACTGACATAGACAGTCCGACTATTGACAGTCTCGACATTTACCTCATAGTCGTTTACATAGTTTTGTCCTCTCCAAAAAAATCATATATGGGTATTTCGCCACTGAACCACAAGAAAATCTACAAAATAAAAGAGTTATTTTTTTGTAAACACTGCTGCGTTAACCCAACGGAAACTGCTTGTCAGCATGTTTACAGATACATAAATTTGCCTAACGAACAAAAAAATGCTTAACGTTTCGGAATGTGAAGTCTTTCCGTTGTCGCAAGCAAAAAAAAAATACAAAGAATAAAGAAAAAATATATTTAAAATGTTTAAATGCAACTATTCAAGAACACTTTAGTTTTTTAAAACATATACGTCTACAAAATCCGTTGACGTTCTGTTAAAATGACATATAAAAAAAAAATAATAATAATAGCGAAATACCCATATAGGATTTTTTGGATAGATGAATCCACCACATAGATATAGACATTCTTCATAGTATTGTTGACGCCCAACTCTGCTTAATACTGGAATATTATAACTTACCTTGGACTCGCAGGTGGAGGTGTATGCACTCTACTTCCGGAATTCTTCTTACTACTAATAGGAGCAGATATGCTAGGTCTTCTGCTGTTGATGGAACTTAAAGGTAGGGATCCGTCGTCGTTGTCCCTTTCCCTTTCAGGGTTGATGTAGCACTGGCCGAAATTTTCTTTGTTGCACGTTTGAATTTTGTGCTGGATGAACCTCACGATGTCGGACAGAGCGAAATGTTTCTGACAGATGCCGCAAGTTAAGATATCTTGGTGGCTGTCCGATAGTTCTGCTCCATCTGCGTCTGCTGTAACAAATATACATTTTTATTAAAAACAGTCCCCGCTAAGTACATTTAAATTAAATATAATTTTACTTTTATTCTTGCATTATAGTTAGGATATCAATTAATAATCACAAATGTATTAGCGATATCTTTATATTCTGGAATGGAACAGAGATAGACAGTTCCTTTCTCAATCACATCAATCCAAAAAGTAATTCCATCGGATCTACGATTAAGAAAGAGAAAAACTTCTGTCGACCGTTTCTGGATTCTTCAATAGAAATCATGGAATGGACCATCGTTCAGAACTTCTGTATATAGAAAAACCGCACTTAAGGAACAGTATTTAAATTCTCTATCGAATTATTCTGAAGCAATAACACTAGGTAATGTTAAATGATGGCATCAAGCAATCACTATATGCAGTTATCAAGTATCTGTTATAATATAATAATAGCTCCCGTATATAGCGTTCAACGCCTTGGGACTAGCTAGGTACAGCTTGCCATAGTAGAGCCGTTCGGTATACAAGGAAGGTAATGTGGCTAGCACTACGTTTCAACCGCCTATTATTACCTCAGGATTGTGAATCCCAAGTACTCATTTAAGGCTGAGTCGACATAGGTATCCAAACTATTTTTATTTTAATAGTCGGCTGATGCAATGCCGGGTGTGGGATTCGAACCCACTACCTTCAGATTGATAGACGAGAGCCTGTACCTCTACGCCACCGGGCACCAAGAATCTGTTAAGAATCTATTTCACTAGTCCCAAAGTCCCTAGAAAAGAATATGTTAGAGACTCATTGGTGCACCAGTATAAACGGAACTATATATATAAATTCGGGTCAGAACGTCCTACGACGTTGTCCGATGCCTAACTTCCACCCTGTGCGATTTTCCCATCGATCTTCGGTCAGATTTTTCTCGCTCATCGACCTTCTTATTCCTTCCATCCATGTTTTCTTGGGACGTCCTCTCTTTCGTTTACCAGGTGGTATCCAATGAATGACTTGTTTTGGAATTCTTTCATTGTGCATTCTCTGAACGTGGCCGTACCATATTAATTGTTTTTGTTCTATATCATTTACTATTGTTCCCTCTATTCCCATCTGTTGTCTAATGTCTTCATTTCTGATCTTATCCCTCCGTGAAATTCTCATTGCTCTTCTAATCGCGTCCATTTCTGTTGTCTCTAATTTCCTTTTATTCCTTTCAGTGAGTCGCCATGTTTCACATCCATAGAGTAATATGCTTTTAACTAGTGTCTCGTATATATTATATTTCCTGTTTTTTGTAATTTCAGTGCTCCATAGAATGCCATTTATGCATCTGATAACTCTTCGTGCCTAAATATCGATCCCAGGTACCTGTAATCTTCACATGCCCTAATTTCCACATTATTGTCTAAAATAAGATTTTCTGCATTAGCTCCAATTGGATGGTATTTGTTTTTTGGTATTTTGTTTTTTCTGTATTTACTGTGAGACCCCATTTAGCATATTCTTTAATTATTTTCCGCACCATATATTCCATGTCATCTTTGTCGTTTGCAATTATGGCCTGGTCGTCTGCAAATGGCAAGGTGTATAGGCATATGTCATTTAGTTCTATACCCATTCCGTTACATTTTCTTTTCCATAGATGTAAGGCCTTGGCAATATAAATTTTAAATAGTGTTGGGGATATACAGCAACCCTGTCGGAGCCCTTTAGTGATAGAAATTTCCTCTGAGAGACCGTTGACCGTTTTTATTTGTGATTTTCCTCCATGGTAAAGATTCTGTACAGCTTTTGTCAGAGCTGCGTTAATTCTTGATACGTGCAATACTTCTCATAATTTTATTATTGGCTCTGTATCATATGCTTTTTGTAGATCGATGAATGTTATATGAGCTTCCTGATTCATTGCAGATTTCTTTTCGATGATCTGTTTCAATGCAAAGATATTATCTGTACATGATCTTCTGCTTCTGAAACCATTCTGCTCTTCTTCTTCGTAGCTGGAGTATTCCTCTTCAATTAAGTTCCTCAGTATCCTTCCATAGAGGCGACTCATAGTGCTGGTGACCGAAATTCCCCTGTAGTTATTGGGATCCTTCCTTGAGCCCTTTTTATATATAGAGGAGATATATGCTTTTTTCCACTGTTCAGACACTGGATGGCCATTTAAGCACTAGTTAACTATGTTTGTTAACATTCTAAACAGTTTTTTGCTTCCAGATTTTATGAGTTCCGCATATACTCCCTCTGGGCCACATGCTCTTCCATTCTTTAAAGACATAAACGGAACTAACTATTTTAAGTCAAGCAAAAACGTTTATAAAAAATGCCATTTTCTCAAAAAATTAATTATAAGTTAATGTATATTTTCAATCAAGTCCGGTAATTAAAAACTTAGTACTAATACTAACTATGTATTGACATCATTTGGCAATCAATGAAATGTGCCCTGACGCATAATGCTCTTCCTACGACATTTGCTTGGTAAACAATAAGTGGAACAATGCAATTAAAAAAACAAGAACGAGCGATTCTTAATCTCGGCGGGAGGCGCGCTATTAGGGGGTGAAGGGTTCGCTTGGGTCCGGGTCTAGAGTGTCGTTACGACACCGAACGCGTCTGCTGTAGGGGGTGGGTATTCAAATTTGGCCCTCGCAGCTGTTAGAGCCGTAATCAATAATATGAGGGCCGATATCAGCACGTATTTTTTATTGCGTCGTAGTAGTTGTTCGGATTGAGCTCGACGGCCTTTAAAGTCAGCAGCGTATCGTTGGCTATATACATTTGACTTTTTTTGCCAATTTTAATTTTAAAATGTATTGTTTTAAACTACGAAGTTACAATATATACTTTCTATATATCGGGTGTTGCATCGTCGGACGGGACATAGGAAACCCCATGTAAATTTTAATGGGGTCAATTATTGGCTTCCCTAATTATTTTAGAGAATTCTATTTAGGTTTATTGAAGAGCACTAAAACCCACAAGAATAACTTTAGATATTTTTGATTAGCTCGTTTACGTTAGCTCGATTTCTTTTTAAATATTTCTCCTTTCTTATGGCCCTGTTTTTACTTATGAGCACCAGTCAAGGTAAAAGATAACTGTAAATTAAATTGTCATTTCAGAAATTTACCTATTTAGTGCTTTATTATTATTAAAAACTCATTCCTACATCGGAAATCTTAAAGATGTATTTATAAATACAAATTAATATGAATTAAAGTAAAATAAAGTAATCAATTACAAGGTTAATTATACTATTATTACAATATTCAATAACTTATTAATTTAGGTACTATTAAATTGTTAGAACTTTAGAATTTAAGAAGATGTTCAAATATTCCTCCATCGACAGCTAGACAATAACCCAGAGAAAGAAATCATTTGGTGAAATATCAGGAAACCTTGCTGGCCAATTTACTCTATGATTTAGGCCAATAACGTTTCCGTTAAAACTATTGTCTAAATATTCCCGAACAGCCAGGGTACTATGTGCCGGGCACCCATCCATTTGGTACCAAACTTCCTGATTTTCCCTAGCGGCATCATGTAAAGCAGGTAAAATATGATTTTCGTGTAGTTCGAAATAATATTCTGCATTTAAACTTTGCGTAAGAAATAATGGCCCGATAATATTGTGTCCGAATATCCCTGCCCAAACATTTACTTTCTGTGGATATTGCGTTTTTGTTTCGACAAACCTGTGTTGGTTTTCTTTGTTCCAATATCGATAATTTTGAACATTGGGTTCATTATTTAAGGTAAACGTGCATTCGTCAGTGAAACATATGTTTTTTTTTAAATTCCCTATCCGTGTTTGCTCTTTCCATCATATCAAAACAAAACGCCGGCGTATTTCGTCCCCATCTCGTAGCTCTTGGTGCTTTTCATATTTGAAGGAATAGTATTTATGTCGTTTCAAAATTCGAAACGCTGTAGTGTGATCTATTCCTATTTCATCCTCAAGTTTCTTTGTGCTGATCTTTCCATCGTTCTCTTCCACGCACAATAAAACTTCCAAGTCGGTATCATTTCTTGCATCTTCTCTTTGTTCCTGCCGTGCTTCACATCTGCAGTTATTTATGAGGGTACCTTTGGTCTCAAATCTCTGGATATTCCTTGCGATTGTAGATTTTCCAGGTATCGGTCCATTCGGATACAGAGCAGTCCGATACATGTCCGACACCTTTTGATAACTATTTCCTTGATAATACCATTTAATCATCAATACTTTTTCTTCGGTAGTGTAATTCATGGCTAATATTTTCAATGCAGGTATGAGTTTTTAATAATAATAATAAAGCACTAAATAGATAAATTTCTGAAATGACAACTTCATTTGACAGTTATATTTTACCTTGACTGGTGCTCATAAGTAAATACAGGAGAAATATTTAAAAAGAAATCGGCGATAACTCGTAAACGGGCTAATCAAAAATATCTAAAGTTATTCTTTTGAATGTGGGTTTGAGTGCTCTTCAATAAACCTAAATAGAATTATTCTCTAAAATAATTAGGGAAGCCTATAATTGACCCCATTAAAATTTACATGGGATTTCCTATGTCCCGACGATGCAACACACGGTAGAACGACAGCTATACATCTAATTTTAGAAGTGTCTAGTAGTTCAATATACTCTTTGGTCTTTGTGGGTAGTAATAAGATTTGTACTGCATACGTTACAAATGATATCAGAATTGGATTGGAGCACTGGCAAAGGAGTACGACAGGAAGACGCGATATACCCAAAGCTGTTTACAGCAACCCTAGAGGAAGTCTTCCGTTAACTGGACTGGACCAATAAAGAATTAAAAATAGATGGAGAATATCTTAACCATCCAAGATTCGCCGATGACATAGTCCTATTTGTTAATAGTCCTGAAGAACAACAAGCACAAGAACTAAATACAGCCAGCAATAAAGTAGGTCCCAAAATGAATTTAGCAAAAACGGAAGTAATGTACAATGAACTGATGGAAAGAAAGGACATTCTAACAAATAACACAACACTGAAAATAGTAAAAGAATAAAGTATATATATTTGGGACAACTAATACACAGCTCCGGATCTCTACTACAATGGCAAACTACAACAAATGGCAATGGGGAGGACACCTGGCAAGAACAACCTAGAAGAAGACCGAACCTGAGATGAGATCATTATATTAGGAAATTAACAGGGATAACTTGGGCCCGCATAGTCAACAATAGACAACAATAGATTGAACTACAAAGATAGTATGCAAGGGAGGCTACACCGTAATTGGAAATGGTTGAATAAGCTGAAAATGATGATGATGATGATGCTATACTGTTAGATTTTACCTAGATTTTCGTAATTATTGGTGGTTTGAGATGCAACATTTTTTGTTTATAAAACATATTAAATATAATAACTTATCATCAACCTTGTCAGCATTTTTCCAACTTATTCCGTTCCTTTATCTACACCTATTCTCCCCTAAATGAAACTCCGATATTGGATACGAAGCCAACATTAACTAGCAGTCCGAAGCCCGACGACCAAAACAAGAATCAATCATTCCAATAACTCTAATAAAACTCCAATAAGAATACATTACAATATATATCGGCCAGGAAATAGCCAATTTTCCCAGAGAATATTTCCCCGATTTCCACTGTCTATATACACGCCGAAAACTCAGAGATAGATTGACAAATTGAGATCGGATATCTGATATTCAGCCCTTATCGCTCTATCGCTCTATTTTCCTTTTCGTTCGCATCTTCGGGCTGCCGGCGTTGTCCAGAAGGGCTGACCAATAGGGATTTGCGTGCGTTATTGTAAGGGTTGTACGCGCAGGCTAGTGGTCAGTTTGGGGAGTGGTCAGCGGAGAGGGTCGATGTCCGGTTGGGTAAAAACAGCCCTTTCACTACGTTCTCTTTGTACCTATTGGGATATAAGTCGATCCTTTGAGAACCCTATAAAGTTTTGATAATAAACTATACTTTTGTAGCGGGATTTATTTCCTGAAAACAAAGCCTAAAAGAATAATCGAAAAATTCGACTGATAGAGATAAAATACATAGTCAAATTACTTGAAAAAAATATTCGAGTTGAGTATATTTTAACTAACTATATCTTCCTAGCTCCATAGCTTTTCCAGAAGAGAAAAACTTGTATATTTATCAACTGACACATCCCAAAGATCATTATTACCGAACAGAAACTTTAGAAAACACGTATATACAGAGCACGACAAAACTTTGTACGACTCTTTCGTTTCTTTTTTCTTCTTAATTATAGCGTTTCCTCTCTCTGCGTGTACGAAGGGCATGCCTTTGAAAGGCTAGACAATGCCCGGCCGTTGTTTTTCGACCTTTTGTCGTGGTCCAGGGCGCGATGCGGACCCTTTCCGCACCTGGACGTCTGACGGAGGTTATAGAAATATGGCGGTCAAAGGGTTCCGCACCGTGCGTTTGATCGACCGAACATAATGAATCTTGTTTATATAGGGTCAGTCGCGTTGGATGTCCTCTCGCAAATAATGATTTCACTGTTGGATGGCGTGTAAAACGCACATTTACGCATCATTCTGGTATAGGTAATTTTCACTTTTTCAAGTAAAATACTTCAAAGATACTTACAATCTAACTCAGTTACTATCAATGCATACTCTGTTTTAGTCACACAAGTAAAATTTCGACAGACGATGGCAGAAAAAAGGCAGATGATGTTCATACCAATCCATTTATTTCACTAAAAAGGTTTCTAATAATTTTAAGTTAACTATGAGTGGGTTTTCAAAAATGACAGATGATTTTTCAATATTATTGGAGTGGCGAAACGATGAACGACACACGGACGCCGCACAGTGGGGTATTTGACACATATAGTTGATCGAAATTTTTTTATGTAGACCTTATATAAATTATTGCTATTTTCAATTAAAGAAGAAATAATATGAACAAAATAAAGGATAATTCGTCGATTCTAAAAATAGAAAGAAAAATCACTGTTCCAGTGTTTCCACGGTCAATGCCATTAATGCCAGTAGTAATATCGCAACTAATACTACTAATGCTACCACTGATCCGCGAGCAATGCCTATACCACTAAAGTTGCTACTAATGCCAAATTGTGCTATACTGCTAATGGCACTAATGCGATCGCTTTGTACACAACAATGCCATCGCGGTTTACACCTCGCCTTAGTATATCACTGGCAAATTAGAGGAAACCAAGAATGTTTAATAATAATTATATTAATAATTATTATACGAAATAGGAATTATTATACGAAAACGAATGTTTTCGTATAATCAACCGAGACGAATGAGTTGCGCCACCTGGTATATTCACATCTATCAAAAATGTGAATCACTCACATCCGTCAAAAATATTCGCGATCCACTCACACTTTTTTGAGCCACCCTTTAGAAGTTCAAATATTTTCCTCAAATACAACCTAATACATACTTTATGTCTGGACTACAAAATTCATAAGTTTTTTATTATTAGAACTGCAGATGGTCGACACACTATTGCCGAACCCTGTAGAATCAATGTTATTACATTGTTGGTAATAAATTAAATATTACTATTGTGAACATTTTATTCCACTCGACTCTAGTTCGACATATGCTCAACGAATTGTGATCCCAAACCGACCAATCAAATGTAAAGTTTCAAGCATCCGCGTCCGCTTCTCGCAAAAAACAAAAATTTTGTTTTTTAGGAAACATCGTCCTGAACATCTAGGTGCGTGGCGAGGTGCGAGGCTCCAGTATGTTTTGACGCCTAAATTTGTACATGTTTGATTCAGCATCGCCGGATGGCGAGGTGAATGGCGCGCATCGCATCGAGATGAAATGCCCCGCACTATGTTTGTACGATAGTCGCGATGCATCCTACGCGCACTTACTCGCCGTTTTAAAACAGTGCGCGTAGGATGCATCGCTGCTAGCATCCTGGCGAGCAGCGCGGCCAGCAACTTGGCGAGCATCGCATCGAGATGCCTCACTATGTTTGTGCCCTTAGTTAAACATCTACAAAAAATATTTATGAAACTGACAAGAAATATTTCACGTTTAAACTAATTCAGGTCCTTCATATTCTTTCCCTAATAGCGAGAACGATATAAAAGTTTGGCAACATGAAAACAGGGGGCAGTTGCGTCGATAACCGTATTAGCGGGCGGTTTCCCACCCCTATCGCCCCCGCTTCCCCCTATCACGTGATGTTGTTGACTTATGCGGGGACAGACATTCGGAGGCCAGATTAGCCGTAGTCCGATTCATTATCATAATTAATTTTGGGCCATTGTGGGGAGATTCGTCCGTTCGCTTCCATGTGTGTGTGTATGTTCGATGGAGGACCAAACAGATCACATCAGATAAGTCTAATAAATTTAGGAATTTTCATATTTCAGATAGAGTGCGTAAATGAATTAGTCAGGAGAAGTAAAAGAGAGTTTTTCGTACCTCGTTTTATCGCTAAACAGTTACTTTCAAACATTTCAAATAATTTTCAATTCTTTTTGTTTTTTTTCCTTTGACGACAAAGACAGATAGACATATCTCCAAAACCACAGACACAGTATAGTTTCTTTTTAGATTTTAGGCAGCAGAATTTTGCAAAATATTAATTTCAAATATTTTTTTATTCCTTTTGTTTTAAAGAGAGAAATTTTGTTTCGATATACATCCAGAAGAGAATAGAATCTACAAGGTGGAGTAACCTCCCCTTTGCTGTGGAGCTTGGTGGTGGATGAACTACTAGATGAATTAACTCTAGCGGGAATACACTGCATTGGGTATGCAGATGACATAGTCATGATCGCTCGGGGGAAACATGAAGGCACCTTGTGTGATATTATCCAAAGAGGACTCCGTATCACTGAGAGATGGTGTAGGACTGTCGGGCTGAGTATCAACTCAGACAAAACCGCGATAGTGCCATTCACCAGAAGGCGAAGTCTGAAAAGCTTGAAAAGAATCCAACTAGATGGAAAGGAAATACTGCCAACACAGGAAGTTAAATACCTGGAAATAACCCTGGACAGTAAACTCCTGTGGAACAGGCATATTAAGAACACTACCAGCAAAGCCATAAAGGCTCTCATGATATGCAGAAGACTGGCCGGAAATAGATGGGGCTGCTCCCCTAACATTTTGCGCTGGATGTATACCATGATAGTAAGACCCATGATTACTTATGGAGCAGTTGCCTGGTACACAAAACTAGAGCAACGGACGGCAAGGCTAAACCTATGCAAAGTCCAGAGACTAGCATGTGTTTGCATCACAGGAGCCATGAGAACCTGTCCAACAGCAGCAATGGAGGTCATTCTAGTTCTAACACCACTGCACATTGTCATTGGTAGATATGCCAATGCGACAATGATTAGAATGGTCACTAACGGAATTAGTACTGGGAGAATTGTCAGATCAGGGCCTTGGAACACCCTCAAAAAGGAAATACCACTCCTGCAACTCCCAGTGGACGATATGCCAAGAACGTACAACTTTGACAAACATGTCAATGTAGTATTGAGCAATAAGAAGGATTGGAAGAGCGAAACGCTTGCCCAGCAGTTAAAAGACCATACCATAACTTGGTATACTGATGCTTCCAAAACCAATACGGGAACAGGGATCGGAGTGTTTGGGCCGAGAGCTAATTACTCCGAACCAATGGGCACCCTAGTATCCTACAGGCAGAAATCTACGCTATCGAGAGATGCGTACAACTTATCTTAGATAGGAACTATCGGAAACAAGAAATAGCCATCTTGTCTGATAGTCAAGCAGCGTTAAAGGCGATCAACTCAGTATCAATCAATTCGAAATTGGTCAAAGAATGCATAGAGAAGCTGAATAAATTAGGCAAAGAAAACAAAGTCCTCCTATACTGGGTGCCTTCTCACCAAGGGATAGAAGGCAATGAAAAAGCAAATAATCTAGCTAGGAAAGGAGCGAACACTCCACTAACTGGACCAGAACCGTTCTGCTTTCCAAGTGGTAACCAACTCAAGGCGGAACTCAAGAACTTGGAAGATTCCATCCGCAACCTGGAATGGAAATCTTGCAATGGTCTAAGACACTCGAAGAAGTTTCTGAGGGCTTATGATCAAGAAAAATCACAGATCTTCCTGGGTCTGAGTAAGAACAATCTTCGGATTGTCACGGGGTTTTTAACAGGACACTGTCTCCTCAATGAACACCTCAGTAGATTGAAACTAAGAAGAAACGGCGAATGCAGATTCTGTGGGGAAGATGGGGAAACACCAGTACACCTCATCACTGAGTGCGCCGAGACGACAACCATTCGTGCCATGAATTTTGGTACGACTGATATTGGAGATGGAGAACTACCCTCTATAAAACCGTCCCAGATACTGGCTTTTGTCAAAGCCCTGGGACTGTATGATGAGTTATGATTCAAGAAAGGGGGACACAATGGATCTGTAAGGTCGAGGTGATTAGCCCCCCTCCCGCTCATTCTAAATTCTAAAAAAAAATACGTCCAGAACCACAGATACAGTAGTTTCCGTTTCGATTCTAGGCAGTAGAATTTTGCAAAATTCCAAATTTTCAATTCTTTTTCGCGAAAAACCCTCATAGACCTGCTTCTGGGGTCAAAATATACTAATACCCTCGCTAATACCCATAAAAATATTTGCACTTATTTAAGACTCACCCTGTATGAAGATAATCTTCAAAATAACAACTACTACCTGATAACAATTATTACTTGGTGAGGTAAAACAAAAAAATCTAAACTTTCTGTTTTAATTGTAAACAGAAAGGTTTTTGATTTGCTTTTAATTTTTACTTCTGTTATGTCATGTACAGGGTGGTCGAAATTGGTTTGTTTTAACAGAAAAAACCTATTTCCTGACTAGATAGAGCAAAACCGACATAGATGTCATGGGCTCGATTTCTGAGAAACGTTTAATGGCGTAAACCGCCTGTTGATATTTTCACTGCCAACTGAGATACGGGGTATTTTTGATTTTTTTACCATTCTGAAAATTGCCCATAACTTTTTTATTTTGCGGAATAATAAAGTTCTGTAAAAACGTTATTAAGGCACTTTTTTCGCCACAATCCAGTGGCGTAGTTAGTTTTTTTCTATGCTTGCTCTTTTTGTCAGAAATAAGAAAAAATATAATTTTTTAAATGGAAATCATAGTTGGCTATGAACTTAAAAAAATGCTGGCGTTTAACCCTTTCCAACGATATACTGTTATGTGTATTTATTTCTAAAAATGAGAGAAATATTACGTTTTTTATCTTTCTATCGAAGCGGGCCTTGATTTTGTGTTGACCTATAGTTGCCTAATTATTTTTTATCACAATTTAACATTCTATATCATTATTTATCTGAATAATTAAAGACTTCTGAAAAGGTAAATCAACATTCTTAACTTTATATCGTTAGAAAGGGTTAAACGCCAGCATTTTTTTAAGTTCACAGCCGACTATGATTTCCATTTAAAAAATTAGTTAGTAACCTTTTATTTTTCGTTTAGGGGCTATTTGTTCTTTTATCGTAATTTTTACGTTGTCAAAATTTACCGTATGTCCCATGAATGCTGGTTGAAGCCCAGCGCATCTGCCACGACATCAGGAAAAAAAACTTTTTATTTTTTGTTTAATTAAATGAAAAACAAAAAATCCGGCGACGACAGTTTTTAGAAGAGCCAATTAGCTATTTTTTTAGTAAAAAAATAACTTTCTAGAGCAAGTCATTACTTCAGTAGAGACGACACAGATAAACATTAACATTTTATGTATGTAGATTATATTATTATTAATTATAATTTCTATCTTATAAATCTAGATTTTGAAATAGTATATATACACATGCGTGCATACAAATCGGCCCAAGGCAAACTTTTGAAGTTAACTATATATTTTTTAGAATCTATTTGTTAGATTAAGAAAAAATACATGCTGTTTGAAAGACAATTTCATATTCTTTGAAAAGTGTTTAGAGATATTAATTTGTATTTTAGTTTCTTTGGATTAAAATTATTAAATTAATGCATGAAACAAATTATCGTTTTTTTATTACTAAGAGGTATGTTATTATTTATTTATTTATTTATGAACAATTAACTAAACTAAATTTTCAATAATGGGTATGACCCCCTCTTGCTCTAACAACATTTCTCATACAGTTTGGCAAGATTCAATCAAGTTTGATATTGTTGCTTGGGGTATGTTAAGCTACTCTTCTTATACTGCAACAATGTGCTCTGGGATAGAGGTTGGGGCTCTTTGTCTACTACGAATCCTTCGTTTTAGCTCATCCCATAAATGTTCTATCGTGTTTAAGTCTGGACTGCATGCTGGCCATTCCGTAACCTGAAAACTGACTTCTGAAATGTAATCGTGTACGATTCTTGATGTGTGTGCTCTCGCATTTTCATGCATAAAAGTGAATTCGCTTCCAATGTAGGCGACGTATGGTACCACATGAACTGCTAAAATCTCCTCAATATACCTAGCACCAGTTAAACCTCCTCTCCCGTGCCGACGGTCGTCCCAACGGATAAAAAATGGGTCGGTTCGCGCAGTCATCGAGAAATTGTACACCAGATCATGCAGAAACCACCTCCATAAGCAATCCGCTCCTCAATGCAGCATTCTGCGAATCGCTAATCTGGTCTCTGGAACACTTTTCTTCTTCGGTCGCTACCATAGAGGCATATCCTTGTCTCGTCTGAGAATAAAACATATTCCCATTGTTCTAGTGGCCAATCCAGATGTTCCCTGCAAAAGGCAGGCGTGTTTGACGATGAGCTGGGGTAAGTTTTGGACCAATTGCGGGTATTTTGGGGGTCATGTTACTTTCCTTCAATCTTCGTCTTACTGTCCTCTGACTAACAGTCACTCCTCGTGTTTCACGAAGCTGTTGTTGCACCTGAATAGCATTAAAATGCCGATTTCTTAATATTGTTGATACAATAAAGCGGTCATCACGATCCGTTGTATATCTCTTTCCACCAGTTCCAGGTTGCCTACGAAAAGATCGAGTCTCCTCATATCGTTCACACACTCTTCGAACCGCTCCGCGTGTCATATGCAGTTGCCGAGCTACAGCTCTCTGTTTAAGTCCATTTTCGATTAAAGCGATTACTTGAGCGGCTTTTTCCGGTGATGTATGCATTAAATTGAAACACTAATCAAACAATGAAATACAACTAATCAAAAATAAAAGAACAATGTGAAAATTTCGATTACAAAGGTAGTAATTGCAATATTTGACAAGTTTGTTATTCTTATTGTCACCATAACACAAATACCTTTTACTTGTTTACCTGTTGGTACGTATATAAACGATAAGTACCCTGGATAAATTTATGCTCATATTAAAGCATGTTAAATTGTCTTTGAAACAGCTCATATTTTTTACTTGCTCTGATAAATTGATTAATTATATATAGATTATATAGATTATAGATTAAGACAGAGTTAAAACCAAAAGTTCACAGTGGGACAATTTCTATGAACGTAAGTTTATTACAAGGTTCTGAATGTAATAATTTAAAATATAATTTCTATCTTGAGATCGAAATTATATTTTAAATTAAATCCCTCCAGAAATCGAAACAAACTTTTTAAAAGCAGAGAGAGAGCGTCTGTGAAATTCGAAACAATCGCCTGCGGCCGTTAAAGCCAAACCACTTGATTGGAAATGGCCATCGCCGCCTTGATTAGAACCCGACCGAGATCCCGATAATGTGTCCAGAAATCGTCGTAAAAATTACTGCGGTCGTCGTTCCGGATTCTCCAAATTATTTTATTGGTCCTTCTTAAAGACAAATGAAGACCGGCTGGTGACGTTTACGGCCCGACTTCCGAAATAGTCGCTTGTGTCGTTAGAGATCGCGCTGTTGGCAAGGGTTTTATTTACGGCAGCCTGGTATTTTTTCGACTGATTTTATTGTTACAATCTTCTGGGGTTAGAATAAACGAATAAAAAGTTGGAGGTTGATAAATGTAAGTAGTTCATTTATTTTAATAAAATTGCTTCTTTGTTTTGTCGGATATCTGTGAAATAGTTTTATTCTTTATAGGATACTTAAGGAAATTACTTGCTTTCCGGCTTCAAAAGTATTAGAATAAAAAATCTCTTTATTCTAAGCTATGTGACCCTTGACGGGAGGTTTATTTTTTGATTATTAATCTAACTATACTAGAAGTCTGATTATTCATCTAACTATACTAGAATTTTAAGCTGCCCGTTTTTCGTGCCGGTGAGTGTATACAGAGTGGTCCGAACTGTAATCCGGAAATTTCGGCAGCATATTTTACAGATAAATATAAGTAAAAAAGTGCATATAAATGTATGTCCTAAACTGCTTAGTTTCGGGGATACAGGGTGTAGAAGTTTGGTTTAGTTTGGTTAGGTTGTGAACTTGAATCTTCAAAACAGTTAAAACACATGTAGGTGGCGTCCCCTACAAATAGGAGTCATATTGACATCAAATTTGTCATGTCAAAAAACTCCCAGACACCAATTTTCATCCAAATATTGACGTTACTTCAGAAATTATGTGGAAAAAATTGAAATAAAAATGAAACTTCTACACCCTGTATGTCCGAAACTAATTATTTTAGGACATACATTTATCAGAACTTTTCTACTTAGTTTTATCTGCAGAATATGTTGCCGAAGTTTCCTGAATACAGTTCGGACTACCCTGTATTGATTGAAAATATTTCATTGTCGATTGGAACAGGGAAGTTTTGATTAAAAATAAAAAAAATCGAACGCAACCCGGGAGGTGTAGGACACAAAATGGAAACATACCTACTAAATTCAATTTGATTTTTTTTGTGTCTTTCGTTCCTCTTTTATTTTGCTTGTCCTGTCCCGCTGTCGTTTTTCTCTTGTTATCCAGTCCCCACGGATCCCCGTCTAACTAACGCGATTTGCCGTTGTTTTTTCGACGTAGCCCCGGGGTGGTCAGTGTCAAATAATCTCATATTTC
Organism: Sitophilus oryzae; assembly: GCF_002938485.1. Classification (NCBI taxonomy): domain Eukaryota; kingdom Metazoa; phylum Arthropoda; class Insecta; order Coleoptera; family Curculionidae; genus Sitophilus; species Sitophilus oryzae. Next base: position 237,599 of record NW_022146866.1, read on the forward strand.
GGCCGCAGAGGGAGCCACTCTTGTCACACCGCGACAGCCGCTAATCCAATGAGAGAGCGAATTGACTGCGCCGCGCGTAAATACGACCCAAAGCCAAATCGAGTTAAGATGAAATTCGTACGAATTTACCCCACATTCTCCTACACGAGTCGGTTTGTTCTTTTTTTTCGGTGAAGGACAGGGCATGTTAGAAAAAAAATTGTATAGGTTAATTCAAAATGATATCCCCATAGTTTCCTCATTAGCGTAACTAGCAATTTATTCCGGGGTGGGACTGGGGGGGGGGGCTGGGGATGAGCCCAGGGGAGGTGGTGCTAGGGATTTTGTTTTTTTAAATGAAAAATAATTTTAAAAAACACATTTTTTGAATAAAACGTTGACATGAATTTTTCTATTAATAAATTTCATAGACTTGGTTATCAAACCGTGTTCCCGTAGATTACTTAAATACCTACAAATTTTCTAAAAAAATAAAAATTAACACATTTTTTGAACACAACAAAATAATATTAAGTAAGCAAAAGTAGAAAACGTCATTTTTACTGCATCACAAGCAAATAAAAATTAATACTTAGCCAAGAGTCATAATTCAGGATTTCTCTGGGTCGTCGGTCCTTAAACGTGCAGCAGTACCTGGGGGGGGGGCACCCCTGTAACTACGCCAATGAGTTTCCTTATACCAAAGTTTACAGAATAAAATATAAGTTCCGTCACTTGTGCCGGCGGCAGGTATCAAAAGCCGCTTCACGCACGTGTTTCCCAGTGTATTACTGGTGTGTGGACTTTGGACCCAGCATACACGGCGGATCACGTTCGGCGTATTACTCTGATTTTGGCGTTATTACAGAGTGGTCTCGCATGCATATGGAATTATTTTTCAAGTGATTATTTAATTTTCATTGAAAAATGTTACTGATCACATTAGCCTTAGTTAATTATTTATTAGTTTATTATAAAAAAGAATCATTATTTCTTAAAAATAATATTGAGTTTTTCGCCACTGGAAAAAAAATTATTTAAAATATCTAATTAAAACTATTGAAGAAACTTTATTTTTTTACACGAAAAATCATATACTGGGTGTGTCTCAAAAGTGGCTTATCCCCTATAACTTTTTTATTTTTTCAGATAAAAAAACGAAATTTGGTGTGTTAGTATATGACCTAAATTAGGATTGATTAACGTTTTCAATTTTTTACGGTCACTTCCGGTTTCACCGAAAATTACTACAACTTTTGATTTTTAAACGGCAACCTTGGCATTTTTCTACTTCATTCGATAAAAAATGACACTCTGAATAGAATGACATATCATATGTCAACTTTTGGCATTCTAGCTTAAAAAAAATCTTTTAAAATTTCAATATTGAGTGTCATAGCTGTTTTAAAAACAAAACTTTAAGGAGCCCTGGCAAAAATATATTTGATCGTCTAATGTTTTCCATGTCTTGTCTTGGCCGGTTAAAAGATGCCCAAATGGTATTTTTAACCATATCTTATTTTTTTTTCAAATGGAAAGAGGGTGGCTTATTAGTATATTTGGAAAAAGTATTTTTTTACGAATAATTTCATGCCACACTTGGTATTTCGAGTCAAATTGTCGTTATAAACCGCGTGTTACACTTTCAAATAAATCATATGTGAAACTGTTAAAAGCTGACATATGATTTTGATTATTTCATAACTGTAGATTAAAATTTAAACTACGATTTTGTAAGCGAAAATGTCAAAAATTGACATGTGATATGTCTTTCTACTCAGAGTATCATTTTCTATCGAATAACGTATAAAAATACAGAGGATACCTACCATTTAAACATCAAAAGTTGTTGACATTTAATAGTTTCAGCTTTGAATTTTATAGTGTACGTAATTCGTGTTGGAAAACCATATTACGCACTCATGGAATACTGCACTCATGCGTAATATTATTTTTTCCAAAACACTCGTTACGTAATATACTTTTACATTATTTACTGTTGATATTATGTAGCTTTATTTTTTGTGTTTGTTTTTAAAATTTATTTTATTTTTGCTATATCTTTTTTATCTTGCCATGTCTAAATATTTATATGTAATACAGCAATAAACTGATAGTATATTTTTTCTTTTGTAGATTTACCATTAGGTATTTTTGAAATACCCCACGTTCCCCTGCACCTTGTCGCACCTTGCGATCAGTAAAAATGCGGCTTCTATTTACCCCGGCTTCCACTCCTGTTTTCATCGAAATCCGGCGTATCGGACGAGGCGGCTTCTGGCTTTTGATACGCGATTTTCAAAGTGCCGATGCTAAGTGACCGAACTTATATTTTATTCTGTAAACTTTGCTTATACTATGATATCCCTTTCTATAAAGTAATCTACTCAGAGCGAAGATGAAATTCGTACGATTTTACCCCACTTCCTCCTACACGAGTTGATTTATTCTTTTTTTGTCTTTGAAATACATTGAAGTACAGAAAAAATTGGATAGGTAATTTCAAGATAACATTTCATTCAATAACGTAATTTACATCGTTTCTCATAGGATAAATACCGTATGATCGAAAAAAACGTCCCAGTTAATTGTATAAATCGTAAACTATTAAAAATAGGTATATGGTATACTTAATAAAAGTTGAAGAGTTTTGTAAAATCTATAAGAAAAAATGATAATATATAGGGTGTATAATTAAAAAAAATGAGATTTTTTAACTTTAATAATTTTGATATTCATAAATATATTTTGAATACCCTGTAGCATTTAACTAAAACATCTTTACATACGTCTTTTTCTATATCTCTATAAAAGTCTCCGACCAAACCTTAGTTGTCCACCTTCAGAAATAATGGCATCACTGACAATTTTTGCAATCTAACATTTGCTTAAACAAATTTAAATTTTACGAAAACTATTAATTTAAAGATAACATTATATATAAAAAAGTTATGGAATTTCATGCAGAGTCTAAAAATAAAGTAAAAAATAGGGTGTTGCATTTAAAAAAAACATATGTTGTATTAGCCACACTTTTTTAAAGCACCCTGTATACTCTATAATAATTTTAAAATGTGTATCTTAACCGTCCCTATAACTTTTATATTTAATATTTTTTTGTAAACCTTGAGACAAATGAGATAATGGACTTTACTCTATCGTTGACTCACCCTGTACAAAAGACAAAACGAAAACTAGGGTTTGATTTTCAAAACCAAAACCAAGACCGACCTGTACCAGAAAGACCAAAAGACGTTACACGTTTTTCATCGAGAATAATTAAAAAATACCTCTACTAAAAATCTATTAAAAAAATAGAAGACAAGAATCTTACAGCAAGATCAAGACTACATGGATTCTGCAAGACCAAAACAATAAATTCGGCTCTATAACCAAGCCCAAGATCAAACTAGATCGTTGCTCTTGGTCTTGGATTTGCTCATTACAAGACATTTATGGTAATAAATGGCTAAAAATGAGCTTATTGCGTGAATTTTGAAAAACTTTATTTGAAAAATAGTTTGTTTTGTGATATCTAAATGAAATATCAATGAGTAAATATATGAAAAAACAATTAAATGCCAAATTTAGCTTGATTTAAATAGAGTTTTATTTAAAATACAAAATTATTTAACTCATATTAAATTCCAGTAAATTTGTAAATTTAGAAGGATTGTTCACTCTATTCGACACGGAGTACTGTAGCCAAATGATTAAATTTTTAGAAATTCTGAGTGATGGAGGACTACAAAAGCTACAATTTAAAATTATTTTAAAAAGGTACAGAGTGGCCCAAATAAATAAAAAAAAAAATATCAAAGTCGTATTTTTTAAATGGAACACCAATTTTTTAAATGGAACATTATTATATTTTTAGTTTCTACGATTAAAATAAAGGTAAATTTGATTAAAGTTTACCGTACTTTAATCTTACCGTTTTTGAAATATTTATGAGTTTGTGAAGATACAGTAACAATTTTAATGCGTCCTTTCTCTAGGTGTATTTAAATTTTTAAATCCAAATATTGTAATCAAGTTTTTCTGTGTACTAAATATTGTGTTGCAATAGTAAAACTGTTGCTAACTTAAATAGATGAGCCTCGAAAAAATATTTTAAATAATTACTACCTTTAAAGGGCAATATCTTGTTTAATTTAAATGGAACACCCTGTATATTTCACATCACTCACAGTTTCCAAAAAAAAAATAATCATTTGGCTACAATACTTTGTGCCGAATAGCGTGAACAATACTGTAGAATATGTTATCATTTCTTCACATCGTATGTAATAAAATTACAAATTTTAATAGCAGTTTTCAGATAACTAAAATACAATCATTAATTTAGATTCCAAAAGGGTAATAACTAATTATGAGTTAAAAATAATTGAACCAAAAAGAATATTGACATTATGGTGAAGGTACCTGGTACTACTTTTTAAAATTCTAATTTTTGAAATATAAAACATTTTAAAATTCGAGAAAAATAAAAATAATTTTTAAAATTATATTTCTAAAATATGTAGAAAACTTTTATTGTTATTTATCAAAGAAAAAGTAAAAAAATATTAAATTTACTTACATTGATCTTGCTTGTAGTACTTCATATCTCCCATATTTACACAAAATATCACAATAATAATAATTAAAAACAACCTAAACATCTACTAATATCACACTGAAAAGTCTTGTAAAATAACATCAAATATGATGAAAAACAATCAACAGAAGAACGATATGTGCATCACAGAGGGTCATCGATGATACTGAAGATCGGCACAGGTAAGGACCACGTACGACCTCCAGATAAAATAGGGTGGGGGTAAAAACCTACCCTCAGCATCACAGGCTGGACCCCGAAGGGCATAATGACAATACGTACGGTTTAGTAAGTTCGGCAAAATTAATGGTAATATTGAATTATCGAGGGGTAAAAAAGCTATTGCCCATTATAGTCATCGACTCATTCATTCAATGTCCTGTTGAAATTTATCTAGCTAAAATTTTATATACCTAAAATTTTAATAGATCAGAAAATTATGCAGATTTATTAAAAACCACAGCAGATATGACACAAATCATTGATTAACGTTGTTGAATTATTTTCAGTCACTTCCTGTTTCACCGGAAATGACTAGAGCTTTTGATTTTTGGGTTGTGCCCTCGGTATTTTTTTACTTTATCTGATAATGATAGTAAATGATATTCTGAATAGAATTACATATCATATGTCAACTTTTTTGCATTTGCGTTTAAAAATAGTTAAACCAACGGTAGTTAACCAGGAAAACGTCGATGCTGTACTAGTAAGAGTAGGTAATAACTTTTCGTCCGTAAAACTACCGAGTAAAAAAATATACATTTATGACGTTTTTTACGTTATAAAAGTATGCAGTATGTTAAATGGTTACGCAGAAAAATTTATGATTAATTTAAAAAAATAAAAATTTCCCAAATTTATTATTTCAGTCAAATAACTATTTACTCAACGTGTTTATTTTGTGTCAATTATGACATGTATTGACTATTTCCGTTCTAAATATTTCGAGAACGGTTGCTCGTAGCAATTTTTGCCAAGAGACATTTTTTACCTCGTTTTTACGTAAAATGTCACGGAAATGTATATTTTTTCACACAGTAGTTTTATACAGGTACGGACGAAAAGTTATTACTCAAAACAGTTAAAACACATATAGGTGGCGCCCCCTAAAATACGAGTCATATTGACATTAAAATCAAAATTCTCATGTCAAAAAACTTCCGGACACCAATTTTCATCCAAATATTGACGTTCTTACTAAAATTATTTGGAAAAAATCGAAATAAAACTGAAAGTTCTACACCCTGTATCTCCGAAACTAAGCACTTTAGAACAAACATTTATACGAACTTTTTTACTTATTTTTATCTGATGAATATGCTGCCGAAGTTTCCGGAACACAGTTCGGACCACCCTGTACATTAAGTTATAACCATTTGCCGTCATAATTTTCAAATGATCAGTATAGAATAATAATATATTTGTCAATACTTATTTTTAATATTTATTTCTACAAAGAATTATTAATTTACATTTTAACGATATCTTCCGAGATTAAGAACGGGAGAAAAAAAAAGATGCAAGGTAATATAAATAGATTTATTACAAGGGGGTAAAAAAACCCTGCCTAAAAAATCTCACCCCTAGTTTTTTATACCAGGTGCTAAAAAAATTGCACACAAGAGCCTAGAAATTCCCACACAGATTCCGGATAGTGTCCCACAGATTTTTTAAGGGGGTTCGAAGGTCAACAGTTTTTTTTCCATTATTCTTATTATGGGAAATGGTTCTAAAAAATGGGATTTGAGTTACTAGTTAGAAATAAAGAAAGAATGCAAAAATTCTGGCTTGCAGCTTGGGCGGAAGGCGATTCCCACGCGTTTTTCGAAAGTCCGAACTTGTCGAAATATCTGTATCATTTTTCATCCTATAAACATAAAACGATTGAAAGGGTATTGGGGCAAACATTTGCAGTATTGTCACCAGTCAAAGGGTTTTCGGATGCGGTGTCTTGCATTCCCACACACCGAAAACATTTCGACTAGACCGTAGAGGTCGCAGAGGTAGAGTTTTCACTTATTTTTTAGCTATTTTGGCAGAAATAATAATTCTATACTCTGTTTTTTTTTCTCAGGTGAGATTTCGACAGACAATGACAGAAGAAAAGCAGATGACGTCCCATACCAATCTATTTATTTTACCAAAAAAAAGTTTCTAATAATTTTTAAGTTAACTATGGATGGGTTTAAATATAAATCCATTATACGTCGTCTCTTGTTGTGTTTAACCAGTTTTATTGGTTTATTTCAAAAATGACAGATCGTATTTCAATTTTATTGGTTTGACGGAACGATGAACGACAAACGGACGCCGATGCGTATGAACTCGCCTTTAGATTTTTGACGCTTGTCAAAGTCTTGCCAAATTATAGGTTATAATTTTGTGTCAACTTTTGTCAAATACCCTGCGTTTTGGAAGATGATGCATCTCGTCGTAGATAAGTGCATCTCGAATATGGTAGAAGGACCATACTAAACACATACTAAAAACTGGAGTAGCTGTAAAATATCGACATCACACGATAGATGGATGGATAAATGGATTTTAGTACTGCAGAAAAATAAATGGTACTGGTTTAAAAAAATTAAGATTAAAGTTAATTAATCAACTTTTAAGGTATAAAATTTGGTAAGTGTTATTATTAATAAAATAATTTGTTTTATTTATGTTGTTTTATTTATTCCTATGGAATATTACAAATTTGTATTTGTACATAAGTTATATTGATAAATATAATCATAAATGCGGGAAGTTTCATAAAGCTTGAAAGTAAGAATAGGTAGTTCTTTTTTATATTTTTTTGGTATGTGGTGTCTTGTTCTTGTTTGTTTTGTATTAACATATACCGTTTTTTATTAAGTAAAATAACTCGATTACATTTTTTCAGTTTTATACAGTTTTTTTCACAACATTTTGAAGTAAATACTTGTCAGTCAAATTTTAAATATATTAATTTCCTGATGCGTTCCAGTTGTACCAACTTATTTGTAAAATAAAATAAACTACTTTGAAATTAAAATGACACATCACTGTCAAGGATCTTCTCGTTGGACAGACTATACTAACCGCTAAATTAAATTCTATAAACTTTTCGGTTGATTGTTTATAAACTAAAATTTCGATTGTATTTCGAAGTATTTTCGATATACCGGGTGCGTCTCGAAAGTGGTTCACCACCTATAACTTTTTTATTTTTTCAGATAAAACAACGAGATTAGGTATGTTAGAATATGACATAAATTAGAATTAATTGACGTATTCAGTTGTTTTCTATCACTTCCTGTTTCACCGGAAATGACTACAAATTTTGATTTTTAAATGGCCTCTCGGTGTTTTGTTGCTTTATTCGGTAGAAAATGACACTCTGAATAAAATGACATATTATATTTTTGAGTATGGTTTATTTGAAATTGCAACAAGCGATTCATTACGACAATTTGACTCGAAATACAAGTGTGTGGTACCAAATTATTCGTAAAAAAATGCTTTTACCAAATAAGCTAATGAGCCACCCTCGTTCCATTTGAAAAAAATTGAGATATGATTAGAGATACGATTTCGGCATTTTTTAACCAGCCAGGAGAAGACACTAAAAACATTAGACGATCAAATCTATTTTTCCAAAGCTCCTTGACTAAACATTATTGTTTTTAACACAACCATGACTCTAGATTGAAATTTAAAATACCATGTTTTTTAAAGCGAATATGTCAAAAGTTGACATATATGATATGCCATTCTATTCAGAGTGTCATTTTTTATCGAATAAAGTAAAAAAATACGGAGCTTGCCATTTAAAAATTGAAGGTTTTAGTCATTTCCGGTGAACCAGGAAGTGACCAAAAACAATTGAATACGTCAATTAGTCTAAATTTATGACATCTCACCACAATACACCAAAACACTTTTACTTTTACACTGGACGCGCGTTTCGCTAACCATGTTAGCTCAAAGAGTCTTATTGAGAATTATTGATAATGAGCTACTAAATTCAATAATGTATCAAAGTTGTTGCCTAGCCCAAAAATGTTGCTAGTTTTTTACACACATATAATCAAATGGTCAAAAAATGATCAACTGATCCGTATAGCCAAATATTATTGTATTTAGATATTTTAAATAGTTTTTTTCTTTGTTCTTTGTGTTTTTTTGATAACCGTTGCATTAAAAGTTAAGCATTTGTTATACTAGTACAATACCACTGACAAGCTGGTTCCCGTTTGGATCCAACGCAGTGTTGTTTACAAAAAATAACATTTCTATTTTGTATATCTTCTTTTACTGACAAAAAGCAAAACTAATTATTGATTGAAAAAATAAAAATAAAATAAAACCTAATATTTTACAGAATGGCGACTCTCTACTATCGGACCTCGTTGCCACTTCACCCACAACTACATAACTACATCTGCCAGGTCAGTAAATTCATTGCTTTATGAAATCTTGAATGTTATCTGGCCATCTCTGGGGACCGTTTAAGAAATTTGGGAAAACAGATAGAGATCGCGTAGAAAGAATCATAAAGAGGTGGTGTTTTTTTAATCTCGATTCCTACCTCCCTCTCCGTCTTGTTTGATTATTTCGCCTTTGTTGTCGTTTCTTCGGTTGCTGTTGCTGCTGCCGTTGATTCTTCCTATCTACTTTTTTCTTCGATGGACAACAGACGACTTGTTTGGGACAGATAAAACGTGCATTGATGGGTGGGTGATGATAATCTTTTAATTTCGTCGACATTTCTTGAGGTAAGTTTTTTATTCTTCTTATTAAGAATTTTGTTTGTCATTTTTTAATTATATTAAAGGATTCTTGTCGAACATTTATAACAAACACTTTCCAAAAAATATCTTCTTTCTTTTTCTACAGGACAGACAACGTCGTATAGTTCTTTTTCTTGAAACTAAGTTAATTAAAACTTAGTTCTATAAATTTTGTAGAGCTATGAAATTAAATGCTATACAGGGTTGTTCACCACATACGACACGGTGTATTGTAGCTAACCGATTAGATTTTTACAAATTGTTGAGTTCGTTGAATTACTATTAGATCTACAATTTAAAACTATTTTTACAAGATACAGAGTGTCCCAAATATGTAAAAAAGTGGTGACACACTTATAAATTTTATTTAATTTTTTTGACGAATGCTTATTATTTATAACAGAGACGTTCATTTTCCTATAATAATAACTTAATATTATATTGCTTTCTCAGTCAAATCTACATTTATTTAGAATAATTTATTATTTAAAACAATTAAGTATGTAATTAACTAATTTTTAGGTGGAAATAATGGTGGTATATTTAATTTGTATACTCTTTTACAAAAGATTTAAATAGGTTTTCTTTTTGTAAACAAATGGGCTTGCAATATTATTATTTTTAGCACCTGTACATTTTGTACATATTTTGCTTGAAAAATATCTAAAATGTCAATATTCCATGGGTATAGTGATAAATGAGGTCTAAATGATAAGAAAATGCTTTTTCTACGAAAACTTGAAAAGATAGGTAAAAAATGGTGTATTACAATTTGATAGACAATTAAATTGTGCATTTGATTGGTATGATATACAGGATGTTCGATTTAAATTAAACAAGTAATTGCCGTTTAAAAGTAGAAATTATTTAATATAAATTTTTAGACACTCTGTGTATAAGGTAGTATAATATTTCTTATTGCAACACAATATCTGATCAATAAATAATCTTCAGTAAATACTTAGTATTACTTTGATAGCCTTGGAGAAATGAAACCTTAAATGTTTTACTTCAATTTCACAAAATTGAAAATATTTCAAAACGGAAAGATTTAAGTGTGATAAACCTTAATAAAATTTACCTTTATTTCAATCCTAGAATCTAAAAATAGAATAATATAGAGTGTTCCATTTAAAAAAAATACAACTATAATATTTTTTACTTATTTGGGACACTCTGTATCTTGTAAACTTGTTTTTAAATTGTAGTTCTAATAGTCCTTCAACGAACCCAAAACTTTCAAATGTTCAGTGGATTATATCGATAGTAAGAAGTTACTCCGAAAGTAACAAACTATTTATTGCAAGTTTCTGGTGAATAATTTTTTCCATTTTACAACCCCCTGTTATGCGCTGTACAGGGTGGGTCAAATTCGACGCTTTTAAATGGAAACATCCTTTTCTATAGGAAATAGACGAAAACTAATATCGGTGTCTGGAGCTCAATTTTCATCAAAAACATGATGGTGAAAACCGCACATCAATATCTGTTACCGTTTCGGAGTTACGGGGTGTTTTTCAAAAATGTGCATTTTTAATAAATCGCTGTAACTTTTTTGCTATGGGAAATTTTGTATTTCTATGAAAACATTTCCAAAGCACCTTTTTATGTAGAATTTAATGGTTTAAATATATTTTTTTAAAATTAATAATTTAAGAGTTATCAACAGAAAAATTGATTTTTTATTTGGGACACCCTCTATATTTTTAATTAACTGAAAAGAATTTAAACTTACCTTTCCAAAAATATAGCACACTTGATATTTTATTATAATCCCCTTCGAAATACAGAATTTTTACTAGTTAAAAGTTCTCCACTTTTAACTAGTAGGCTTTGGACCCCTTATTGATGATATGCCCTTAATGGAACTCGAAAACATATTTTTCCAGCAAGACGACGCACCGCCTCTGAACGCTAAAATTAGCAGCAAATTTTGGCAGCCAATTTCAAGAATAATTGAATAGCTAACCAAGATCCCAGCCGTTGGCCGTCGAGGCCGCCTGACTTAGTGCTTATGGATTTAATCCTATGGATATATTTGCGGAATAATACAGGTTCCTTATTCTTCCGTATAATCTAGACAAGAATTAGAAATACTTAGCAGTTATGAGAGGGTATCTTTCACCCCCACTGAGTTAATGAATTCCGCGAGAAATGTTCAAAAACTGCCCCGTCTGTCTATAACAGAAGACGGTCGATACATTGAAAACCTGTAGCAAAATCTCATGTCTTGGTTTGCTGTTTATTTTTATTGTTATTAGATATAGTTTAAATTTGTTGATGTTGGTTAAATATATTTTAAATTGTTATAAAATTCTGCATCTCTCATAGCAAATATCATTTTCGTTTTAATTGATGCTCACAGCCAGAATTTTTTTGCATTACAGCCGGTGCCGTTCAAAGCCTACTTATTTAAAGCGGGCGAATTTTTATATACTCTAATATCTCGAAGAGGAATCGAGGAAAATATCAAGTGTGTTATATTTTTGGAAAGGTAATTTTAAATTCTTTTCAATAAATTAAAAATATACAGGGTGTCCCATATAAAAAATCAAATTTTCTGTTGATAATTCTTAAATTATTAATTTAAAAAAATATATACTTAAACCATTAAATTCTACGTAAAAAGGTGCTTTGGAAATGTTTTCATAAAAATACAAAATTTTCCATAGCAAAAAAGTTACAGCAATTTGTTAAAAATGCATATTTTTAAAAAACACCCCGTAACTCCGAAACGGTAACAGATATCGATATGCGGTTTTCACCATCATGTTTTTGACAAAAATTGAGCTCCAGACACTGATATTAGTTTTTGTCTATCTCCTATAGAAAAGGGTGTTTCCATTTAAAAGCGTCGAATTTGACCCATCCTGTACAGTTTCCGGCGACTTTTGACATTTTCTGCAAGTATTACTAGGAAGAGCTGGATCTTTCGGAATGTTTTCTCTATAGTTTTTGGTTGCGATAATTTGATCTTGGATGGCCATCATAAAGCTCTTCGTCTCGACAAACAAATCATTATGACTTATTATTATTATTATTTACGAGAATCTCCAATGCTGTAGATTTGCGATTATTAGTGAAGGGACTGGCCGCAACTACGGGAAAACGAAAAAAACACACTCTGTATATGTTTTTATTCGAGCTGTAAATTACGAGGTCGATTACATACGTACGAACGTTCGGCCTCGCGTACGTGTTGATCCTCCAGATTTACGATAATATAATAATGACCTGTAACGGTAGTTTTGCAAAGGTAATCGTCTAAATGCGGCATGAAAGGTGTAAAGTGCGCTAACTCCCACGCCACGGGCCTATAATCTACATACGCCGGTGGTCCGTGGAGTCGATGAAAATACAAAAGAAAACGGTGAAAAATGGGCAATGGAAATGTATGGTTCGTCCAAAATTCTAGATTTCGAATATACGGAGAACAATGATGAAATAAATAGTTGACAAAACTGAGTTAGAGGATTTTAATTAGTGAATGCATGGTACTGATACTGATGCTAAATCAAAAAGAAATAGCAAATTACGTCAATTCATTGATATCATTTTTTTTGTTTTGGCTTTGATATTTATGAAATCGACATCTTTTTCAATATACGGGGTGTTTCAGAAAACATTTGCCATCTCTCGTGGGGAGATTCCTCACGTAAAAATGATTTATTTCCTATATCAACATAGGTCTGATTCTGCTTTGCTTCGTAGCTTAAATATTTTTTTTTTAGATTTATTAGAATTTTCTTCCAAGTGATTTTAGCGATTTGCTAAAAAAGTGTAGCCAGATTCAGGAGGGACGTGCATATGGGTTTCATTCGAATCATCATTGGAATATTTTTCTAAAAAAAACATGTGCGTTACTCACTTTTTTAACCTTGTTAGCAAAATCGTGTAGGCCATTTAATGCCGATTAAAAGTTGCATCATTATATTTTGTCGATTTCGATCTGCTTGATATACATAAAGGGAATTTTGTTAATCACAATTAATAAAACTAAAATAAAAATAAAATCAATAAACGATTTATTTTGTCTAATTTATTATTAAATTGTAAATAATAATGGTATTTAAGGTACATAATTATTATTAGTACAAAAGACCTATTTTTTAAAAGCCCTAGAACATCCTGTAACTGCAGCCATGTTCCTTGAAGGAATAAATCTGTACCTACTTAAGGAAAATACCAAATGAGGAATCCTACTGGACAAACACTCCAGACCAAAAACAAAACAAAAAGTTTATTAAAAGAAGAATTATATTTATATTAAAAGAAAAATTAAAAAAACCTGTTGAATACTGTACACGGAAACTCCGAAAGACCTCGAAGAATGGATCCAAATAAGGGCAATAATAGTCCCTTTTTAAAGATCGTGGCAGGTCCCCGCTGACCATTGTCCCTTTTCTGACGGCCTCTGAATTTCTGAATGGTGTTTGACCCTTTTTCGATCCGTTCTTGGCCACCGGTTAATGTAGAGCATGATAGACAGTTTCGAGCGTGGGAGATTTCTGTATTCGCACCTTGCTATTTTTAATAAACAACTTCTGGAATACACCACCTGACTTAAAGAAATATTTCTTCGTTTATAATTACTATTTCTGAATGTATTATAAATTATTATTACTAAGAATTTTCTAATATTCATATTTATTCAGCCAAGCTCAAATATTTCTGATGGTTTTAAATAAAATTATGGAAATTAACGAAAAGAGTTATGGCAACATAAATTGAGTCTTAGGCAACATAAATTGAGTCAGAAAACGTTTATGACCTCAATTCGAAAAATTTAATATAAAGAATTATCTGTAAAAAATTAGTTTCTCATTTGATACCGCATCTGTTGATGGAAGATCAAAAAGCAATTAGAGTCAATTGGTGTCAAAAAACTCAACACCGGCTTAACGCAGGAAACTCAACAAGTACATACAGGATTGTCAGTAGTGATAAATCCTAGATTTACTCTTATGAACCCGAAAATAAAGGTTAATCGGCTGTTTTGGTGATGCGAGATGAACCAAAATCGACGAAAGTCACCCGTTCTCGAAGTGTTTCCAAAAAGATGGTGGCGACATTTGTCTCAAGAGCAGATCGTGTAGTAACAAGTCCCAGATAAGATCAAAGAACTGTTACTGATGATTGGCTATTTGTTTGCCGAAAGTAATTGATGAGTTTCAAAAAACCAAACCTTAAAAACGAATGATTCTCCACCAAACAACAAAACATCGAATAGTTGGACCATCCTCCATACAGTCCAGACCTAAGTCCAAACGACTTTTTTAATTTTCGAAAAATCGAAGAATGGAATGCGTGGTCAAAGGTTCCAGTCGCCAGAAGATGTAGTCAGCGCCTTCAAAAACGTCATTTTGAAAGTAGCAACAAACGAGTATACTGCATTCAGAATTGGTTCTAACGGATGAAAAAATACATTTTTCTCTTCGTGGTGAATACTTCGAAAAATAATAGTGTTTAAAAGTTATACACTGTTTTTGTTTCTACCTCTACAGGGTGTTTCAAAAAACATGTGTCATCTCTCGTGGGGAGATTCCTCACGTAAAAATAAGATTTATTTTTCATACCAACATAGGTCCGATTCTGCTTTGTTCAAAACTCATCAGGGACGTGCATCTGGGTTATCACTGGAATATTTAAAAAAAAACATGTGCGCCACTGACTTTTTTTTCATATCAAAATTGTGTAGGTCCTTTAATGCTAATTCAAAGTTATCTCTTGATATTTTGTCGAATTCGGCCTCCTTCATAAGGTAAAAGTAATTTTATTATTCACAATTAATAAAATTAAAATTAAAATAAAATTAATAAATTATGTATTTTACCTAATTTATTATTAAATATTATTACTATCAGTCCAGCCTACAGCAATTTCAAATAAAAAAATAATGGTATTTAAGATATAATTACAAAAAAACTAATTTTAAAAAGTTTTAACATCCTGTAACTCTATAAATATGCATTTCGATACTCATGTTTATAGGAACTTTTAGTATTGAAAATACTTCTAGCCACGTTTATATGGGACCCATCTTTGAAAAAACGACATGCTAGAAGCGACATGGGTTCAATAACCTGCCTGTCAACACGTACTTAAGTCGATAGAGCCGGCGTTGATGAGCGAATAGGGCAAGGACGTCTGGACCGGCGGATAAAGAAAGCGATATTATTTTAAAAGAAAATATGTCAAGGCATGGGTTGTTAGGTACAGTTTGGCTCTTTTAATCTAACTATTTCCGTATGAGAACCAAGGGACAAATTATACGAGAAAGAGCAGAATTACATAAATAATAAATTTAGACTAATTACCATATTTAATTACCATATAATAAATTTAGACTAATTAGCAAATTTTTAAAATCATGCATAGGTATAATGTTCTATATTAATTGGACATACTGAATGTAAACTAGGTATAGTTGCTGCAATCGATAATATATTTTGTTGCTTTTTTATATAACACAACATTTTCATCATAACAAAAAACCGTCAATACCGCTACTCATATTATGGACACCTATGTGTACTTAAATCTCATAATGATGTTTAAAAATACATAGGGTATACATACTATGAGTAGTGGTTGTGACGGTTTTTTATTAGGTATGATGAAAAGAAGTTGGCAAACTAAATTATCGTGGAACTATATTTTAATTTATTCTTATCTACAGTAACTATTACATTTTTGTACGCCGAATTTAAATTTATGGGCCATCCATAAATTTACACCGTAAGTTCGAATATTGGTTAAACCTAGAAATACCTAGGTAATAGCCCGAAATATGCAAAAGAGGGAGTGAGTTTAGGTTAGATTAGAATTAGGTTTTAGTTGGTTTTGCATTAATAAAAATATAGGCCTAATCTAAACTTAACCTAAACTGACCTTTTTTGCATATTTCGGGCTCCTACGTGGGTAACCCTACGTTTAACCAATATTCGGGCTTTTACGGTGACATAATACACATTCTGATTAGTTTAATCTGGCTCCATAATGAAACTGTGGGTTCCAGGTGCTATTGCAAATTAATACCATTAATTTTATGTATATACCTCACATTCGTATAGTGTAGTGGCCGTGATCGTGACCATTCACGAATCCGCACACGTCCATCTCCATCATTAATATTTATCTTACTAAATTCTTCACTTTTATAAAAAGCCATCACGATAAAAATCAAATATCAAAATTATTCAACGTATAAGCGAAGAGAGTTAATACCACCTCACGTAAAGGAAATAACACCTGGCCTTATTAACGTCCATGCACGCTATTCGGTTGAGCGATATTTCTCTATTACGCTGTTTATTGTTATTTTACGCGAGTTTATTTTTGCGCACAGGAAATTTGACTCGTTTGCACATCGTCATAAAAAACAATTTTCGTACCACGAATTAGGGACAAGATTTTTATCTGTATACTTATAGGATACCTAATCTGTGGTAATACGAAACAAAACAGGATATAACCTATGTTGATATGAAAAATATATCTTATTTTTAGGCGAAGAATCTCCCCACGAGAGTTGGCACATGGTTTTTGAAACACCCTGTATATGAAGTAAGAAAAAAAAAAAGATTATTTCATTTACTTCAGAATTTATACTTTTTGAACACTGGGCCAGATCGACAACGAAGATTGACATTTACATCTGCTTTCTTTTTCTTGTAGGTAAATTTCCTGAGCGGTCGTAGTTGAAATATCGCAAGGTGGCCGCCGATATAATCTTTTTCAATTTTCTCACGATATCTTCCCTTCAGTGAACTTTAGCTCGACTCACGTATGTTTGTTTCCTTCTCTCTCTCTCACTCGACTTATTGATAAGGAAATGTCTGCGGACGGCGGTTAAAACGAGAGCACGCTGCCTGCTGTATGAGGCTTTGTTTTAGTTAATGATGGTTTTAGTCGATCAGCGATGCCCTTTCGCATTCCCAGATAATTTCGTTTATCGCTTGGTCGCGAATAGTGCGGATGCGGCAACTTTCGGTTACTTAAGTCCTATACTTACAATGCGCTGAAGCCGTTTATCGGTGCAATTCCTCAATGCGTCGATTTGATGCGCCAATACGTCGCGTCGATGCGATGGATTCTGCGTAAGTTTGGCCGAATATCACAAACACAATGGATGGAATCAAATCGACGCATCGGCGCGGCGCATAGTGAGTATTGGAATTTACTATGGTACGAATCATTCTAATATCATACATTATACCGGGTGTCCTAGAAATAAGTGCAGATATTTTAACTGGCAGTATATTTCAGTCCTAGAAACAGGCCTATGAGTTTTTTTGCCAAAAAAAAAATTGTTGAAGATGTTATGTTTTTCTCTTGACATTTTGCGTACAATTAAAAAAAAACTTTTTAGTGCCACTTGTTTATTCATCTGAAATTTCTTTACCGTGTATCTAAACCTTGCAGTGTTGCCATCTGCTCCATATTGTACAGGGTGGGCCGAATTGGACACTTTTAAAGGGCTTTTGTATACAGTATGTCCCCGGATTGTCTTTACAAGAGGAAAAACTTTTTTATTATTGATAATTTGGGAAAAATGCATTCTTCTTAAAAAAATTTGCTTGTTCTAAAGTGGACAATCCCGTTTATAGTTTTCCAAATGTCCATACAGTTTTAGAGAAAATTAAAAAAACGTGAAAACATAGTTGAATTTTTCCTAAAAAGTCCCTAAAAATCAAAACGCGTTTCTATGGTAATTTAACTTCGTTTTCATTCTTTCAGAGATTATTATTTTGATAGAATTTTAATTAACGTCATATTTTTTGCTTTTTTAAAATGTTAAAGAAGCACAAAATATATTTAGTTCAATGCATCTATCAAAGAATGAAATCGAAATTATATTACCATAGAACGTTTTGATTTTTAGGACTAAAAAAATTCAACTATATTTTCACGTTTTTTTTTTAATTTTCTTTAGAATGGTATGGAAATTTGGAAAAGTATAAACGGAATTGGCCATTTTGGAACAAGCAAATTTTTTTATGAAGAATGCATATTTCCCAAAAATATCAATAATAAAAAAGTTTGCCTGTTGTAAAGACAATCCGGGTACATAGTGTAGATGTTTTTCAAAAATGTGCCTTTTTAACATATCGTTGTGAAAGTTTTTTTGCTATAAAAAATTTTTGTATTTTTATGAAAACATTTCCGATCACCTTTTTACGTAGAATTTAATGGTATGAGTATATTTTATTTTTAAATTAATAATTAAGAGTTATCAGCAGAAAATTTTAGATTTTATTTGGGACACCCTGTATATTTTTAGTTTACTGAAAAGAACTTAAAATTATCTTTCCAAAAATACAGAACACTTGATATTTTGTTCGTCTCCTTTTAATTAGTAGGTTCTGGGGATTCCTTAATGAAGATCTGTCCGTAATCGAACTCGAAAACTTATTTTTCAAGGAAGATGAAGTACCGCTTCATAACGCTGAAATTATCAGAAATGTTTTGCAACCAATAATTGAATAGATAACCAAGGTCCCAGCCGTTGGCCGACGAGACCGCCGGACTTAGCGCCTATGGATTTTTATCTTTTAGCAAGACTAAAGATTCTTATTTTTAAATTGTCCATATACCCTAAACAAGAATTAGAAGTATTTAGTGGTTATGCGAGGGTATCTTTCACCCGCACTGAGTTAATGAATTCCGCAGGAAATGCTGAGAAACGGTCCCGTCTGTGGATAAGAGAAGACAATCGACATTTTAAACATCTCCTATAGCAAAATCTAATGTCTTGCTATTTATTATTATTTGTATTAGAGATAGAGAATAATCTAAAATCTTAAATGATAAAAAAAAATCTGCATCTTTCATTGCAAATATTATTTTCGTTTTAATTGCTGCTAACAGCTACCGGTAACTATTTTTCTGCTTTACGGCCGGCGCGGCGTATATTATTTTTTTTTGCCTTGTTATGGTCTTTCTAAAAATACACTATACTCTTACTTATATTCATAAGTAAAAATACATTATCTAACTTTTTATCATAAATCAATCTAGTTTAAAAGAGCCTATCATTTCATTTAATTTAACCAGATAATTTTGATTTCCACCATAAAATTTTAATAAACTGCACTGAAAATGAACTAATCCAGTTATGCCACTCATGCCACTGATCTCTTCGTGAAAAACTCTATGGAACACAGATTTCACATTTTTAATAAGTTATAAGATAACCGAGATACGCTGTGAAAACATAATTTTTGTATTTTAAACACAAACCAATAGGCTCTTTCACAAAAAATAAAATACCCAATTTAAGGACAAAATCTGAAATAGAAGACTATTTTCAGTATATTTATCCAAAAAAAAAATAGTTCCGCGACATTGAATAATTTTTTTATAGGCCCACAATATTGCTTTAATTTGAAATAATTTTAAAGCGCCAATTGATGACGTATGAAAAATACACCCAATCACGTTGCAGTACCGTGCACGTGCGCCAGCCAACAACTGGCAACATTGCGATTTGATTTGACCAGCATCACCTCAACTCAAGGCCAATCAACATGATATGGGCAAGGCAAATATGGCGGCGAAGGCAGCGCATTATTAAATTGTTTACCTTTAACCTGAAAAGCCGTGGTTTCTCGTTCCGATTGCATACCAGAAATAATTAATTATCTCCAGTTTGTGTGCTTCTGCAACATGTTTGTTTAGTTCTTAATGTTCAGTGCATGGTGTGATCAGAAAATTGTGATAAAATAACAGTGTAATAAAAATCCAAACCAGACATTCCACATAGAGAACTTCAAACTTTTGTGCTTGTCGTACTCCTCTATTATTAATTATGTTAAGGTAAGAACTAGAAGTATTTATCAAGATATTACACCTAAATGAGTAAAAAGCCTTTGCCGCCAGTCTGCATAGTACTTTACAATAATCAAAAGATGTTAAAAAAGGTTACTTACAATAATCAAAAGATAGGTATTAAAGGGTAGGTATTAACATTTTATTGTAGCATGCCTTTTACATGCTCTGTTCCAAATTGTAACGGGAATTATAGAGGGGGTCCCAAGATTTCTGCTTTTATATTCCCCAAAAATGACGAGCTTCGTAAAAAATGGTTGACAGTTATTAAAAGAGATAATTTCACTCCTACTAGTAGTTCTCGGGTAAGAAGTGCATTAAATATGCCTCAAAAAGGCCAAAGGCCAAAGCCTCTGTTACCTTAGTGAGGATATAGTTATGGCTACTGCTTACACTTACCTCACTATAAGTAAAATATTGAAAGAAGAATCAAGCTTTTTACATCAAAAAGATCACAGAAAGATATTGACAACATTGACATTTGAAAATATAAATGGCCTGGATGTAAGTCTTTTTTTAGGTCACAAGTCACAATTGCCCCGCACATACGTCAGAATTTATTATTAAATCCATCTTGTTCAGATAATAAAATATATTTTATTGAAGAACTATTATTACTAACTATGCAAAAGGAATTACGTCTTTACCACAAAGACAATACCCTATGTAAAGAGAAAGAGTAAAGAAAACTAAGCTAAGCGTAAGTTTTACTTACGAACCCCCCAAAAAGGTATTTAGTTTTTTTTTTCTATATAAAATCTTGAAACACATATTATATTTTTAATTTATCCTCACCTATTATAGCTTAAATTTATTCCCATTTGTGTAATGCTGCAAAACATAGAAAAAATATTCCATATTTTTTGACCCAAGCCAGTGTAGTTTATAATTCGAAGAGCATTTACTAAGGCTTCTAAGACAAGTAACTTCCTATACTGTCCATAATAGTATATATTTATCAAACGTTCAGTAAATTCTAAACTATGGTAGGTAAGTGTTTGCAATTAAATATTTAGTTTATATTGCTATTTTCTGTCATATATTTCTGGTTATTTCTTTTTCCGATGATTTTTAACACACTCTATATGCTACTTCAAGTTTGAATATTTTAACACCACTTATTTTCTGAGAAAGCAGACCTTTTTATAAAAAGTAACTAACTGATGTTTTCATAAAAGTAATAATACAAAAAATTCCATACTTATGTGGAGAAATGTAATCTAACCCGACATTTGTGGGAAAAATGTCTATTTGGAAACAAAGCAGGTTTTAAAATACGCGCCAAATAAAGCACTTCTATCTCCGCCATATTGGAAAAGGTTGAATGGCCTTGTGCGGAGGTGGTGATGGGTCAGCATGGTGGCCCGGCCACTGCCGTGTTGCCGCTTTTCAACATGCCAGCTGTGACGTATTAAAAATAAAGTGCGGATTTTTATTCTGGGCTTTTTTGTTTTTATTTATTTTCTTAAGAACGACTTCAAATTTTTCGAAAGTGAGATAGCAGAAAATTCTAGAATTAATTGTTTTATTCAATTATGTTAATTCCAAAATATAGTGAAAGAGCCCATTATCATGGTTTTTATAGCCTTCCTGTAAAGTTCGTTTAAAAATCGTTTTCAGTTATTGTGATATACCATAAAATGAAAACGAAATATTTAAAATCATCTAGTTAGTGCATTTTTAGCAATATACTTTTATGCTTTCGATATGGCTATCGCACTTCCGCTTGAGAACCACATAGAGGAAATGGTCAAACTGACTTAATATAAATATTTAACAGACACATAGGTTGTTTCGTCATTATAATATGGGAATAATCTATTACTACATGTGAGCTAAAATTCAATCTAAATAAATGGTTTCCACTTATACCGGGTGCGTCTCAAAAGTGACTCACCCCTATAACTTTTTTTTATTTTTTCAGGTAAAAAAACGAAATTTGCGATGATTAACTTCCTCCCTCATCTACAATCTACAATCGAAGAATATCATCGCTGCGTTTCTATTTTTTTTTTATTTTCGTTTTCGTGTTATTTACGACAACATCGGTGTGAAAACAAAAACGCGGAAAACAACAGCGACGGCGTTAAAAAAAAAACACGTCCGTTACTAAAACAAATTAATTAGATAGAATAAAGAGCGGTTAAAAGTTTCGGCGTTTCTAATTAAAAATGGCAGAATGGATTTTTACACCGGTTTACGAAGTTGCGGGCGGCACGGATGCGATATTCATTGAAAAAGTTCTCCGCGCTTTCGGTTTCTGTTGATTCTGTGTCCAATTAGAGCCGCTATAAACGGTGGTGGTCGTTTGTTCTCACGTAAATTACGAAAAGATTTTCCAAAAATTTTGCAAATATGTGAAATATAATGTTAAAAATGTCTATACCTCTGTGGCGGATTCATCTCTTCCAAAAAATGCTATGCTTATACCGCCACTTGCTCTGTAAGAAAAGCTACAAAATAAAATAGTTATTTGTTTTTAAACACCGCTGTGTTAATCCAACGGACATCAATATGTCACCAGTGTTTGACTAATAAAACAAATTTGCTTAACGGACAAAAAATGCTTATTTATTATTATTTTATGCGGGATTTGTTTTTTTATTTTAAGCATTTTTTTCTTTTTGTTTCTTTATCTCTCTTTATTGAGATGTACTTCATCACACAGTCTCAGGGCTTAGACGAAAGCCAGTATTTGAGACGGTTTTACTGAGGTTAGTTCTCCATCTCTGATGTCAGTCGTATCAAAGTTTATGGCATGGAATGGTTGTCGTCTCGGCGCACTCAGTGATGAGATGTTCTGGTGTTTTCCCATTTTCAGCATTCACAGTTGTTCCATAGCTTCAATGCTTCTTCCTCAGTGCTTCAATCTACTGAGATGGTTATATATATTTGCCATCTGGATAGCTCACATAGCGCCCGCTTATAGTTTATTTGTAATAATTGATAGTGATGGGTTGTTATTTAACTATCTGTTATTCTATAACAATTATTTAGAAATAACATAACGCAACCGTTACTATTTCTAAAAAATAACAGATATAAAATAACGACACGTAGAGATCGGCCGCTCGTGAAACCAAAAACGAAGTCGGCGCTCTGCACCGCCACGAAATTCTATGCTGCTCGAAGCAATTCCAAAAAACAACTAGTATGGATGGAAAACATGTTATTTCGTCAACCATCGATACAGGCGGCGAGACAACGGACAACGGAGTGGGGAATGCGCTACGGTGAACGTAGCTGCTTCGGTCGACGCCGTCGATGGTCGTATTGGGCTTACGACAGTTTGAAAATAATAGGATATAAAAGAAGCAGGTTTTTTGAAACAGTTGCGGGCATAACGCCTGGCGGCCGAAATAACACTGATAACAGGAATGGGAAAGGAACGCTGCTGCATCGGTCGATTGTCGATGGAGACTCGCAACGGGTTGGAGAAGCAGTCATTTTAGATACGTTGTTGTTCAACCTGTTACGAGCATAACAGGGCCGCGGTCGAGATAATCGGAGTGGGAAAGGAACGCCGCTGCATCGGTCGATTGTCGATGGAGGTTCGAAACAGGTTGGAGAATAACGCATCAGTTGTTTTAGATACATTGTTTTTCAACCCCTTACGAGCATAACGGGCGGAGGTCGAGATATTATGGCGCTGTATGTTTCAGTACATTATTAAGTTTCAATATTTACGTATTTATTTATTCTGAAAAATTTTCAGAATAATATTTTAAGATTTTTTAAAAATGTATACAGGGTGTTTTGAAAAATCTGGTCATTGATTAATCACGATCCTGCTTAAAGCCCTTGACGTAAAAAGCTGATTTTTGAAAAACGGATTGACTTTAGGGTGTAGAGGTTCGATAAGAAGGGATTTTTCGAAACTCGAATTCTAAGGGGCTGAAACCACCCTCAAATATTAGAATATTTTTTATTTAAAAACCGGTGAGTTTTCCGGAAAAACTCTTAAACACGTATATTTTATTTCGTTGTCTTACATATTTTAAGATTTTTTAAAAATATATAGAAGGTGTTTCATAAAATATGACTATTGAGTAATCACGATTCTGCTTAAACTGCTTGACGTTTAAAGCTGATTTTAGGCAAACGGATTGACTGTGGGGTTGAGGTTCGATAAGGAGGGGTTCCTCGAATCTCAAATTCCAAGAGGGTGAAAACGCCCCTCAAATATTACAATATTTGTTATTTAAAAAACGGTTAGTCTTTCGGGAAAACGCTTGGACACGCATAATTTATTTTGTTTTTTACATATTTTGAAATTTTTTAAAAAATCATACAGGGTGTTCCAAAAAGTTGAGTAATTGATTAACCACGATTCTGCTTAAACTGCTCGACGTTTAGAGCTTATTTTTGGCAAATGCGAGGAAATTTTATCCAGTTGTACCCAATTTGTAAAGAGCGCTTATTTGTAAACAACCACCGTTTTTAGAGAGGTATTTTAGATAACAATCGATATTTAGAAATGTTTTCACACCCTCGAAATACTACCACCGAGCATGTCATTATTGCAACTTGCTGCGTTAATACGCCTGGCGGTGACCGCCTCATACTCTTTCAGATATTTAGCAATAAAATAAAGAAACCTGTTATTTTTAAGTTGTTATTTTAAGCTGTTTTTTATAAATAACTATAACAGTTTCAACCGTTATCTAAAAATAACAGTTTGTCCATCACTAATAATTGATGTCTACTGTAAATCAGTGACATTGTAGAATAGGAATTCAATGGACAATAACTAAAAAATGGCGTATTCAAAATCTAGAAAGATATTGAAATATATAAGTAATAATTAGTAAATAGTTGACTCGAGATATAAACGAAGATATAGAGAATAAAGAACAGCAACTGTCAAGTCGTCAGATACTATATAAAAAAATCAAGTAGCAATTATGAATCGAAAACAGTACAAGATACGAAAATAGATGAATTTAGAAGTGAATTCCACAAATAAAGATAGAACGAAAGAAGAAAAACAAAGAGCAAAGAAAAAAGAAATAGAAACTAAGATCAGATCGCATCATGGCAAAGAGGAAGCCTCGAAGACTATATTATAATATTGTTATAAACTAGTTAAATATTTATAGACTTTTAGAATTTTAAGAATAAAATCTTATGTGGAATAGAAATGTGGATTTTTTTATTGTTTTGGTTTGGTTAATTTTTAAGTTAGCAAATAAAAACTAACCTGTTACAAAGTGCATACGTCGAATTGTGTGACCAGCAAATTTACCTGAAACAAAAAATATTTGGGTAAGAATATATTCAAAAACATTTTAAGTATTACAATCAAAAATATTACATATCTACAATGAGAATCGTTGTTAATTTTGGTAAGGTCAAACTCTAGACGTCATTACTTGATCCGTACTCTTCTTCATTTTTTAATGGCGCTTGGCTACCAGTTGGCCTTGAGAAGGTTCTAATTCATTTTTATATTGAGTAAAAATGATTTTAAATGGGGTAATTTAAAATTCGAGAAAATAGTATATTGTTTTATTAGGAGTAAAAATGATACCTTTTGTGGCGAGGTTGTACGTTTGACATACAGGCGAATGCACAAAAAGAATTTTTACTCCGAATAGAACATGCTATTTTTTTTTTCAAACGGAACAAATAATTTTTTAAATGATTTGAAACATTCAAAAAAGTAGAAGAAAGTAGTTAGAACGGGGGTGGGGGGGTTGGTATCGTATCCTTTTTTTAATCTCTCTATAATTTTCGTGTTAAGTTTGAACAAGATTTACCTCAATTTTTAGTAAATAACTAGAGTTAGACCTAGAGATTGACCTCGCCAAAATTATTTATTATTTAATACGATAATTCACATTTTACAAAAAATTCTTTGTTTCTTCTCTGGTCTCTGTTTTTAATATTACGTAATTAAATAAAAGGAAAAGAATCATTTGCATGTTTTAATCTGTCACATTTTGAGCGTAATGTTCCGAGCTACATAAAATGTCCACCGATTGTGCTATTGTATTTGGTCCCTCTTAAGGTGCTGAAAGGATTTCAAAACTGGATTGGACCAAGTCTAAACAATATCCGTTGTGGGGTACGTTTTCTTAAGCCAATGGGCAAAACGGATTAAAGAAATAAGGGTGAAGGGTCAATTCCATAAAGGACCCTATCGGACGTTTGAACGTGTGTAATGAATCGAGAAAATGTCGGTTTATGCCAAGAAGTAAAACGAAATATTTTTATTAAGAAAGATATATTTTTGTAAATTTGGTTTTATTGTAACATAAAAATTATAAAATTGTTTTTTAAAGTAGAAACAAGCAAACATATTGTAATTTCTGTTAAACTCTACCGGGTGCGTCTCAAGAGTGGCTCACCCCTATAACTTTTTCAATTCAAAGATTGTCCTAGATTTAAGTAAGAACAATCTTCGGATTTTCACGGGGTTTTTAGTACGAAACTGTCTCCTCTATGAACACCGCAGCATATTGAAGCTCAGAAACAATGGCGAACTCAGATTCTGTAGGGAAAGTGGGTAAACACCAGAAACCTCATCACTGAGTAAACCAAGACAAACTTTGGTACGATTGATATCAGAGATGGAGAACTAACCTCTGTAAAACCGTCTCAGATACTGACTTTTAGAAAAAGGGACACAATATAGTCGCGGTGACTTTCCTCCTCCCATACAATCAACAATATGGCATAAAAGAAAATCATTCGAAATTGGCAACGCTGTTTTCGCCACCGCGGTCTCTTCATCGATGTTAACAGAACCAGCTACCTGATCGCCGACTGCGATATCGATCTTGATACCGTCGATATCGATCTAATTGACGATCTTAAATAGCGGCTACTTATAATAAATCAAGCCCTCTTTCGGCGGCGTAGAATATTACTGGAAAATCGGCGAGCGGCTCCGGGACTTCCTTTAGCAGAAAACAGACCTCCGAGGACAAGTTTATAGGCAAATTGTTCCGATAATGCTGTAAATAGCGTTTAAAATGTTGCTACTGGGTAAATAAGTAGTGGGTTAAAACGACGGGTATATAATATATAATTCTAAAGAGAGATCTATCTGGTAGTACATCTTTTTAATTTTAAATCGTTTCCTTATTAAGTTCCCGGACTTGTAATACAATAATTATTCTTATCTAGTAAATAGATCTTTTGTATCTACCTGTGTTGGGGTCATGTTCATCAATCATTCTTTGTTATGAATGTAAAGCCACTTTAACATTTTTAAAGTTGGTTGCTTTATTGACATACGTTGTACCAAGTGTAATGTTTTTGATCAAAAATAATATCTACTATCTCATGATTTCGTTAATACTATAATGGACGTATTGAATCCATTAAATCTAGTTTTCTTGAAAATCCTTCACGATTTCAAACTAACCAAAGAGCACGTTCTCACGTAAAAAGCTCCTAGATTTTTATGTCCATAATATGTTGAAAAATAACGACTGTTCTGTTTTGAAGAAATTAAAACTAGAATAGGACAGGGGAGAACAACATTTGTGAAAATGAAAAGAGTGCTCTGTGGCAGCGATCTCAGCTTGGATTTAAAAATCAGAATGGTGCGATGCTATGTTTTGTCGGTGCTGTATTATGGTGTAGAGGCTTGGACTCTGCAGAAACTTGACATAAGGAAACTAGAGGCATTCGAAATTGGTTGTACCGTAGAATACTTAGGGTAAAATGGACCGATAAAGTGACCAACATGGAAATCCTGAAAAGAATAAAAAAGGAAAAAGAAATTATCATAACGGTAAAAAAGCGTAAACTTCAGTACCGTGGACACGTCATGAGAGGAGAAAAGTACCACCTGCTCTAACTGATTTTAGAATTAGAATAAGTGGGAGGGGGGTTAATCTCTGCGACCTTAGAGATCTATTGTGTCCCCCTTTCTTGAGTTATAACTCATCATACAGTCCCAGGACTTCCTACAGAGACCCGTGTCCCTCACCGTCGAGGAGCTACGACCCAGGCCGGGTAGACGAAACGGTAGCTTGTGTCGCTTGTTAGGTTTAGAGGTAGGAGGTAGGCTCCCGACCCTTGGAGGAGGTGGTAGCTTGTATGTCACTTGCGGAGGATGGTCTCACGCAAGTGTCAGCCACCTCTCCTGTAGTTTTCTTTGGGTTTGGCCCCTTGGAACTTTCATTGTTACTGTTCCCAGTGTCGCTAGGGGGTTTCCCCACAGCTTCACCGGTGATGTTTTTATTACTATTATTACCAGATCTCATAGTGTTCCTATGCGTCGCTAGGGACAGTCGGTCCACTTCTACAGAGCCCCGCATGTAGAACTAAAGGGTAAAATACAATGGGGTCCCCCCGGTGCCCCAAGGTTGAGGCTGTCCCCGCCCGGTATCGTTATATGTCTTGGTGCAATTCCCTGGCTACGACACTACAGTCAGGGACAAGACGATGAGTAAGATGCTTCTTAGACCAAGCCAAGTGCTAGAGGGGATTCCCCCCAGCACCTGACCAGGAGCTTCCCCACCAACGACGACAAGGTCTTGCAACTCCTAGGGGAAGTACTCCAACTGATATTACAAGGAAAAATTCAAGGAAAGAGAAGTGTAGGAAGAAGGCGCCACTCATGGATGAGAAACTTACGTGACTGGTTCGGGTGCACCACAAACGAACTATTTCGGTCGGCTGTGTCACGAATACGTATAGCACTGATGATTGCCAACCTTCGCAACGAAGAAGGCATTTGAAGAAGAAGAAGAATATGTTGAAATTACTGTATCGATAAGGATAAAAGAGGTTTTGTGAGAATCTGCCCTCTTCTGTAATTGAAAACACCTTTTCAATTTTTTTACGGAATTTTGCACTATTGCCATTCGCCTTCAAATTGAAATATGTGTATAAGAGTATCACATTTACAAGGAGAATTGTTTACCAATGTTTTTAAAAATAAACGGAAATATATTATTTCATTCACACTTTCAAAATATGTTTCATCTATCATTTAAAGGGTTATCCATTTCGGGAATCATATTTTATTTTTATCCATAGAATCAGCCGGTGATGTAGAACATGATACATTATTTTTTACACGCTCTGTAGTATAAGTTTAATAATTAATTATAAAACCATCACTCAAACCTTTACAGTTTACAACTAGGGTCGCTTTTTTGTACTTGTGTCTCAAAAGTGGCTCACCCCTATAACTTTTTTATTTTATCAGATAAAAAAACGAGATTTGGTATGTTAGTATATGACATACATTAGGATTCATTGAAGTATTGAATTGTTTTTTGTCACTTACTGTTTCACCGAAAACAACTAGAATTTTTGATTTTTAAATGGAACCCTCTGTAATTTTTTACTTTATTCTATAGAAAATGACATTCTAACTAGAATGCCATATCATAACTTTTGACATTTTTGCTTAAAACAAAATTGAATTTTAAATTTCAATCTAGGGTGCCATTCCTGGTGCCATTGCTGGTGTTAAAAACACTAGCTAATTTGGTACCACACACTTGGCATTTCGAGTCAAATTGTCGTTATGAATCGCACGTTGCAATTTCAAATAAACCATATTCGAAAATGTCAAAAGTTGATATATGATATGTCATTCTATTCAGAGTATCATTTTCTATCGAATAAAGCAAAAAAATCAAAAGTTGTAAGATAAGTGTCTAAGGAACTTATCTCATCAACCTCTAGAATGGTCTATTATGCCCTTTTTGAGTCGCATCTTCGTTATGCCCTTCCATTCTGGGGTACTTGCTGCGCGACAAAATTTGATCGTATTTTCAAGCTTCAAAAGAGAGCAGTTCGATACTTATTGGGACTAAACAGTAGAACTCACTGCCAGAATTTCTTTAAAAATTTCAAAATACTGACTCTTCCTTCCTTATTCATTGTTGAATCCGTTTGCTTAATCCGCAAGCACATATTCTCTATTCCTGAAAGGCCTTCTCACAACTATCCACTTAGGAATGCGGAGCACGATATTTATCTGCCAACCCCGAGCTCAGAACTAGTTAAGGGCTCAATACTGTACAATGCCAAGAAAATGTACAATCATTTGCCTTCGAATATCAAGTCACTTTCATTCTTTCCCGCATTTCGCAAAGCTCTGAAATCATACTTACTGGAGAGAGCCCTATATGCGGTAAACGACTTTTTTGTTGATGTTTAATCATGAACAATTTTGAATTTTAAAATTTTGATCATCTCACACACTGGTTAGAGGTCTAGTATTTAATATTTTATAACTCTTGATTTTATGTTATTATAACATGATTTTATCCATTTACAGTTTTCCTTTTGTAAAATTTTCTAGATACGCCTGTGTTGCGCAATGTTTTTTTTTTAATTGATTTGTATTGTATGACATTTTTTTTTATTATTATTTGTATATTTGTTTTTGTGCTTTTTTTGTTTTGCTTTGTCGATGAAGCTGTTTTGCCTTTTTGTACAATAAAGCGTTGTTTTTTTTTTGTAATCATTTCAGGTGAGACCGGGAGTGACCGAAAACAATTGAATATGTCAATCAATCCTAATATATGGCATACACTAACATGCCAAATCTCGTTTTTTTATCTGAAAAAATAAAAAAGTTATAGGGGTGAGCCACTTTCGAGACGCACCCGGTATAATAAATAAATAAAAAACGAGAATCTATAGTAAATGCGGAAATGCTACGACATTTAATAGTTATACAGAAGGTAAATATATGTACTCACATAAAAGTAATTTTAACTACACCTTCGTGGACTCTTTCACAACGACCTTCACGATACCTTTCACTGATATTGTAGGACTATGAGACTAAGTCTCTGACTATAACTGAGACTAACCGTTACAGAGACTTAAAACTATATATTTAAAAATAGTGCTTCTAGTAAAAATCTATTAAAAATGTTCAAGGCTTGCAAGAGTGATCTTCGCAGATCTTGAAGATGTGGCTGGAAATACCATATGATCGAGAAAAAAAACGGCGTCAGCATTTTATATGTAAAATTATATGGGGAATGTCATCGATGTTCATTTCTAAGCCAACTGGACGGAAGGCGTCCGTTTCGTCAATATCGCCGAATGGTTATGAACACCTAACAATCCAATTCTACCATCCATAGAGATAGAGTCTTATAATCAGTGGTATCAAAACGGACATTTCGCTAATTGAATTTAGATAAGCGGTCGTATTCGCTTGTTCAAGCAAGCAACCAGCCAAGACCAAGAATTTATTAGACTTCAAGACCAAGATCAAAAAAGTTTTGATCTTAGCCTTGCATTCCCTCATCACTATAAACAACGAAACAACTATTAAACGCCTCTATTGGATAAAAAAAAACTGATAACTACTATTAGAGGATAAGGATAAAGCACTTTTTTTAGTATAACTTCATTTCTATCTCAGGTATTATTCCACAAATCTGAAAATAAATCCATCCAATAAAAAATATTCCTATTTACTCAATTACTAATCTGATTTGGAAACAATTTCACAACAAGATTTATGATTTAATTGTATATTGATAAACCTGGGCCCGCCCTAACATATTGCCTTCGTTAGTAAGATTTAACGTATGAAAGAGGCATGTCTGTAGCTTACCAAACGGTTTGTTTGTTACAAATATAGCCCTGCCGAAAATAGAATGTCTTGAACACACTGAAGAAAGACGTTCTAGTGACATTGACAGTGGCTTGTGTTAGGAGGACGCATAGTTATGGAGACTGAACCAGTTTAAAATAGATTTGATTTGTTTATAGGCTAGGAAACATTCAATAAAAGTGAAATTAGGATGGGAGACGGGAGAATAAAGACCAACAAGATATACGTTTGACGATGGGTAATGTATCGAGTCATTCGTTAACTTGAAGAATTTATAGCTGGGTCATATAAGCAGATAAGTACGATTAAAAATCCCTATTGATAAAAACGATCAATCAAAACGATAATCTCATGGTTTTATTGGTAACGCAGCCTATAAAACAATATCCGACAATAAAATAAAATGTATTTTCCCAATAAATGAAACATATATTGAGATATGTAGTACAATGAAAATACATAATAAAATTTTGAATAGATTCAAATTATACATTTAAAAGAAAATTTTTCACTCTAAAATCATCAATTAGTATCATCAGGAGTTAATTAATTCTAATTTTAGATTATAAAAAACAATAATATAGGGTAACAGAAATATATTGTGGCAATATATATTTTAAGCTAAATTTTATTTCTGTATTTTTGTTAGTTTTTGGGGTACCTCTACTTAAGTAAGTTTTATTATTAAAATATACTTATACAGGGTTGTTCACCACATACGACACGGAGTATTGTAACTAAACGATTAGATTTTTACAAATTGTAAGTTCTGGGTTGGTTGAAGGACTATTAGAGCGACAATTTAAAAATATTTTTACAACATACAGAGTGTCCCAAATCAATAAAAAATATCAAAGTTGTATTTTTTTAAATGGAACACGTTGTATATTATTACATTTTTAGTTTCTACGATTAAAATAAAAGTAAATTTGATAAAGGCTTATCTCCCTTAAACCTCACCGTTTTTGAAATATTATCAATTTTGTGAAATTGCAGTAAAAATTTCTGAGCTTCATTTCTCTAAGGGTATCAAAGTTTTTAATACTAAATATTTACTGAAGTTTAATTATTGATTAGTTATTGTGTTGCAATAATAAAAATAATACTACTTCATACAGAGTGTCTAAAAATTTATTTTAAATAATTTCTAGCTTTAAACGACAATAACTTGTTTAATTTAAATGGAACACCCTGTATATTTTAGGAGAAATCAGATGCACAATTTTGTTGTCCATCAAATTGTAGATATACCATTTTTTACCTATCTCTTCAAGTTTTCGTAGAAAATGCGTTTTCTAATAATTTAGACCTCATTTATCAATATACCCATGGAATATTGACATTTTAGATTGTTTTTAAAACAACAAATATACAAAATGTACAGGTGCTAAAAATGATAATATTACCAGCCTATTTGTATACAAAAATAAAACTATTTAAATCTTCATAAAAGACTATACCATTAATTAAATATACCACCAGTATTTCCGCAATTAATTACATATTTAATTGTGTTAGTTAATAAATTATTCTAAATAAATGGGGATTTGGAATCAGAAATCAATATAATAATAAGTTATGGAAATGAACATCTTTGTTGTTATAAATAAGCAGTTTTTTAAGTCCCTCCACAACGTCAACTTTATTTCGGAAGAAAATCATATAAAATAATTTTATTGACAACGTCGCAAATTCTATGCGAAGACCATAGATGACATACCGATGATCGATTAACTGTCAATCGAAAAGTCATAAAATTGCTGGCTTGAGATGATGTAAATAAATATATTTTCTTAATTTTTATGCTTACAAAGAAGATTCGATATGAAAGATTCGTTACATTTTTGTGCTTAAATTAGGTCATTCCACGTCTATATAAGGTAATAAAGTGCTAATATGTGATGTTTTTACTGAATCCGTGTAGAAAATTTTACATATTTACTGTCCTTACCGTACAGGCGACGTACCTAAAATACGTTTTTTTGCCGCTTTTTAAAGATAAAACACATTCATCCAACAATTTTTATGCTTAAAAATATTCAATTTAAGATAATCTTGCAAAAACATCCCAAAAAAGTGTTAAATGCGTGGGGTCCTATTGTGCACCAGAGCCTATTTTTTTTTATTTTACGTTGTGAATAAATGGTGGTAGTTATTAAAATTGTTATAAAAATATAAAATTCTCATAAAAATAGATAAGTTATAATAATTATTATTTATATTCACATCCGATACGCTACTGAAGTCAAATTGACCTATCTAAATTCTTTGA
Organism: Sitophilus oryzae; assembly: GCF_002938485.1. Taxonomy (NCBI): domain Eukaryota; kingdom Metazoa; phylum Arthropoda; class Insecta; order Coleoptera; family Curculionidae; genus Sitophilus; species Sitophilus oryzae. The sequence continues at coordinate 271,588 of NW_022146866.1, forward strand.
CATTCAGATACTGGCTTTTGTCCAAGCCCTGAAACTGTATGATGAGTTATAACTCGTTATAACTGAAGAAAGGGGAACCACAATAGATCAGTAAGGACACGGTGATTAACTCCCTACCGAAACAATCTAATAGGCACAATAGAATTTATTTTGTCAACCTTTCGATATAATCAGAAAAAATAATAATACTAGAAAACAAAATTTGTTGTTTTACTACAAGTTGTAGTTAAAATATATCTTCTGAATAAAATATGTTTCAAGAAAATAGACGAAGTTTTACGTAATTTTTCGCACGATTCCGAAGTGAAACCGATGAAAATCGGCGATGCAACCAAACGATGGACCTTTAGCATTAACGAATTTTTGTCGTACCGCCGCGCCGTCATTCTCGTCGTAAAGTACGACGAGCCCGTGTGTCCAATATCGCGTCCTTATTTTCTAGGCGCATCTTTTGACCTTCCCCATGTTCTTCTAAGCACTCCTAAATGTCAAAGGGTCATCCTTATGACCGGTCCGTACACTCTACAACCGCGATATTTATAGTGTGGTTTTTCAAATATTACTGCTCCGGCAAAGTAACAATGCAAAATGTTTTGTCGTCGTTTACCTGTATGTGTGTGTGTATGTGAGAGCGTGTTGTATGGAGAGAGTAAAGTGTTAAATGGCACGTTAAGTTTACCAGAGTAGTGAGAGAAATAAATTGAAGAGTACAGTTATTTTAACATACGATACAATAACGTAGGAGGGTTAATTTATAGATTTAAATAAAAAATCGGTAGAAAAACTTTTAAGTTAAACGGTTTTATCTTATGTGCACTGAAAACTAGAAAATAATAATAACAATTAGGTATTTTGAACTTCTAGTTCAGAAATATTTTAGTACTAGGCAGAATAGCTTTTAGGCATATTAGACTAAAATAAAAACGTGGGGCCCCTCTGAAATCCTACCTATGGCAAAGCATATCTTTATACTTTGGTAGATCATGAGCTCGGCGTTCGCTGGTGAAGCCGCCACGGCTGTTTATTGATTGTCAAAATCTCCAATTACGATTATAGTAAGTCGATGCAATCCACACTTAGTATAGAAGAAAGTATTACAGCAATAGTTAATGGGCCCCACGTTTTTATTTTAGTCTAATATGCCTAAAAGCTATTCTGCCTAGCACTAAAATATTTCTGAACTAGAAGTTCAAAATACATAATTGTTATTATTATTTTCTAGTTTTCAGTGCACATAAGATAAAACCGTTTAACTTAAAAGTTTTTTTACCGATTTTTTATTTTCTAGTTTTTAGTATTTAACGGAAATGCCTACCGAATATTCCTCATTATATTTAATTCATTTAGTGCATCATTATTACATGGTTTTTTACCTGATAATTTATTACAATCTAACGCTCAGGTGTTTCTGACGCTAACAACTCTCTCTGTCGCGTTCTGATGCTAGCCTAGACTCATGACGCTCAGGTGTTTCTGACACTAACAACTCTCTTTGTCTCTCTCGTTGTGATGCCAGCCTAGACTCACGACGCTCAGGTGTTTCTGCCGCTAACAACTCTCTCTGTCTGTCACGTTGTGATGCTAGCCTGGACTCATGACGCTCAGGTGTTTCTGACCTACCAGCTGCCTTTGTCTCTCACGTTGTGCTATTAACCTGGCATCATGTTGCTCAGGTGTTTCTGTTGCTAACCGTTCTCTTCGTTTCTGTAGTCGACTATAGGTTTCATTTTCACTTTCTTTTGCACGTTTCGTTCTAAACTTTTCTTTCGCCTTTTCGAGCCTTCTTTTTCGTTGTGTAGCAGTTTCGTTTTTATTTTCGTTTGTTTTTTATTTATTGTTTCCATGTTATTCCCACGAGTAATGGACATTTTAACGGTCGACCCCCCCAGAGGTCCAGTAGAGGGGCAAGGCTATAATATACAACAAGAGGTGCCCAATCTTGAGGGGAAAACGCTTGCGATATTACATTTTTAGCCACCCTAATGCCATACAGTCCTCAGCACGTTTTAACCTATTACCTTAACTTGGGTGGTAAAGCTACCGCTAACTACGTAGGTACATGTTGAACACAACTGTTCTGGACACGACTACTCATGCCCTCACCTAATACGCCATTTTGTAACGACGTCCATCTTGGATTTTAAATTTTGTCATGATCACAATATTCTACTAGTGTAGCCCTTTCATTTGATACCCATATTGAGGGGGTCGTATATTACTATATTGTATTGTCATCGGAACTAAAGGTGTGTACTAAATTTCAGATCAATCTGACAACAGGAAGGTACTTAAATTTCAATTTCTAATTTTGACACAAATAAACAAACAAATAAATAAATACCGTACGGGTCGAGCTAAATAAAACCGTTTAAAAACATTTCTTTCTAGCAAGGTATGAAATAGTTATTTGTGTACCAAGGCCAAGCAACTTTCAGGTGAGGACAAAAAAGATCATACCCCAAGTAACATTGTAAGTTCCTTAAGGTTATATATTCTCAAGGTTAGTTATATAAAGGTTTAATAAATGTCTCATTGGTATCTTACAGTGTTTATATAAGTGTAGCCAGATTTATATAAGTGTAGCGTTGGTTACTTATCACTAATAGTAACCTTGAAATGATGTTTATCACTTTCCTTATAAGACTACAGGTTCTTGTTACTAGGTATAGTAGATTCATAGTAAGGTTTTATAAAGGTGTTCACATTTATTTTATATAACTTCTGGTATTAGGTGTTATAAAGGTACGCAAGATATACACTATATAATTAAAGGTGTTATTGAGAACCATTATGTAACCAATAATACTACAAGTTATATAATTGTTCCTTCAAATCGTTTTTTGCACCTTTCAAATGTTTCAAATTTTTTTCAAATGCAAGTATTATAGTGAATAATAAAAAAATAAACTGGATAAAACACAAAAATACATCTACGTTCAAAAGAAAGGTTCTTCAGAATTTAAAAAAAAAACAGGAATAATCCAAACCTCATTCAAACTACATCTACCAATATTGAAAGCCAACATGCAAATTTACCATCCACAAGCAGAGATCAGGATCAACCTGAGATATTTCCAACAGAAAGTTGCCAAAACGATCAGGAACAGGAAGATGTCTGGTTAAGGGAGAGAGAAGAAGAAGCAAGGTGTTGAGAAAGTTTTCAGGACTTTGGTTTGGTATACAATAAGATCATATCTGCTTTTTATGTTAAAAAAGAGGCAAATATTAAAGTAGTTAGTCAGAAAGAAACAAGTATATTTTCAAAAAACGCGCATGCGATATTTCTATGGAGGTAGTCTCTGGGAACCTTCTCAACACCACTATATAACTATTATATCCCCTTTTTCAGTTTTATAGCGGTAACTCGATATGATATATAAAGGTGTTGAGAAAGTTTTCAGGACTTTGGTTGCACACCTTGAGTGTTAAGGGTTACCATAGGAACAGTTATAAAATGGACCGTTTAGGGCATATAAGTGTTATATAATGGTTAACAATAACTCACGACAACCATTCTAGATGCGTTTAGGTTGTATAATATGGTGTTGGGAAGTTTCCTAACACACTTATAAAACAAAAAATGCTTCTTGGGACGGCCGAGGTGCACACAAAATTTTTTAAGCGAGTGTTTTTTGATTTGGGAACCAACTGAAAGCCGAACTGAAGAATCTGGAAGACTCCATCCGTAACTTGGAATGGGTGTACTCCAACGGTCTAAGACACTCGAAAAAGTTCCTCAGAATTTACGACCGGGAAAAATCAAAGGTTTTCCTTGTTTTAAGTAAAAACAATCTTCGAATTGTCACAGGGGTTTCTAACAGGACACTGTCTCCTCAACGAACACCTCACTAGGCTGAAGCTGAGAAAACTGAAAACTGCGAATGCAGATTCTGTGGGGAAAATGGGGAAACACCAGAACACCATATCACTGAGTGCGCCGAGACGACGACCATTCGTGCCATGAACTTTGGTACGGCTGATGTCGAGCATGGAGGCTCAGATACTGGCTTTTGTTAAAGCCCTGAGACTGCATGATGAGTTATAACTCAAGAAAGGGGAACACACAATAGATCTATGAGCCCTAACAACTATATGTTGGGACAAGGTCATATTATGGAATTATTGCCCTGGTTTTTCAAAATGACTGAAAAATATATGTTTAATTTTTTAAATATAAACATAGCCATATATCCTAAACAACTTGACAATTTTTTTATGAATTTGTAAATCAATCCATATTTACAGTAGCGGATTTTGTTCATAAAAGGACAAATTTGCTGACAACTAAATGTTGGGACAAGTATGTCGCAACTGTTTACTTCAGCATTGACAGCTTGTAAGTGACTCGATACTTTGAGTAGTGAGATTTACTGTAAGAAATTTAAATTTTTTTAATTTTCAATTTTGTTAATTTAATCCAAAGTAATGGTCCGTGGAAAAACAATTCGAAAAATTTCTGATGATTTAAGTATTCCAAAAACCACGGTCTTTAATATAATAAAAAAATACGGCGAATCTGCCAACGTAGACGTTAGAGGTAAAAGTTCGGAAAGGCCAAAAGTTGTATCTCAGAGAGATTTACGAAATTTAGTAAAAATTTGCAAGTCTGCGAGAAGAAGTACTCTTCGCGAAGTAACAGTTAAATGGAATACTGTAACTGGATTAAATATATCAAGAGAATGTTGCCGAAAATATATCCACAAATGCGGTCTGGGGTTTTACAAGGTAAACTTTATTTTGTGTGGATAATCAATTACCTGAAGATTATTGATACAAATTCTTATTTAGGGCAAAGAAAAATCGCTACTGACAGAAATTCAAATAAAAAATCGCTACAATTGGGCAAAATCTAAATTATCGTGGACACAAAATGATTGGAATAAGGTCATATTTAGCGATGAGTCTAAATTTGATGTTTGCGTGGGAGATCATCGAAAACGAATAATACGAAATAAAGCAGAAGTCTTTCATAAAGATTGCTTAAAGAGGGTTGTTAAATTTCCTAAGGGGATTATGGTTTGGGGTTGCATGTCAGCAAGAGGTTTCGGCAAATTAAATTTTATAGATGGCACTGTTAACGCCCAAAAATATCAACATATTCTTGAGACCTCACTTTTGCCTAGTGCTCAAGAAGAGTATAGATAGTATTGTGTGGCATAGAAACTGTGTGGCATAAAATGAAGCAATATTTAAGAAACCACCCTCAACGAACAATTTTTGATTTGCGGACAAAACTGCAGGAAATTTGGGATAATTTTTCTCCTCAAATGTGCCAATCTTTGGTAAATACAATGCCATTAAGAGTTCAGGCAGTTGTTAAGGCGAGGGGTGATGTAACTCCGTATTAAACAAATTTCTTGTTGTGCTGTCCCAATATATAGTTGTCAGCAAATTTGGCTTGATTTTGTCAAAATAACCTATTATCAAAAGTGATTTGTTTGCAAAGTTATAAAAATATAGTAAAATTGTCTAGATCATATTGTAATGTTTGAATTTAGAATAATAAACAAAGTAAATTGAGTCGTTTTAACAAATTACTATTTTTATTGCAAAAAAAGACCTTGTCCCAACATATAGTTGTTAGGGCTCGTATAAAGTCCCGGTTATTAACTCCCCTCCTAAACATTCTACATTCTACACCATGCAAGTGCCATGGTATATGTGTGGGTCAAAATTACCGAAATTCCTAGAACATAATTTTTTTGAAATCATATATTTTCGATAACAAAAACTCACTTAAATCCAATAAAAGCGAATAAAGAAGTTTTTGTGGAAAATGCATTGTTTGAAGAATGCCACGCAACGCTGCGAATCGTGAAGAATGTTATAGCGTAAAACGAAAGGTTATTCGAGACGATTTAATACCACGACGATATTGTCTAGAATAATTAGATGCAAATCAGCGATTGTTTCGAGATTTCTCCATGTCATCACCTCGCGAATAATTTTAGCAGCATTGCCGAAAATTAGAGTCACAAAATTTTTAGTTAATATACACAGTGAAAATCAGTAAGTACAATAAAATTTGGAAGACAATTACTTTTTAACAATAAAAAAGGTTTTCCCAAACATTTGGTCCACTCTGTTCTGAACTAAAATCTTCGCATTAAAAAATAAGATGATTATAAATTATTATTATGTTTTTCAGGAAATAGTTAGGATATATTTTGTATTTCAGGACATAGTTAGGATGTATTTCAGGAAAATATTTTAACTTCTACAGAGTCGCTCAAAAAAGTGTGAGTGGACCTGGATGTTTTTTTTAAATGGAACACCCTGTATATTATTGCATTTTTGGCTTCCTTTCTGATCACTTTACATAATCCTAAGATATTTTTTTATATGTTTCGGTAGATTCAAAAATATTCATAAATAAATAAAAAAAGAAATGTTTTAGCCTATTAAATAAAATTTTAAAAATAAATAAATATTTACTATAGTTGGTCTGTATAGTTGTCTTACTTTATTATAGATATTGTAATCTTAAACCATACAGGGCGTTCAAAATTCTATGGCAAACTTTCTAAGATATAAAATCATTTTTCTCCGTTTATTCTTAAATCGAACACCCCGCATATTTTTCCTTTGGTAGATGGAGAATTAAAAAATAAACATTTTTTATATTTAAAGTATTTCAAAATCTGTATCTTGTGTCAATATCAGTCTGGTATTTTATCGCTAAAAGAGCCATATGTAATAAAAACGCGAATATTTGCGAAACTATTAACCACTTTGAAATACTTACAAAATATATGAAAACAAATTCAAAAAATGTTCATTTTTTAATTCTCCATCTAACAAAGGTATATTATACAGGGTGTGCTATTAAAAAAGACGCGTTTCAGGACACGGAACATCTTCTTGATTGTCCTGCCTTCCCCCACAGAAAGATGTACCCTCGATTACCTATGGCTGACTAAACGGGAAGCATTGGACGTAGCCCATTACTGGGCTAACAAACTATAATCCGGATACGAAAAAGTAAAGTAAGTATTAAGAAAAATGAATTTATATTTTAGAAAGTTTGGCATAGAATTTTGAACACCTTGTATGGTTTAAGATTATGATATTTATAGCAAAGTAAGTACCGAGGTAAGTACAGGGTGGGCCAAATTGGACGCTTTTAAAGGGAAACACCCTTTTCTATAGGAGATAGACAAAAACTAATATCGGTATCTGGAGCTCAATTTTTGTCAAAAACATGATGGTGAAAACCGCACATCGATATCTGTTACCGTTTCGGAATTACGGGGTGTTTTTCAAAAATGAGCATTTTTAACAAAAACTTTTTTGCTATGGAAAATTTTGTATTTCTATGAAAACATTTCCAAAGCACCTTTTTACGTAGAATTTAATGGTTTAAGTATAATTTTTTTTGGACGTCGACGCCGCCTGACTTAGTGCCCATGGATCTAATCCTTAGATATATTTGCCGAAGAATAAAGGTTCCTTACTCTTCCGTATAATCTAGACAAGAATTAGGAATACTTAGCAGTTATGAGATCTTTCACCCCCACTGAGTTAATGAATTCCGCGAGAAATGTGCAAAAACTGCCCCGTCTGTCCATAACAGAAGACGGACGATATGTCGAAAACCTGTAGCAAAATCTCATGTCTTGGTTTGCTGTTTATTTTTATTGTTATTAGATATAGTTTAAATGTGTTGATGTTGGTTAAATATATTTTAAATTATTATAAAATTCTGCATCTCTCATAGCAAATATCATTTTCGTTTTAATTGATGCTCACAGGTAGAATTTTTTTGCATTACAGCCGGTGCCGTTCAAAGCCTACTTTTTTAAAGCCGGCGAATTTTTATATACGCTATATCTCAAAGAGGAACCGAGCAAAATATCAAGTGTGTTATATTTTTAGAAAGGTAATTTTAAATTCTTTTCAATAAATTAAAAATATACAGAGTGTCCCATATAAAAAATCAAATTTTCTGTTGATTTCTGAATTCTTAAATTATTAATTTAAAAAAAAATATACTTAAACCATCAAATTTTACGTAAAAAGGTGCTTTGGAAATGTTTTCATAAAAATACAAAATTTTCCATAACAAAAAAGTTACAGCGATTTGTTAAAAATGCACATTTTTGAAAAACACCCCGTAACTCCGAAACGGTAGCAGATCTTGATGTGCGGTTTTCAGCATCATGTTTTTGATGAAAATTGAGCTCCAGACACCGATATTAGTTTTTGTCTATCTCCTATAGAGAAGGGTGTTTCCATTTAAAAGCGTCGAATGTGACCCACCCTGTACAGACCAACTATAGTAAATATTTTGAAAAAAACTCCAAAATTTAAGTTGATAAATGATGTTAGTATTTAAGGCCTTATTGTGCAGAGGATGTTGTTTTGTTAATTGACTCGTAATTTGCTTTTTTTGTAATACAATAATTGAAAAATGTTAATGTCTTTTGTTTATATATTGTAGAAATTGTTCTGATGATGGTAATAAAATTCTCGAAAGCTTAATAAATTGAAATAGTAGTTTTATTGGCCTAAAAGTGGTGATTATTGACTGCATTCTCACTTAAATTTTGAGTTTTTTCTTAACTTAATCAGTCACAACGACTAAACCTGCTATTTTGTAAATATTTAGTATAGTGTAGATTTCAGAATATTCTCGAGAATATTTCTTCTATTTTTAATATATTTTTTAAGCACTGGCACTGTTGCCGAACCGGCATAAAGAACGACATTGAACGGTGGCAACCCCTGTTTGCGGCAACTTTTTCATAGGCATCCTTAACATCATGCACGTAATAAAAATAGCATTTGATATACAGGGTGAGTCTCAAATAAGTGCAAATATTTCCAGGGCTGGTAGGCATATAATTCCAATATAACCGAGTTATTTTACTATAAAAATTTCCAAAAAAAATCTACTACCTACATGTTGCCATATTATCACAGATTAGGTATCCTATAAGTATACAGATAAAAATCTTGTCCCTAATTCGTGGTATGAAAATTGTTTTTATGACGATGTGCAAACGAGTAAAATTTCCTGTGCGCAACAATAAACTCGCGTAAAATAACAATAAACAGCGTAATAGAGAGATATCGCTAAACCGAATAGCGTGCATGGACGTTAATAAGGCCAGGTGTAATTTCCTTGAATTTAAAACTTTGAAATTGTTTTGTTTACTAGGTATTTTAAAACGTAGGGCTAAAGTGGTTATTTCCAGTCCTTTATTGTTCAACGTCTGCCAGTGGGTTTAGGGCAACAAGCAACAAATTCTCTTAGAAGGGCTAAGTCGTCATCTGCTGTAAACCTAAGCCTCTTTATAGGTTCTTTAATATTGGAAGAGGTGGAATTCATATTTTAGGCCATATTTATTTAATTAAAACTAATCCCAGCTACTTAAATATCAAATTACCTAATAAAACTAAAGTAATAATTCAAAACAATTCAAACATAACCTAAAATAAAAGATCTCGCCGGCCGGCCCCGGTTGTCAACCGCACATGCCCATTTAAGCAATTTTTAAACGTTATTTAGAAATAGCGCTTGGTGTAATTGATCGGCAAATTACGTCAGGCGGTAACGTTATTAGCGGGTGTTGCGTTAAAAATTGACTCGCGCATATCGTAACCATGATAAGGTACGCGTAAATACTGCATGACGCTATTCGGTTTTCCGATATCTCTCTTATAACTGTGCCGGTCAGGCGCTGTGCACAATCTGCACAAATGCACAATGGGCGTGCTATGTGCGCAACTAGTAACCTAACTAGTTCCCGATTCCGAAAATTGGAACCACGAAAATCAATAAAGAAAAAAACAAAGTTTATAATCTGTATAATCTGTGATATTATTAACAAATTATGTTCTTTAACAAAAAACTAAATAAATTTCCATTTTTTTTTTCAAATTGCACTTATTTAACCCTTTATAAATGATCAAAACATATTATGAACGTAATTTCGTCTTCAAAATCAATTATTATTATTATTAATTAAACATATTTGCGGCAACTTTTTGATTGGCATCCTGTTTAAAGTGTATTCCCCTATTCATAAATATACATAAAAATTAGGTTTTGATAAAAAATATGATGAGCGTAATAATCTTAGACTATTAAGCAGATCTCTTACTGTGCCCACGAAATAAACGCATTGCTATGTTAAATACCGTTAATTAAGCAAAGGTTAAGAGATAGAGAATCGCATCGGGGCAACAATAGACCGTTTAAAAGGAACTGCGATATTTTCCAGTACGCGCCGCGCGTTTACGGGCTTTCTAATTAGAAGTTGGGCAATTACGAAATTAACTTGACGTAAAATCCGAGTGACATCCTGGACATTTCTTCACCGTCGGACACAAAAGATCGGTAGTACGGTTTTAGCACTGAGTCCGAGTAGCGAAGCGTAACAAAGCGGAAGAGTGGTTTTCTTGCCTCTTGGACCACGTTATTGTCCTTCGAATGGATGGAAAAAAATCGAGCTTTTTTACCACTGCTAACGGGACGGAAATTTTCTACAGCAGCTGAAGCAGCGCGCAACGTTTTTTCGCCATTTGTTTTAAGTGTCGGTCTTCTTTTTTCTATCGGTCTCAAAAACATTTTTACTTTATTTCTACATACAAAATTCGCCGCACAGGTCTTCCACTATGAAAACACGCGATCATGTAATCTCATGTGAAACTAAGTCAGTTGTTTTAATTAATGTTACTAACCAGGATGAGTCTTAAATAAGTGAAAAATTTTACTGGACAGTATATTTCGACGCCAGATTACGATTATGGTTTTTTTTCGCGATTATTTTTATTTTTTGAAAAAGTTTTTTTAGTTTTTAGTAAAAAAGTTTTTTTAGTTTTAAAAACCATAATTTCTTGATAAATGGCAAAATATATACAGGGTTCCTCACCGTAGCCGTTCGTTAGAAGTTTTTGAGGTTAGGGAAAACTTGAAGTTTGAAATTTTGAGACTTAGGGTTATTTAACCTTTCCTTTCATTTAAAAATATTTTCAAGGTTACACCACTTCCGGTTACACCGGAAGTCGTCATTAACTTCCTTATTTTAAATAGAAGACCCCGTATATTATTTTATTTTTGGATTTCTAAGAAAATTTTATGATGAGTTTCATTAGGTTTCCCTATACCTATTTTCAACTGTTCATCAGATATCTTGATTTATTTGAAAATGTTTACAGATTTACCCCTATTTTTAACAGTCGGTCTTTTACTCATTTTGAATCGGTGATAAACGCTTCTGCGGTAAACCGAAGCAGAGGACTAATACTTTCGAAATCCATATTGACAATTAATTTATTGCATACAGGGTGTCCAAAATTTGATAACTGATTAGATTATTTTCAAACTCAAAATAGTTCAATTTTTCAAATGAGACACCCTGTATATTTTTTGATAGTTGGATGCAGAATTCAATTCTGTATCCATTTGCTATAACTTTCCCTATGCCCATTTTCAACGGTTTTCTTGTTAATCCGTATTTTTTACTTTAATTCAATTTTTGGCAGAATCGACAATATCTTGTTAAAGTAAAGAAATTGAATGTAATTAGAACATACGAACAAAACAGGAACAAAACAAAAGTGAAAACGTATAAAATATAACATAACATAACAAAACAAACGTATTTTCAACAGTACCGGTGAGGCATTAATTATTAATACTAGACGTTAGTGTATCCCTACAATCATAAAAAAAAAGTTAACTCAATAATTACAAAAATTTTCGTTCATAGCGGTCAATTCAAACAATAATTTTTGTAATTATTGTGTTTACTTTTTTTATTATTGTAACGATACACTAACGTCTAGTGTTAATAATTAATGCCTCACCGTTACTGTTATACGTTTGTTTTGTTATGTTATGTTATATTTTATACGTTTTCACTTTCGTTTTGTTCCTGTTCGTATGTTCTAATTACATTCAATTTCATTACTTTAACATAATTATTTTATTTTAAAAAACACAAACGATATTGTCGATTCTGCCAAAAATTGAATTAGTAAAGTAAAATATACGGAGTACGTAAAGTAAAATATACGGATTAAAAAGAAAACCGTTGAAAATGGGTATAGGGAAAGTTATAGCAAATCGATGCAGAATTGAATTCTGCATCCAACTATCGAAAAATATATAGGGTGTCTCGTTTGAAAAAATTGACTTTTTTGAGTTTGAAAATAATCTAATCAGTTATCGAATTTTGGACACCCTGTATGAGATGAATTAGTTGTCAATATGGACTTCGAAAGTATTAGTCCTCTGCTCCAGTTTACCGCAGAAGCGTTTATCACCTATTCAAAATGAGTAAAAGACCCACTGTTAAAAATAGGGGTAAAAATGTAAAAATTTTCAGAGAAACAGTTGAAAATAGGTATAGGGAAATCTAATGAAACTCATCATAAAATGTTCTGAGAAATCCAAAAATTAAATAATATACAGGGTGTTCCATTTGAAATAAGGAAATTAATGGCGACTTTTAAGGTATAATCAACTTTTAAGGTATAAAATTCAGTAAGTTTTATTATTAATAAAATATGTATTTATGTTGTGTTTTATTTATTCCTGTCCAATATTAATGGTTATTTTTTATACCGAAAAGATTAATTCAATTAGTTTCTGGAGAAGATAATGTAATTTTATCGTCGTGTATAAAACAATATTCTTCCATAGCGAGTTACGTTTTAAAAAATATTCAGAATTTATTATTTCAAGGAATTTATTACTAGTAAATATTGTGCTGGGTTGGCGTTGGTTTCTATGTAATTTGACAAATAAATAAAGCTGTCTTTTAGTTGTCAGTTTTGAGTCAATATTTTTTAATTCTCTGTCGTGTCGATTGCTGACTGAATTTGAGCCAGAAATGGCTCAAAACGAAATAAGTAAATTACCAACAGATATTCAGGCTGAGGCGACAAACGCCATATCCAAACTACTTCCATTTAAGTCCCGAATAACTTATGAAAAGGAATACAAAAATTTTCAAAAATGGAAGCAATTAAAAAACGTGCGAGAAGAAATAAAGTTTTTAACCTATTCTCAGTCGTCCGTACCACAAGATTGATAAAAAAATACTTCACTTCACTTCTGTGAGGACATACGAAGTTAGCCGGATCGCAGGCAGAAAGAAGTTCAATAAAACTGTGCCATCCCAAATAGAGGACAAATTTCAATAGCGTATACTATTATTATACAAGGAAGCTTTATATGCTTATAAATCTACTGCTACGCAGAATTCTATTATGGCGACGCCTTTTGTGCTAATAGAAATTTTATTATCATTTGAACTCTCAAACCTTTTACACAACAAGAAATAATTAAATTTCGTATTGAAATTACTCATAAATTATTAGACTTCGAAAAAAGTTAATAGTATTTACGTGTTTCGATAGCGTTAGCTACATATGTTCGCTTTTATAACGAAAAGGCTTATCTCGATTTTGGGCAATGTCGAGATATCAAATTCATGGCATGCCCAATGGGTCAGTTTTTACCATAGATTTAGGAAGAACAGATATCACATTATGCATTTTAACCCGATCAAACATTCGGAGGTTGACTACGTACTGTAAAAACCAACTGAGATAGAGAAGGCGACATTGCCACATATCAAATTTGCGCCTATCTACTTAGTTTGATTTGCAGAAAAGGTTATTTTAAAACCTTCACCGGATATCAATAAATCTCAATTTCTTAATTAAATTAATAGTTTATTTTTAAAGAAGCATGCGTAATAATATGTTATTAACCAGAGGATATATGCGTGCTGAAACGTCTAGAACTATTGGCAACGTCGCTGCTAGTCTTCCAGAATGAAATGAGCCGTCCGTCCCACCACCCCTCGTGACGGCCCATGGTCCGTTATAGCGTACTACGTTTAGCTTACGGTGTGTTTGAAGTCGGAATCAAGTCCAAAGTGAACTTTTCAGTGTTTTTCAGTAGTTTTTGTTTTTGTTTAATGTACTTTTGAATCTGCGAATTTTCAATATGGTACGACAGTGTCAAATGTGTGGACAAATAAGCTCAAATTACCCGAATTTGGCTTTCCACAGGTAGGTATTGTTTCCGCCGCGCCGTAATCGTACATAAGCGTCCCACAAGGGAGCCTTTCACAATTAAAATAATTTCTAATTATATTTGTTGAATTTTGATCTACTAAAACAAGAATGTAGTAGCCGGTAATTGAATTATAATTTGTCTCAATTACTACCTAACTGTTGTAGATCATAACAAATTTAAATATAAACGTTACATTTGAAACGTTATTATAAGGCAGAAAGTGACATTTTTTTCTTAAAATTGCGTCCTATTTTGGTCATTATATACGTTATTCTAAAGGAATTTTGCTCAATAAATAAACATAGGTGTTTACCCGTCCTTTTTTACATTTTATTGCTTTATTATATCTGCCCCTTCGGCCTTGTTTAGACAATTTTTACCACCGTACAAATACATCTTCCTAGAGTTATTTGTACGGTGTGTTTCCTTTTTTTTTAGAATGGGACGAACTGTAAATAATTCTTAGGCTACTAGTTTTATACATATCTATATAGAGAGTGACCCAGGTCTCCAAAAAAGCTTTTTTCCTATTACGTTTTTGGTTTGTGATTTTTATTTCAATTTTTTACATAAGATGGGGGCCATTGTAACGCACGTTTTCAAAATATTTTTGTCAACATACAGGGTGATTCAAACCGCAATACATATGCTTAATACAGTTCATGAAGATTAGGACATTTAACTAAAATTTGATTATCTGATGAAGCTACCTTTAAAAGTAATGGATTTGTAAATAAACGTAATAGGTATTCATTATTATGCAGAAATCCCATACTGTAGCACACATATTTTATACTTTTAATGCTAAATGCCTTCTATTGCGAGACTAAAAGGCAATTGCCTCGTATCAGAGCCATCATAATACAAGAAGAAGACCGAAAGAGAGTCAAATCTTGTCTTATATTTTCAAAAAAAACACAATTTTCTCATTAAATATTGATTTTAGGTATAGGAAGTTATTAATAATACAAGATTAAACAACTATTACACAGTACTTCACAGGAAGCTATCGATTGCGAACTAACTAAATTGTTACTAATTAAGTACTAATTTTGAAAAGTTCTTTTTAAGATAAAAAAGGTAAAACTAAAACCTAAACTATCATTTGAGATTAAACGGGAAGTTCTAATTAATGTTCTAATTGCCTATTTCTACAAGTTCTAATTGCCTATTCTAAACAAGAAAAATTTATTTATAAGTTAAGTTTTATAACATTCCTAATTAAATTTGGGCGAAAAGAATATTTCTGTTTGCTGTAGGTAATTTTCTCAGGGAAAATACGTAAATAAAAATGACTTTTTAAGTCAAAAAAGTCAAAGACAAGTTATTCCAAAAGGGACTGTCCTTTTCAAAAAGGACAAGTGGCAACCCTAGGTATTTCTGGAATGGAAATTTAATTGCAAATCTACAACTTTGGTTTGAAAATATGTTCCGACCACCTATGTTTACAAAAATGTCTAAAATATGCCTTAATGCCTCCATATTCTGAAAAAAAAAATTGAAAGAAAAGTCACCAACCACAAACCTAATATAGAACTGTTTCGGAAGCCTAAGTCACCCTGTAAATATTCAAAAGTAACTGAAAGTTTATATAGAAGTAACTGAAAGTTTAAATTGAAAATCGACGTTGGAGTGATTTTCGAAAACTACTAACGTTTCAACATAAATATATGTGGGATATTAATTGTATTATTATATTAGACCTTATAACAAAACTCTGACGAAAAGTGTTAATGTAGTATATTAATATGGAGTAAGTTTTTGCTGCCGAATTACTAGAATACAATATTTCAAGGCAGATGACGGATCTATTCGATAATTTTTATTCGAATAGTTTTCAACGAATGTTTTCTTACTAACTATCGAATTATTCGAATGAATTGCAACTATCGAATGTTTCGATAGTATTCATTCGATAGTTCCCACTACTAGTTTCGATAGCGTTAACTACATATCTTCGCTTTTATAACAAAAAGGCGTATCTCGATTTTGGCAATGTCGTGATATCAAATTCATGGCATGCCCAATGGGTCAGTTTTTACCATGCCAAATTGGCGCATCTCAATATTATATCGTTCATTGAAGAAATAAGAAGAAGCGCAATCTTATGGGCGATTTAGTAGCACAAAACCTGTCCGAGATGTAGCTGGGTATACCGTCGACGCTAGTCAACCTGTCCGAGATTTAGTTTAGCTCTGGGCCACTCAGCACTAGGGTTTCCGAAACCGGAGTTATTTTTCGGAACCGGGAATTTCGGTACCGCGCCTGTTAGAAACGGTTGGTTAGGTATTTTCGGCACTGACTAATTTTTATTCAATGGTGGTGCGTTCATCAATCAGAAAGCAAGGGACGGGGTTTCAAAGTAAAATGTATAAAAATATTGACATTTTTAAAGAAAATAATCTCAAATTATTAAGTAATCAGTCTTGAAAAAAATAACATGAACACAAGTAGGGAAAAAATACATAGGTAACTTAAATTTCACATCAAACAAAATAAACCAACTTAACTGAATTTGAAACAAAAGCCCTAAAATATTGAATTAAAAATGTAAATATCTATTAAAACATAACATAATAAATATTATAGGAACTTCAAAAGAGTAAAGAAGCAATAACAATAAGAAATAGCATCATCACTTACTTAGAAGAGTTTGATTTCAACCGCTAAAAAGTATTAAAAGTCGTTCGCACGTAACAATAAATATGTTTTTAATTATTATTACCGAGTCCCGAAAGACTGAGCGGGTGGTTGCCGGAGACAGTGTTGCCAGAACTACGGATTAATCCGTAGATTTACAGATTTTCTATCATTAAACAATTTAATATAATATTGTATGATTAAACAAAGAACGGCGTCATAGTTGGCTTGGTAATTAAGATCGCTGTCATTTCATATACAGGGTTGTTCACCACATACGACACGGAGTATTGTGGCTAAATGATTAGATTTTTATAAATTGTAAGTTCTGGGTTCGTTGAAGGACTATTAGAGCTACAATTTAAAAATATTTTTACATAATACAGAGTGTTCCAAATAAATAAAAAATATCAAAGTTGTATTTTTTTAAATGGAACACCCTATATATTATTACATCTTTAGTTCTACGATTAAAATAAAGGTAAATTCGATTAAGGTTTATTACATTTAAACCTTACCGTTTTTGAAATATTTTCAATTTTGTGAAATTGAAGTAAAAATTTTAAGGCTTCATTTCTCCAAAGGTATCAAAGTTTTTAATGCTAAATATTTACTGAAGTTTATTTATTGATGAGTTATTGTGTTGCAATAATAGAAATAATACTACCTCATACAGAGTGTCTAAAAATTTATTTTAAATAATTTCTAGCTTTAAACGGCAATATCTTTTTTAATTTAAATGGAACACCCTGTATATTTTAAGAGAATCAGATGCACAACTTAATTGTCTATCAAATTGCAAAAATTGCATTATACCACTTTTTACCTATCCCTTCAAATTTTCGTAGAAAATGCATTTTCTTATAATTTAGACCTCATTTATCAATATACCCATGGAACATTGATATTTTAGATTGTTTTTAAAGCAACAAATGTATAAAATGTACAGACTAATAATATTATCGTTTTGCTAAAAACGATAATATTACTAGCCCATTTGTATGCAAAAAGAAAACTATTTAAATCTTTATAAAAGAGTATACCATTAACTAAATATACCACCATTATTTCCGCCCAAACCCGAATTAATTACATACTTAATTGTGTTCGTTAATAAATTATTGTAAATAAATGTGAATTTGAATCAGAAATCAATATGATAATAAGTTATGAAAATGAACATCTTTGTTGTTATAAATAAGCAAATTTGTCAAAAATTACTTTTTACCACACTGTCTAATACAAATACAAAATTCTGTTTTTTAGTATTTGGAGCAGTTATTATTAATCAACGCAAACAGTCAATCAATGTAGTTTAAATACTGGAATCATATTAATTGGTCTTCTTTAAAAATATTTAAACAGTTTATTTTTTTATTTTTTTAATAAAATAAACGAACTATATCGACAATATTGGTATCTGTACTCTTTAAAAATTTGGTATATCTTTAAAAACAATCTAAAATGTCAGTTTTTCATGGGTATATTGATAAATGAGTTCTAAATTACAAAAAAAAATATTTTTCTACGGAAACTTCAAGAGACAGGTAAAAAATGGTATAATACAATTTGATAGACAATTAAATTGTGCATCTGATTCTCATAAAATACACAGGGTGTTCCATTTAAATTAATCAAGTTATTGCCGTTTTAAGCTAGTAATTATTTAAAATAAATTTTTAGACACTCTGTATAAGGTAGTATAATTTTTATTATTGCAACACAATAACTGATCAATAAATAAACTTCAGTAAATATGTAGTATTAAAAACTTGAATACCCTTGGAGAAATGAAGCCTTCAAATTTTTATTGCAATTTCACAAAATTGAAAATATTTCAAAAACGGTAAGGTTTAGGTCGAGGGGTGTCTCACTTGGGTAAAAAATGTACATGTACTGCCAAAATATCAGGTTACTCGCAAGTGACTGCCAATGACTGCGAAGAAGACTGCCTATGACTGCCATGTAATTATTATAGGCGACTGCCATAAGACTGCCAATGACTGCCAGCGACTGCCAAGAAAATGTACATATAATTCCAATAGTGAGACACCCCTCGGTTTAGGTGTAATAAAACTTAATCAAATTTACCTTTATTTTAATCGTAGAAACTAAAAATGTAATAATATACAGGGTGCTCCATTTAAAAAAACACAACTTTGATATTTTTTATTTATTTGGGACACTCTATATCTTGTAAAAATATTTTTGAATTGTAGCTCTAATAGTCCTTCAACGAACAGAAAACTTACAATTTGTAAAAATCTAATGGTTTAGCTACAATACTCCGTGTCGTATGTGGTGAACAACCCTGTATAAAATATTATGGTAAATGTCAATAGTCGACAGTATCCCGCCAACTAAACGACTTCTTTCGATCATACGAAATATTCAGTATATATAAAAGAATTTTTACTTTTTTTGTTTTTTTCTATATTTAAAGCTTGTTTTCTTTATTTATCTTAATTTCCATTGAGGAATTGAACTTAAGAATATTTCCATATTAATTCTGAATGAGATTACTAATCAATTCTACTATACACGATTCAAAAAAATGTTAAAACACTTAATAAGAAGTGTTCAAACGGAAGATATCTCTAGATAAAAACGTGTAAAGTTCTTTATCTTTTAAAGGTGTTTAATTCTCGAAAAATCTAATTGAATTGTCACCAGACAAATTCAAATTCAAATGTATTTTTTATCTTATTCTACGTCAAAATACAATTAAAAAAAACGAATATAAGAGGAACTAATACAAGCGTGTTAAGATAATTATTACTATCATTGTATCAAGTGTCCCTATTTCCTTTTACATCTATTAATAGAGAAAAACCCAATTTTGAAACAACTTAGTTTGAATCCTCCGTATTTTTATTATCGTTCAGCGACAATATATGTGTACAGCAAACATATTTCAATATAGGTGAACAATGTTTACCTTTGATAAAAGTCCACAAATGCGGGGCTAGGCTGATAAGATAAAGTTAATAACTGACGACTCGTAGCGTACTGGCCAGACATTGCAAAATTATTATATGGCGGTATTATACAGGGCGATTTAACGAGAATCGATAAGACCTTGCCCATTTCCGGTAATTGACGAGTCTAATAAATTAAAATTGTGATTGTTTAGCGTGGAATTTGTCGGTGTCTTTAAACTATAAAATTAAATTAGAATTATATTGACACTATTATCTCAAATATTTAATAAAATGTATTAGGTTTCTTTATGAAATAAGAGCGAAACTTCGGTTAAATTATATTTTTTTTCCGGTTATTGAAAGTTCCGTTAATACAACAGATTTCATAATTTTTCTGCAGAGATATCAAGAATTAATAATATATTAACATAACACTTATTTCTGTTTTAAATGTCAGATATAGTGATGGGCGATACTCTAACCCAACCAAAATTTTTTGAAAACAATAATTCTGTTATTGCATTCCTAAATTATATTAGTCAGACCAAGACTTTCTTGGTCTTGGTCTTCCTTTTTGCTTTTAATTTGGACTATAATACATGTAATTTTCGCAATATATGTGTAGATATATCAATACAAGTAATCGATAATCACATTGATAACAACTACTGTCTCACTAAATGAGTACCTAATTATTTTAAACACTTGAACTGATTACTGAACTTAAAACCTCAATTAACGGATTTTTTCTTCATTAATAAGATCAGATTTATTGATTAATTTCATTACCACATACAGGGAGTCAGGTAAGGCGGATTAAAAACTAGCGTATATAGTATGTTACGCTCAATAGTCGAGTCAATGCCCGAAAATAATACGCAAATCTAGTTTTGAACAAGGAATATTTCCCAAACCCGAAAAACCAACTAACCAATGAATCAACACCCTCCAAATAACCACGCTAACCAACTCGCCAAATAACTAAACCAAAACAACCAAAAAGAGTGAAACCAATGCAATAAAATCACACTATAAGCAAAAAAAAATAATGGAATAAAATTAATTTTTCGGGTTTGTGAAATATTCCTTACTAAAAACTAGATTTGCGTATTTTTCTCGGGCATTGCCCGAATTCCACTATTGAGTGACTCTGCGAACAAAAACTAACAAGAAAAAATCTCCCATTCATCGTTTTTTTCTCACCTTTTGTCGAACCATTAACAACGTTTAACGCCTTTTTATTTGAGTAGACGGTGGTTTTTACAGCAATGCAAATATATGCATAGACAAAATGGTAAATTAGTAGTAGTATTGGAGACCCAACTTAGCAGCTGTCAGAGCCAAAAGAAAGACAAACAGGTAATCGGACACATTAAAATATGCACACACAAACGACGCGTGTTTTTTTGATGACATGAATAAACATATTACATGGACACTAGAAAATATACTAAACTGGACATTAACTTATATGTCTGATTTTTATTAGTCGTCGTGTGGATAATGTAAAATGTTGACCTAAATACAAAATATTTTCATGGTGTCTGTCTGTCTGTCTGTCTCTCTGTATGTATGTCGGTCCGTCTGTAGCTCAATAACTCAAAAACCGCTAAACCGATTTTAACCAAATTTGGCATAAAAATACTGTGGCACCCGAGAATCTGGCCATTAGTTTTTGGTGGAGGTGGGGGGTTGGTAAGGGGGTATGGGAGGGGGTTAAAAATTTTAAAAAATCGTAACTTCAAAATTACAGCAGCTAGCGAAACGCGGTTTTCAATTTAAGATTAGGAATAATATTTGCAACAAAACTTGTAATAACATCAAAATCAATGAAAGTCGCAGTTTTTGAGATAATTGAAACTAAAAGAACTGCCTACCAACTTTTTATTAACATAATATTTTAGTATGGGCGGCTATACGCGCCTCCCGGGGCCAATTTTTTTAGGTATTTTTAAGCAATGTTATAGAATCGTTTACCCTTGAAAAAAACGTATATACCTTGAAAAAGAGTGTTTTAGTAGCAATCTTTCTAGAAGATGACCCCACTGGTACTCTTTAAGCACATTTTTTTTTCTGTTTGAATTATACCTTGCAATTTGAATATTGGAAAATGTTTAGACATTATCTTGATGAATATAAAAAATAAATTATTCTCTTTTCAATCCTTTTCTATTTTTATTGCGTTTTATACAAACTTCTGTTGATTTATGTTACACAATTTTAGGGTGTAGGTCACTGAAACTTTGTGGTCAGTTTTCTACCTGCTTATAATGCCGCTGGCTATAAAAGTGTGATGAGCCAGGGTTATACAGTTATTTACTGCCCAAAGAGGACTGGAAAATAAGCGTTTTACTATTTTTTTTTAACTAACATTTTGACCTTTGAAGTATCTCTTATTGTTCTTGCTTCTGAAGTTCTTTTGAAGTTCCTATAATTTTTATTGGCAATTATTGTGTGTATTTAAGTGTACCTATATTAATTAAGTGTACATATGTTATTTTTTATGTATTAGTTATATTTTATGTTATGTTTTTATAGGTATTTACATTTTTAATTGATTTTTTTTTTCAAATTTATTTGTTGATCTATGTTGTTTCATGTAAATTTTAAGTTACCTATGTTTTTTCCATTTTTACTTCGCCTTTGTTCATTTAATATTCATGTTTGTGTTCATGTTAATTTTCTCGTGACTGATTACTAAATGATTTTATATTATTTTCATTTAAAACTATATTTTTTATCGGTGTTATTTTTGAAAACTCTTGTTTGCTGATTGACGAACTGAAAAATCTAAACCAAAAATTTGCTAGTACCAAAAGTACCGACAAAGGCACTATATAGACATTGTACCGAAATTCCCGGTTCCAGAAAGACTAATTAATACTCCCAATTAGGGTTGTGAACCGGAAAATCCGCGGTTTGAAAGTACGGGAAATTCCCGGATCATCACAGAACCGGGCCTCGAAATAATTCCTTTGATACTTTTTTTCGAAATCAAACTCTTCTAAATAAATTGTGATACTATTTCTCAATGTTCTTGCTTCTTTTCTCTTTTAAAATTCCTAAAATGTCTATTAGCAATTATTGAAGTTTAAAAATATCTTACTTTATTATTTTTAGTATGATGCTGTTTAATGTTATATTTTATGTTATGTTTTAACAGATATTTGCATTTTTAATTCAATATTTTCAATTCAAGTTTTTTTTCTGAAATTTAGTCAAGTTGGTTTATGTTGCTTGATGTGAATTTTTAGTTACCCATATTTTTTTGTTTGCTTGTGTTCATGTTAATTTTATGATGACTTGATTGCTTAATAATTCGAAATTATTTTCATTAAACCTCTCAAATTCTTGTTGATTTTATTTTGGAAAACTATCCCTTGCTTTCTAATTGATAAACTGCATCATCGTTGAACAAAAATTAGTACCGAAAAAAAACGGGAAATCCCGGTTCCTAAAATTCGCGGTTCGGAAAATTCTGATCAGAATGCAATCACCGCATAAAATCATCCATATAATAATTACATTTTTTCTTGTTCTAAATATTTCATTCTATCTTTATTATACACCAAACCATATTTCTCACAGACTTTGTCCTTTATCGGAAGTAAACGATTTAAGAAACACCCCGTGGCGCTTTAAATGCCTGACAACAATAGATGGGGCGATTTTGCCGGTCGAACGACCACCGCCCTTCATAGTGGACACGGTCAGTCTCAACAAGCACACCCCTTCGATTAATTTGGTTGAGTCGAACCACCTGACCTATGACAATAATTATCGTGAATCATCGTGATCAATTCGCGTCATTTCGGGGGACGGAAACAATAAACGATGTATCGATAAAACAGAAAGTCCGCTGGTTAAGATATAGAAAATAATAATATATTGTGTAGAGCTTTTTTAATTCGTCTTGTTCTAGCGAGCTGACTTGTTGGTATTTAACTGAATTTTACGTATTTTTAGTTGTTGGCGTGTATGGCACAATATCCAATGATATGTCCATGTAATCATTTATCATTCTTTTCCGCAAAAGAACTTGTGGGCTCGTCTTTTTAGCCTTTTAAATGTATGGTTTGGTTGGGTTTTCAGTAGTTAATATATTATATTTTTTATTAGTAATATACAAAACACTATGTGAATGTGATATATTTTATATTGGTGAAACATCTAGACCCTT
The DNA here is from genome assembly GCF_002938485.1 of Sitophilus oryzae. Taxonomy (NCBI): domain Eukaryota; kingdom Metazoa; phylum Arthropoda; class Insecta; order Coleoptera; family Curculionidae; genus Sitophilus; species Sitophilus oryzae. The sequence goes on from NW_022146866.1 coordinate 295,367, forward strand.
AAATGTTAGATTTAAAGAACATAAAGATTATTTAAGAAAGAGCGATTTTCGCAAATCTAAGATTTGTCAGCATTCATGGAACACAGGGCATAGAGTAGATTTTAACAACGCAAAAATTAAAGAGCATTTTTAATACAGTCTAATATAAATTAATGTATTGCTCATGCATGTGTAGAAGTTAGTTATGTATGCATATATATCGCTTCTTTGATCTTAATAAACATAATATAAGTAAAAATAAAGAACAAATAAAAAATAATCATATTATACAGAAAGTTTGTAATTTTTATCAGGTAGTATAATTGTTAATTTTGAAGTTTAACTTGGATGTAATCGCATTTTAACAGGACATCAACGGTTTTTTATAGATGTATCAGTTGAAAAAAAAAACTAAAATGTTCTCGAATAGTTGTATTTAGATATTTTAGTTTCTCCTTTTTGTTCTTTGTTTGAATTATCACTTCTTTCTTAACATTTTTTATGTGTCATAAAATGGGGTTCCAGTTATCATGCGAAGGACTCAGAAAAAATGAATGCAGATTCTGTGGGAAAATAGGAAACCACCAGAACAGCTCATCACTGAGTGCGCCGAGACGACAATCATTTCTGTAATAAACTTTAGTACGACTGATACCGGAGAATTGGCATAATTTTCATAATTATGATACATTATTTCTCTCCAACTTTTAATTTTTACGTCACATTTTTTGATATGTATTTTTTATTGGTCTCTCATTTTTGACAAAAATTTAATTTACAATAATAGATCAATATAGTGCATATCTTCTCGTTTATTTCCAGCATTCCACTTTAAAACGAAAATATAACTGTTTAAGTATTTCCTTTTTTAATACAATAATTTGTCAATATTCTATCAATAATTATCTATCCAGAGTTCGTATGAATCAGCAAAATCTGCTAAAAATATCTGAAAGATAAAACATGATTTTTTTTCCAAGCTATTATTCAATTTTTGTGTTGTAGTGTCCAGTTCAGAAACAACTCAACCATTTGTAATTTTTTTTATCTTTATAATTAAAAAATAAAGTAGAGCAAAATAATTTTACAACTTTCATAACAGTATTAACAAATACTGGTAATTAGTATGATCAGTTTAGCTAAGTGGTTATTCTGTTTCATATTTAGATCCTTTCTCGTTGAATCATGCTCATGGATCAAGTCTATTATCTTGAAATTTAAATGTATTTTGCTATTATTATCTTTTTAGCAAAAAAATTATGGACGATACTGTATTACAATAAGTAAAGCTTCATTCAGAACCTCGCAATTAATGGAATAAATTAGTCGTTTCAATTACACTTTAATGTTTAAAAAAACAATTAAAATTAATAGAATATCCTAGCAAAACCTTGGGTTAGTCAATTCTATCCACAGAAAAAGTCTAATAATTAGCTTATAAAACAATCAACTTTTGATTTCTAACCACAATTTCTCTTGACGGAAAATAATCAAAGGCCAAAATGACATTTCTCGCAAGTTGTGCAAGTGTGAGTATAGTTAGTCGAAAAGTTAAAAGTTTGATAACTTTTTCTACTAATTGAAAATGTCTGTTACTAATTTTGACTTTCTGAATGCTTACATTTTGAAGTTAAAGGAACAAACTACTACGCTAATTGAAACCACTAATTGCGACGTTCTGAATAAAGCTTATTAAAATGACGCACATTGTAGACTATAAAAGGTCAGTTAATACCAAAACCAACCAAACACTTTTTTCTGTGAATCTCGTTTCAAATCAAAAAATTCACCTTAATTTTATCTAATCTCGGTAGTATAAATTCTGATCTGTTTAACCAGAGGAAAAGCAAATATTTGCCGGTAAATTGCACATTAATTAAACAACACATACCGAAAACAGATAAGCAAAATCTAAGTAGACAAAGCTAGAGGCGTCGACCGTATTTCCAAAATTCTGGAGTGTTCCAAATGTGTCTGATATAAAATTAATACGCATCGAACGAAACTTGCTTTGGTTATCTAAAAAACTTAAATTCAGATAAGCAAAGTAAATAGAAAAACATAAAAATGTCTTATTCTCAAAATTTAAAATGTGTATACCTACCTATTGCTTTAGACTTCTAGGTACATATTTTCTATTTTGTGATCACAGTATAGTCCAGTGATTGAGAAACAATGAAGATGGCTGGAAAATGACAATCGATGATAATTTTGGCGAGGTCAAGCCCTAGCAGACGTCATGACTTGGTCCGTAATCTTCCTTACTTTTTATTCGCGCTTACTGCGTTACTGCTGTTGGTCTTAAGAAAGGTTGAAAATTATTTTTATTTTGAGTAAGAATGATTTTTAAATGGTGTAGATTAAAATTCGAGAAAAAATATTTTATGGAAATAGACTTGTGTCTCTGGAAACCCGTTCTATCCTTTTCAAAATGTCATATCTCTATAAACAAAACAGTTAGTAAAACTATAAAAGCTATGAGAGTTAATACATATTATTGACTTCTTAAACTACAAGAATGTAATAAAAAATTATAGAAACATGTGATTTTGGTCAAAGTACTATAAACAGTTTATCATAAAATATGATGGTCAAAGTACTACAAACATATCATCTTGAAATGTAATATACTTTATCAAACTACTCATATTTGTCTAGGTACTGTATTATAAAGATATAAAAACAATAATAAAGTGTAGCCTCTTAAGAACGTAGCCTTAAAGATAAGATCTCTGGCTATTTTATAACGAGAATATTTATACCATTTATTGAACAAATAATATACAGAGCAATCAAAAATTATTATAATATTTGGCTATTCTGATGTTGCTCGTTTGGCTGGTAGTAAATTTAACAAATTCGAATATTGATCGGCTGATATCACTAGCGTCAAACCAAACCCAAAATTAAATAATGTGATCAATTTTTTGACAAAATTTAAATTAGTTTTTCATATGAATATGACATCATAATAATGAGGAGATGAGAAATAAGTGAATTTATATAAAAGATAGGTAAAGTTAATAAATCCCATATTAAGGATCTTAAACTACACAAAAATAGTAATAGTAACTTTTTACAATGAAAAATATGCCGATCTCACTACTAACAAAGTCAAAGCTTATACATTTACAAAAAGAAAAAAATGACTTCAATGAATTGAGATAATTTACTGAAATTTTTTGATTAATAATTTGTTTTAACAACAGTGGCAATTACTAGTTTAGTAGTACTAAAATCCTCTAAGACAGTAGTGCCAACTATTTCAGTGATCGTTGACCGTTCCGTATATACCCGTATTATATCTTTAACGTACCAAATTACCAGAACAAACAAATATGTTGAATATTTTCCCATAAATAACGTCCGTAATTCCACAGAAATAAAGACTTTCTTTTCCCAGCGATTTTACAACAACAATAACCCTAATCGAAATGACCGTTAAACTCACTTTACATTTTTACCTGTTATTTCCGTAGCATACATTTTTCCCTTATTTTTAACGCGTTGACCAGCGTCCGAGCCCTTGTCCAACCTTTTCTTGTCCCGGAAAGGGTTAAAATTGACTTTTCCTCGTCCGCCGCAAACAAACCACCCCTTTCTCGTGACCTTATTCCAACCCTCGAGAGCACGTTCCTTGCCGATTAAAAAACGCGACTCGAACATGCGCTAGGACATGCCGCGAGGGTTATTAAAAGAAGATTCTCCCTTAAATGAATTGCTTAAGGGTCTGCTGGCTGAGCGCGTGTCCCTTAAGATTGTATTTAAACCGTTTTTTATGATAGACACGCTTTTGGACAGGTCTCTTCACCTTTTGTCCAGTTTAATAAATTGCTTTTACTCTTTTACCTGTCTTTACTATAATTAATATGCTTGTATATTGTTTTCTGGTTATTATACTATTGAATAGAAAAGTATTTTAAGTAATAAGATTGTAGATTATATGGGAGGGGGGTTTAAAGTTCACCGGTTATTACATTTGCCTTATAGATCTATAGTTTCCCCATTTCTTGAGTTATAAGAGTTATAACTCATAGCACAGTCATGGGCAATTATCTGAGGTTAGTTCTCCATCTCCCGATATCAGTCCTACCAAAGTTTATAGCACAAATGTTTGTCGTCTCGACGCATTCAGTGATCAGGTGTTTCTCCATTTTCCCCACAGCATCTGCATTCACCGTTGTTTTTTAGTTTCAATCTATTGAGGTGTTCATTGAGGAGAAGGTCTGTTCAATTTTTCAAGTTAAAAACTACTTCCATAGACCACATCTTAGACCATTGAAGGATTCCCGTTCTTAAGTTTCGCTTTGAGTTGGTTTCCACTTGGGAAGCAGAACGGTTCTAGTCCAGTTAGTGGAGTGCTCGCTCCTTTTCTTACTAGATCGTTTGCTTTTTCATTACCTTCTTGCCTAATTTGTTCAGCATCTCTAGGCATTCTTTGGCCAACTTCAAATCGATGATTATTGACTTGATCGCTCTTAAGAGTTCTTGGCCATCAGATAAATTGGCTATTTCTTGTTTCCGATAGTTCCTAAGATAATATGTACGCATTGGTTCGAGGTTTTTAGTTTTCAGCACAAATACTCCTATCCCTGTTTCTGCTTTAGTTTTGAAAGAATCGCTATACCACGTTATGGTATGTTCTTTTAACTGCTGAGCAAACGTTTCTCTGTTCCAATTCTTTTTGTTACACAATAATACAATAAGGTGTTTTTCCAAGTTGTACATTCTTGGTAGTTTTAAATCATAATAAAAATATAATTATGAATTATTTGCTTTTGGTAGCCCTTCAATTTTATAGATCTTAGATCAACTAGTAATTATATCACCAAAATTTGAATTAGTTGCATAAAGCAAAAATTAGTGTATATTTGGAGCACATATTTCTAATTTGCGGTTTAGTTTCGGACAATTATTCTATTATTTTGGCAAATATTGCCGTCAATAAAAATAACATCATTTGTTTGTACTGAATTGGAGAATTAAATGAATCAATCAATTGCTTTTGCCAAGTAATCATTTATTCGCAATTGAGATGGTTATTTCGTAATTTTTCTTCGGTAGATGGAAGAGATATTCTCCGTTGTGATATAATATGGGCCCAATATAGTATGGTAGGTTTTATTCCTGTTTTGCTATGTTGAAGACCATAAAATCGCTAGCCAATTAAGTATAATTTGGGATAATTGTTAATTTGTGATTGATATTACTAATCTGTTTTTATTAAGGTAAATTATTGAATATTGTCATATACATACCTTTGTAAATTGCGGAGGCGTTTCAATCATAAATGTTTGCTTTAAATTATTTACGGTTTATTTTTGGACAAAAAAATATTTTTTCGCAGTTTTTTAAGAACTCTAAACCATATGTTACAAATGTCTATTTAAGGATAAATTTTTATACAGAGAAAAACAAAAAGTTAAATATTAAAGCATTTTTGATAAATTTTGGTTGATGGTAGAGAAACATTCCCATAAAAAAGATCTTTTACACTAAGTTAAATCCAAAAAGTTTCATAATCTAAAGAGAACAATTCTTCTAAAAAGACAAAAAGCAATTTTTGTGGAATTTTTTTTTAATGTCAATAATAATGACTCAAACCCCTATGGATCACAGAGCATTTTCGCCAATTATTAACATAACATAAACATTGCCAATAGAAAGTCACTTGTTATTGAAGATTTTTACCAAATCGTTGAAACTTTTAGGTAAAAGTTGTTTTAAACTAAATCTAGCTTCTTGGTAAAAAAGGGTTCAATGACAAAAATTTTACAAAAATTGAAGAGCCTATAATTTTATTACCAAAATGATTAAAGATCTATAACTTCCAATAAATCTACATTTTTCTGTCTCACATGATTTATTGGAATTGAAGTGACAAGATAATGACTATATTTATCTATTTCAACCAAAATTATCAATTATCTCCATATTTAACATGTTTTATTTGACTTGCTTATATATTTCGGCTACATGTCTTCAATTCTCTTTAATTACAGGTACCGATACTTAATGTAATACTAGTAAAATTTGCGTTATTTTATAATTAAACTCATAGCCAATAATTTAGCGCGCTCTATTTCTGACGCATCGGCATCGCGAGATAAGATAAATATTCCCATTCATGACGGCATCACCAAGTTTTGATGACACCGGCAATATTTGCGCAACTTAAAACAATAATAATAAGGACCTTTGATTCACCATAATACACCAAAACACTTTACTTTTAAACACTGTACGCGTGCTTCGCTAATCAAGTTAGCATCATCAGCAGATGATTAAAAGTGAGTTACTTAATTTTAACTTTTTTTATTTTTTGCTATTATGATGATGATGACGGTTAGCAAAATGCGCGGCCAGTGTCTAAAAATATAGTGTTTTGGTGTAATGTGGTGAATTAGTGTTTTATTTTGCGAAAATATAATAATAAATGACTTACCTTGAGCAATTCTCACTGCCGGCATTTTAATTCTCATCTTGAAAACTTTGTAAGTCTCTGGTTCGCCGACGAAAACAAAAAACTAGTTCATAACAAAATCAAAGGAAAATAAACAACAATCACAAAAAACTTTTCTTCCTGCTGCGCTCCATCACTTAGTCCTCGCCCGAAAAAAATTACAGTCCGACATCCGGTGCGACCACATCGAAAACAAATAAATGGTCAGTTGGTACTCGACCGAATGAAAACGGAGCGCTCAGGACAAATACGTAATGACAGTCCTGCGAAAGCGGAGATGATGCTGCCTGCGTGTGTTCCTGGACCACTGGCTATCTCGATGGTCCAAACGCGTGTGCCGGCGTCTAGATCCAGCGGGCAGCTTTCAAGCCCCGTGGATACTTCGGTAACGGTCGGCGACCTTCGGTTGAGCTCGCGCGGGCTACTTACTAGCCAGCGGTCCTGTGAGAGAGAAACGTGTGTGTAGTGCGCCGCGCCGCGGCAGCAGGACGAAGACGGAGGGGTGGGTTTGAGTGCCGGCGGGGCGGCCGGGGCGGGAGGGGATCTAAAGGGATGCGATGCGCGAGCGTTGGCGGAGTGGGGGACGGCCAGCGGGCATCCGGAAGTCGTGTTCCGGTACGGCTCCGGTAACCGCCGTTAACGCTGCTGGGGCGCTCAGGATTTAACATCTTCACGATATTCGCAAAACTGCGACAAACGAGACGTACGAGGTGTGCTGTTGTTGTAATGAGTGGTAGTCGGGGTATGTCGATTCTACACGATTTGTGTCGAACTGAGTCGATAAATATAAAATATTTTTTGTCTGTTTTTTCTACCTTCTCCTAACTGTGGCTATCATCTTATAATGTTTGTCCATCCTATTTGCAGCTCAGAATAATTCAGTTATTGTTAGGCCTGTCCATTTTTCATAATAGCAATCATTTCTTGAGTTTTTCAAGAATCGCCATGTTAGTTGAATAGTGTTTATAAGAGACTCGTACCATGTGACGGTAGCACCACATTTCGAATGCTTAAGCGTTTGGTGGCAGACTCTGTAAGCTCCAGTTATCTACTCCATAAAACATAAAGGGGGACACCGAAGACGTAGCATCTGTAGCCATCTACCCTTTGTAGTGGTATATTGTTTACTGTAAACTATTAAATTAACTTATTATTTTAATCTTTTTTCAGTTCAGTCTCAGTCCATATTTTTATTATTGGCTTATATGACATTGTCTATCATTATCTGTAGCCCATCCATCCGGACATCTGCGAGCAATACATTGTTGTCTGCTTATCTAATATTAATGATAAGTTGGCCATTTATTGTAATATCTGTGTGGTACTTTTATTCTATAGTACTATGTTCTCTATTAACTGGTATTTAATTCTTTAAATTTTTCTAAACAAGGTATATTGTACAGAAATTCTAAATTCAAATGCTATTCCTGTTGTTAGACAAAATATTTAAATTGGTTTTTAGTGCTGAATTTTTGTATAGTTACTTACCTACCGCAAAAAATATTCTGCCTAATGTATAATTCATTCTAAGGTTAATTTCCCTTTTTTTTTAGATATATGATCTTTAACCTACATTGTTTTAAATCACAAAAGATTTGAATTTAAACCAGAGGTCAACATTGGACCTTTGCAAAAAAATCATTTTAAGGGACTTAAATTCAGTTATTATTTTATTATAATATTTTAACAATGGCACCAATTTTTCCTTTAATGTTATAATAGGATAAAATTGAATACAAAAATGTAAAAAATGACAACATTTCATTAACATAAAAAAATAATTTAAATAAATGTGATTAATATCCTTTAGTTTTTGTAGAATATTATATGATCTAGCGATCTAATTGACTTTATACTATTTATGGGTTGCATTAATTTTACTGATTATTTTTTATTCATTTCTTTCTAAAACATTTAAATAAAAAATGTCGGTCTAATGATGTATCATGTAAATAACTCAAACTCTAATAATTGTATGGTTTCAAAATAGGGAAAGAAAATGGATATCATACATAGGTATATGATGTGCCAGGAATTACTAAAACTGATCCAGATATTCTGAAATTAATAAAAAATCACATTATTTATTTTTTAAGAGGCATATTTTAGAGCTTCGTTATATGTTATCTTAACAGTGATCCAGAGATTGGCACATTCACCGGTAACTACTTGACGGAATGAAGCCTAATGCCAATATTAGAAAAACTAAATTGATTTGAGTTTACACCAATAACGCTATATTTACCATTGGAACAACACTATAGAGGAGGAAAATAATTTTACTTACCTGGGTAGTGTAATCTCAACCAACAAAGGGACAGAGCAAGGTATCATAAACAAAATGGACAAGGCCAGAATAACATTCGAAGTGTCCGAGAGAAAAACTTGATAAGCGCCAATTTCTTAATTTTGGGATTATACAATATTATAGTAGGTCTAACTGGTCCCTACTAAATGTATAAACTCGTTAAATCCTATGATATATGCCTAGTAAAAATATAAAATACACGGAAAGAACCTGATAACCGCCAGGCGTCTAGTGTTCTCCTGTAAAATTAGTAAAATGACGCTTATCATGTTTTTCCCCTGGACCCTTCATTTGGAATGCTCAATAATTATTTGGAGATCTAGACAGTACTCTCAATATACAAAACTTAAAATTTTCAGTTCAAAAGAGTCACTATTCCTGTATGGTGCCAGAGACCTGCAAAAATTACACTTCCATTAATTAACAAACTCCAAGTATCCACAAGCCACTGAAAAATTGTAGGAATATTCTAGTAACCAACCAAAGGTAGATACATAGTGAGATCAAACTGAGGAAATAAAGGTGGATTGATCACACATTAAGTGAAGCGGTAACAATATCGCTGGCAGAGCTATTGAGTGGAACCCACAAAGCAGTAGAACTGGTCCAAGACATACATGGCAAAGAACAATTAAAAAGGAGATCAAAACAGTGCCTGTTCAGTCAAACGGTACCAAGTAAAATGTATATTGTATGTGGTCCACGCCAACGGACCACAAGCGAAGTGAATTGTCATATTGGTCAACAGATCTCGAGAATGGTGAACAAATTCACCAGGGCAAAGACCGAAAAAAGAGTTCATAGTAAAACAGTCGTCAAAATGACAGCTCAGATAAGCAGAGATAGAAAAACTGTAAAAGCTGTAGTTGGTTTACTAATGGAACGTTGCTTCTTAGCCATGACAAAGCTGACCGAATGAACGGATAAAGCTATGTACCGAATTTGTCAATATCTTATACCTAAATGTAAGGTGCAACAGACTGGCATGTAATTTCCTATTGTGGACCAAAAGATGGATGATTTGGATGAAGATCGTCTTTGACCGAAGATATAAATGCATATAGGCTCTCTACAAGTATCTTAATATCTTCTTTGTTTCTTGATTTTTTCGATTCAAAAGATTAAAATTAATTATTTGATCACTCTTTTACACTGTCTCATTCTGTCCAGGTTGTCTTTTGTTTTAACCATCTCCTGAGACAGAAGTGCACAGCTGAATGGACAAAGGTTTATAAATAAAACATTACTTGACACTATAAAAATGAACTTGTAATCCCAGGTTTTATGATGCAATATATATTTTATTTTTTGTTACTTTCTTGTCGTTTGTCAAAACCAAAGCAAGGATATTAAAGGATTAAGAATTTATCTTTTATAATTTTCTCTTTTATTACTGCTCTCAGATCAAACTTTGACACTGGTATTTAGTCTAGAACGACTCAATTTTTCGGTAGCTTGCGTATTAGTGGCATTTAGATTTTGATTGATAAGCTTATGTATCGTTGCCGGTGATAATAAATCCCGAAATATAGATCAAGTTTATTTTTAGTTATATATATTTTCAAACATACAAAAAATGTGAGGTTACAAGTGTTAGCACTTAAGTAAATAGTAAACTATTACTTGTACAGGGAGATTGGACAAAATAGATTAGAGATCTATTGTGTCCCCCTTTCTTGAGTTATAACTTATCATACAGTCCCAGGACTTCCTACGGAGACCCATGTCCTTCACAGTCGAGGAGCTACGACCCAGTCCGGGTAGACGAAACGGTAGCTTGTGTCGCCTGTTGGGTTTAGAGGCAGGAGGTGGTAACTTGTATGCCACTTGCGGAGGATGGTCTCACGCAAGTGTCAGCCACCTCTCCTGTAGTTCTCTTTGGGTTTGGCCCCTTGGAACTTTCATTGTAACTGTTCCCAGTGTTGCTAGGGGGTTTCCCCACAGCTTCACCGGTGATGTTTTTATTACTATTATTACCAGATCTCATAGTGTTCCCATGAGTCGCTAGGGTCAGTCGGTCCACTTCTACAGAGCCCCGCATGTAGAAGTAAGGGGTAAAATACAATGGGGTGCCCCCGATGCCCCAAGGTTGAGGCTGTCCGTAGCTCCGCCCGGTATCGTTATATGTCTTGGTGCAATTCCCTGGCCACGACACTACAGCCAGGGACAAGACGATGAGTGAGATGCTTCTTAGACCAAGCCAAGTGCTAGGCGGAATTCCCCCCAGCACCTGACCAGGAGCTTCCCCAACAACGACAAGGTCTTGCATCTCCTAGGGGAAGGGCTGGGATCTTAGTTAGATATTCAATTATTCTAGAAATTGGCTGCAAAAAGTTGCTGATAACTTCAGAGTTCTGGGTTCAGTTCATCAATATTGGGTTCAAAGTCTACTAGTTAAAAGTGGCAAACTTTTAAAAATTCTATATTTCGACTATAACAAAAGTCAAGTGTCAAGTGTGCTATATTTTCGGAAAAGTAATTTTAAGTCCTTTTCAGTTAATTAAAAATATACAGAGTGTCCCAAATAAAAAATCAATTTTTCTGTTGATAACTCTTAAATGAAAGGTATAGTGAGAATCAACCTTTAAGTTCCTTTACGCTTGGAAAGCAGAACGGTTCTAGTCCAGGTAGTGGAGTGTTCGCTCCTTTTCTAGATAGATCGTTTGCTTTTTCATTGTCTTCTGTCCCTTGGTGAGCTGGCACTCAGAGTAGGAGAACTTTATTTTCTTTGCCTAATTTGTTCAGCTTCTTTAGGCATTGTTTGACAAACTTCGTAAGTGTAACTAGAAATTGTCAGTTTGTGCAGTTCAAAAATTTGGCTTGAATAAAATCGGTCTTGTCTTCATTGTTTCCTTAACACGGTTTTAGATAGTTCACAGTCATAGTTTGTTTATCGAATGTGTATTTAATTGTTGGGTGAGTTTTTTAAGATAGTTTAATATTGACGGTTGTCAATGTATGGTTTACGCACTTTTGTCATTTTTAATCGACTTAACGGAATCTTTTTGACATGAAATGCGTTGACACGGGATATGCTTTCAAGTTAGTTGAATTTTTAGTTTAGAATTAATTAGTTTAAGAAACCACCCTCAATGAACGATTTTTGATTTGTGGGCAAAACTGCAGGAAATTTGGGATAATTTTTCTCCTCAAATGTGCCAATCTTTGGTAAATACAATGCCATTAAGAGTTCAGGCAGTTGTTAAGGCCAAAGGTGATGTAACTCCGTATTAAACAAATTTCTTGTTGTGCTGTCCCAATATATAGTTGTCAGCAAATTTGGCTTGATTTTGGCAAAATAAGCTATTATCAAAAGTGATTTGTTTGCAAAGTTATAAAAATGTCGTAAAATCGTCTAGATCATATTGTAATGTTTGAATTTAGAATAATAAACAAAATAAAATTGAGTCATTTTAACAAATTACTAATTTTTATTGCAAAAAAGACCTTGTCCCAACATATAGTTGTTAGAGCTCGTATATCCTTTAAATATCATGATATTAGTGATGCCCTTGTTGTTTGGGTTTTTACTTCCCATTTGAGATTCCTAGTGCTTGTTATATTTGCCCCTAGATATTTAAATGACATCACTTTTTCTACACTCTGATCATAGATTGCGAGTTTGCATCTTCTAGGCTCTCTAGATATTGTAAGGGATTTTTTTTTCAAGGATATTTGTATTTTAAATAGTTTTGCCGTTTGTTGGAACTTATGAGCAACCTAAATAGGTTGATCAATCCACTTGACTCGAGTAAATGCGCCTTTATAACATTACATGTATATAGGATATATTTATCGTATTTCAAGGAAAATGAGATTTGTGGAGAGATTGTAAACGTGGCGTATGAAAAGGTTTAATCTGAGATAAGCCCCGTTTCATCAGACAAACAACAAAATGTATATGCATACGTGTATGTGTGTGCGTACGATAACCTGTGAAAACAAACTGATAACAGCCTTATGACCACAAGATATTGTCTGACCTGATATACGATAGGATTTTATTATTAAGGCCGGTGCTTATTACAACACCATAAATATATCCTGTTACGGGGCTTTATTGGACCATGACTGCGCAAGAGTAAACATTGGTCGCAGCCTCATTTCCTTATTTGACAGCTAATAAAGAATTAGGTTGCTAATAGTAAGAGATAGATGATTTTTATACAAGCGTTATATTTAGTATACCGGGTGGTGCATCGTCGTTGGAAATGTAGGAAATACAATGCAAATTTGAAACTCTTCAAATATTTGCTCGCCTATTAATTTTACTGTTAAGTCAAATTTCCTCGCAACGACCTCTGTGTGCTAGCTCATAAAATATCGCAAATAGCTATTATTTTTGCATCATGTTTACTATAATTTTATTGTTAAATATTATTTTATTTAAATTTTACGATTATGCAACCCGATATACACTGCAATATTATACACATTATTGTCACTGATGCCGACCAGCAGTAGGCTTTTTGTCCATCTCTCTATATCTTTGATCATCACTTTTGTCCGTCACTTGTCACTGTCAGATCAAATCAGATGCTTTTGGATTTATTTATCCTTTGTTTTGGTTATTGAAATTTTATAATTATCAGATAAAATTTCGTAGTTAAATTGGTTATTTTTGATGTGGATCGCAGTGTGCAATTCGTTCTTTTAATTGTGGAATTTCTGAGTTTAGTTCGTTCATTGACCGGATATGGAATATGGCTGAGGAGAAAATATTCTAGAACATAATTTTTTATTTATGCCTTTTTGTGAGTTGGACTAGTCAAGATATATAGTTCTGTATCTATATCCTGGAGGGAGATTTCCGGTTGAAATCTGATTTTATGAAGGAAATCAAATCCTGGCATCACTTCTTGTGTACTCCCCGACCGAGAATATCGTCGTGAAGAACTGGCTGCCGTTTCGTGAAGCATTCCCTGTTGGTGAATAGCAGGTCTTCGTAAAGAAGGATTAAGGCTTCCGAAGCACATTTGGTCAGAGACGTGGTTGGATTTTGTTGAGTTTACATGGACCACCGACCAATTGCCGTAAGGGATTAAATAGCCAACAATAGCCACAACTAATATATAAAATCCTTAAGTGACTGATTCACTGATTAATCACGATCCTGCTCAAACCACTCAACGTAAGAAGCTCAATTTTGACATGCAGGTTGATTCTAGAGTGTAGAGGCTCGATAAGAAGGGATTTTTCGAAATTCCAGTTCCAAGGGGGTGAAACCGCCCCTCAAATATTACAATATTTTTTATTTATATTTTTATTTAAAAAACGGTCAAGTTTCCGAAAAAACGCTTAAACACTTATATTTTATTTTGATTTTTTTACATATTTTAAGATTTTTTAAAAATGTATACAGGGTGTTTCGAAAAATCTGATCATTGATTAATCACGATTCTGCTTAAAGTGTTTGACGTTTAAAGCTGATTTTCGGCAAACGGATTGACTGTGGGGTGTAGAGGTTCGATAAGGAGGGGTTTCTCGATTGTTTTTTCTCATGCTGACATAAATGTGAGAAAATTTTATCCAGTTTGCATGTTAATGGAAATTCTTGCTTTGCTTTATCATCACCGTTACAAATGATCAATTCGACGCTAACGAAGTCGTGGGTACACGCTAGTTATATTATAAGTGATTTTATTTCATGTCAAGTCATTTTTGTAAAGACTTAAATCAATAATATAATGTTATTTGAGCCGTTTTTATGGCTTAAGTCTATATTTTTGACTTAAATCATGATGAAAACAACTACAAACACAAAAATAGTTTTTTTTATAAAATTTAACCGATTTTGTAGTACTTTATATGTATCCATTACAGAATAGATGTCATCGAATACATGTTTCCATCCTCATCGTTTCCCCCTCGTCTCTTGATCACTATGAGACGAGGGGGAAACCGCTGGGGAAGTTGGTGTACAAAAAGGGGGAAGTATGCGAGGAAGTACGGGAAGTATGGAAGAAGTAGGGGAAGTATAGAGGAAGTTTAGGAAGTATTGAGGAAGTGCGAGGAAGTACGGGGAAGTACGAGGAAGTACGAGGAAATATCGAGGAAGTATTGAGGAAGTATGAAGGAAGTCCGGTAAAGTTCAAGAGAATTATTAGAAATTAAAAAGAAAAACAGAAGGATTTCCTTATATAGAATATAGTTGATCATAGAATCCGATCCCTACTTGAGCTACTTGAGCTTTGAACTGCTTTAAGTTGGTATTTAAATAGTACATTTTTTTGTCTACGGTTTTCGAATATTTTTTACAATTGGCAACATTGTGGTTTCGACTATACTAGGCAGCATTTCTCTCGCGTTTGTCTTCGAGTTTTATTTTAAAAGTGAATATTTTAGGAATCTCACAAAGCGCCAGCTTATTGTTTGTCAGTATATTGTATGGATAAAACTTTTACATACAGAGATGGTTTTACAAAGATGGAAATATTTAGAGCAGGAGGCTAATTAATATGGTATAAAAATATTAGGTTTTTTTTCTTTCTTTCTTTCTAATTTAAAATATATTTAACCAACATCAATACATTTAAACTATATCTAATAACAATAAAAATAAATAGCAAACCAAGACATGAGATTTTGGTACAGGTGTTCGACATATCGACCGTCTTCTGTTATGGACAGACGGGGCAGTTTTTGAACATTTCTCGCGGAATTCATTAACTCAGTGAGGGTGAAAGATACCCTCTCATAACTGCTAAGTATTTTTAATTCTTGTCCGGATTAGACGGAAGAATAAGGAACCTTTATTCTTCCGCAAATATATCCATAGGATTAGATCCATGGGCACTAAGTCAGTCGGCCTCGACGGCCAACGGCTGGGATCTTGGTTAGCTATTCAATTATTCTCGAAATTCGCTGCAAAAATTTGCTGATAACTTCAGCGTTCAGAGGCGGTGCGTCGTCTTGCTGGAAAAATATGTTTTCGAGCTCCATTAAGGGCATATCATCAATAAAGGGTCCAAAGCCTACTATAGTTAAAAGTGGCGAACTTTTAAAAATGCTGTATTTCGAAGGGGATTATAACAAAATATCAAGTGTGCTATATTTTTGGAAAGATAATTTTAAATTCTTTTCAGTTAATTAAAAATATGGAGGGTGTCCCAAATAAAAAATCAATTTTTCTGTTGATAACTTTTAAATTATTAATTTTATAAAAATTATACTTAAACCATTAAATTCTACGTAAAAAGGTGCTTTGGAAATGTTTTCATAGAAATACAAAATTTTCCATAGCAAAAAAGTTACAGCGATTTGTTAAAAATTCACATTTTTGAGAAACACCCCGTAACTCCGAAACGGTAACAGATCTTGATGTGCGGTTTTCACCATCATGTTTTTGATAAAAATTGAGCTCCAGACACCGAGATTAGTTTTCGTCTATCTCCTATAGAAAAGGGTGTTTCCATTTAAAAGCGTCGAATTTGACCCACCCTGTACATAAAAAAAAATATATTAAATAATGTCAACGGACTACATAAATCATCACAATAAAAACAATAAAAAAGTATAATTCTAATAACTCTTAAATAACCGGAAACTCGACTTCAATAGAATCTTTAATTAAACGAATTTTCTCATCAAAATTCATGGCTAAAGTGACGGTGAAAGTTACGCGGTACTTTTTAAAACAGCTTAAGAAAATAATTAAGCGAGTCGACTTTTTCGGCACGCGAATATCAAAACCCCAGAACGAGCGACTCCAGAATGTAGTTCTAAAGCGCGACGCTACGGGGCGCCACTTGCCGCGTCGCGACGTTCGTTTCCCTAGCGTCTCGATGCGGAGGGGGTGGATTTTCGGGGAATCGGAAGGGTATTGGACGCTTTAGTACGTGGGCAAATGGTCACTGTTGCCTTCTTGACGGTTTTTCCGCTAGATAATAGCGTTTTTTTTTCAGTTTAGCAGGAATAAAATCATTTACGGCTATGCTGTGTTCCAATGGAGTTAATAGCACAGATCGAGGGTTTGGACCATAAAATAGTTATAAAATAGTAAACCATTGGCTTCAAGTTCAAGTTTTTCTTCAATTCCTATTCAACGAGTTAGCAAAAGTGCATATTCCTTGCGGGAAAAAACATTAATCCTGAACGTTCATGATGCTCTTGTGCACCAAAACCCCGCAAGCTCTGTTCGTAATATAATTATGAACTGTGGCAATATGATGGGGGTAGGAGAATCAACGATTTATAGATTTTTACGTGAGAGAAAATGCCGGAACCTCGGTGAACCTATTCCTCACCCGGGGAAGAAACCATTAGAAATTGACGACGATGTTAAAACCAAAAAAGTGCATGTATGTATTTCGCAAAAGAAATACCAACATCGGACAAGATTGTGCCAGCCGCGCAGAATGACGAAAACCTGCCATAACTATTAAGAACTATGTATGGAGAATTCTTCATGGAATGAACTTTCGGTGGGAAAAACAGAACAGAAAATGTTTTCTTATTGATAGGCCGGATATTGTTTGCTGGAGATTAAAATCCTTAAGGTCAATCCGAAAATATCACAACGAATGTAATAGTATTTTCTATTTGGATGAAACCTGGCTAAATGAAGGAAACACCGTATTGAAAGCCTGGCACACTGAAAAAAAGGATCTCTCAGTCGAAATGAATATGACTTTGACCCAAAAGATTGGCGCTCTTCAATAGGGCCAAGAACGACGTTTCTTTGCCCAAAACATTAACTATCTTCTCATAAGCTTTAAAAAATTACTTTAGAGAATAGAAGAATCTATCTGTCCAAAGTATTTCACTCTTGACCCAAAATTAATATGCAAAGAAGTTCTTGTTACAAGAACAATAGTCTCTTTGATTCATGCAAAAATTCTTGATTGAAAAGGGACATTTCTTGATTAAACAGACACTTTTCTTAAACCAATAGCGAATACCATTGACTCAACTAAAATTTATTTTGATCTAAGAGAAGTTTATACATCATATACAGGCATATTACGAGGTATATTATTTTCTGATAAATTTAGGTTTTCCTGGTCTGTAGTAAAGTAAGGTGATATTATTTTCCTCGATAGTAGTTATTTCTGCTTCTTCACTCCTTGGTATTTTTTGGGGTGGTTCATCACTCTACAAAATTACAAAAAAATGTTACATCACGATTAATCAAATTAAAGCAAACAAATTATTAAAATTATAAGCTTTGGTCACATTTTGAATTTTTTAATACGATAACTTGAAATTGTAAAATTTGTTTAATTATTTGCATAAAAAAATCGATACCTATATTCTTATTCTATCTATAGTCACGCATGCATTATCTAAACAGGTGCATTAGGTAAATGTCTCTTACCTTCAAATATAGCAAATAAATGCTCTAATTTCCATTTTTTCAGAAACTCCTTTAAAGAATCCATATATCCTAAAATGTCCAGAAAAAATTACAAATGCATGTTAATAGCGATCACTAATTTGTTATACGATATGCGTTTAAAAAGCGAATTATGCAAAATTCCAAGTGGAAAATTCCAAGCAACAAAACCCGTACGTACTATGATGTGCGACCTATAAAATGCGACGTACGACTGATCGGACTGCCGACTGATGTTATAATATACTGTCCTTCGTCATCGTCTTTGCGTGTCGTTATTATTTTTCATCAAAAGAGTATTTAGGTATAGGAAAAATGGCCATGTTTCTTGAACGAAGTACTTCCTAGTGTATTTTTGTTATTATCTTAAAACAAAGTAACTTGCACTTGGTTGAATGAAAATAGATTCAAGAGAAATTTTCGATTTTTTCAAGAGAACCAGTTTTCTTGAGTTAAGAGAGTTTTTCTTCAGGCAAAATATTTTCTTTTGCGCTAAAATAAATTCTCTTGCCACTATTTTTTTTTTTCAAGAACGATGACGACTTTAGTTCAAGTCTATCTTTTTTATCAGTGCAAGATAAAAATGTACTGGATTCCCGACAAGCTGTCAACCCTCCAGTTCAACGGGATTAAGACTTCCGTCTGGAAAGGAACGCAGGTTTATTATAAGGCAGTGAAAACGTATATATATAATATAATATATATATAAACCATATAGGCAGTGAAAACGGATTTTTGGATCAAGGATTACTTGAATTTCAATCTAATTCAAGCAAAGACTACCGCGAAGAAATAACGGCTGACGTTTTTGAGGAATATTTCCAATAAATGATTGAATAGATTCCCCATTCTCTATATTCTTTCCCATTCTCGATTAGTAGAGAAGCGTCCCACAAGTTGAAGTTAAATTTCGATGATACAATGGTGAAAAAGAACTTTTGCAAATTGTTAGACAGCATAAGGCAAAGTTTAAAAAAATTGTAATCGATAAGATGGCAAAAGGTAGAGGTATTATTGTATATACATCGCTTACCCCCTTACCATAGTGAGCTGAACCCAATAGAGCTTATATGAGCACAAGTCAAAGGTTATGTTGCCAGGAACAACGGAACTTATAAACTTCAAGAAGTACGACAACTGTACGAAAACTGACAAAGCTTTATGGCGCTTTACATGTTATACTTACATGTTATAGCAGAGGAGGGGAAAATGTGGGATCTTGACAACCTAATCGACGAAACTACAGAAATTGAACCGTTAATTATTAACTTAGGACAAGACAATTCTTCATATTGAATTCTACAACCTAGGACTAGAATCGTCTAGAATTTTCGTTACTTCGAATTCGCCCCATTACGTGATGAGAGCCTTACCAAAAGATCCCATAATACCTGTTTATATTGTCAATCTTCTTCTTCTAGTGCAGATCCATTAATGGATGTTTGCGATAACATTTTCCATTGCTTCTCTGTTCCGGGCGGTGTGTATTAACGACTGAACATCGAGTAGCCCTGTCCAATGTCTAATATTCCTCAGCCAAGACATTTTCTTCCTTCCGATACCCCTCCGGCCTTCGATCTTGCCTTCTATCAACAAATGCAAGAATTGATATTTGGGTTTCGCATTATGTGCCCCAGGTATGCGGTCTTCTTCTTTTTAATCAATTCAAATAACTCACGCTCTTTGTCAACGCGTCTGAGAACTTCCTCATTCGTCAATCTAGCCGTCCAAGGTATCTTCAGGATTCTGCGATATAGCCACATCTCAAAAGCCTCCAATTTGTTGATGGTAGCTGCTTTCAATGTCCAACCTTCCATACCATAAAGGAGCACCGACCACACATAACACTTTACGAATCTTAATCTAAGGCTAAGGTCAAAATCAGAACAGACAAGACTTTTCGAAACCTCAAGAATGCCTGCCCAGCTTGTTCGGTGCAATATTTAATTTCCTTGTCTGATGCCCAATCTTCGGAGAGCCAGATGCCCAAGTACTTATATTTATCTACTCTTTCTATGGGCCTTGAGTTAAATTTTAGGATGGAGTTTATAAACACATCTGGGTTTCTGGATATAATCATAAATTTGGTTTTCTTGATGTTGATGTTTAAACCCATTGCTTTGCTCTGTTCTCCTATCTTGCTGACCAGTTGTTGCAGATCGTGTATATTATCTGCAATCAAGACCGTATCGTCGGTGTAGCGGATGTTATTAATCCACACTCCGTTAACTTTGACCCCCATTTCCACGTCCTCCAGAGCCTCTTGGAAACGGCCCTTCTGAGTATAAATTAAATAGGAGTGGAGACAGCACGCAACCCTGTCGCACCCCCCTTCTAACTTGTATGGGATTGGACATGGTATTGGACAATTTTATTTGTGCTGTTTGGTTCCAGTATAACTTCCCAATGCATTGGATGTCTTTATGATCTATATCTAGTGTTTTCAGGAGCTGCATTAATTTGTGGTGCTATACGCGATCGAATGCCTTTTCGTAGTCTATGAATCACAGGCACACATCCTTTCTCTGATCGTAGCAGTTCTGGACAAGCACCTGTGTTGCAACTATCGCTTTCCTGATGCCTAACCCTTGTCTGAATCCCATTTGCGAATCGCTTATGTCCCTTTCACATTTTTTGTAAATTCTCTGGTGTATTATTTTCAGAAATATTTTTAGGGTATGGCTCATCAAGCTGATAAGTCTGTGATCTTCACACTTTCTGGCATTGGTCTTCTTAGGCAGGGGTATAAAAGTAGAACGCAACCACTGTTTGGGGTAGTGACCTGTCTCATATATAATATTGAATACTTTATGTAATGCTGTAATGCCTCTTTCATCTAGCAGCTTAAGTATTTCTGCAGGAATTTCATCTGGCCCAGCCGCTTTGTTATTTTTCGAATTAAGTATGGTATTATATATTAATATTGTCAATCACGTCGCAAAAATTAATATTTTTGTCACATCTGCAAAAAGTATATTTTTATAAATTTTCATAGTAAAATAACTCTGCTTTTTTGGACTTATTTGAAAAACTGGCAAAGAGAAACATTGAAATGGCAGACTATGCAACGATTTTGTTGTCATCCGGTATAGTATACACAAATACTAATATAGGATTCTGCTAATTATTCTAGTCTCCTTGATTAGCTGTGTATATAGGAATATTAGAAAGTTTAATAATACTAAAAATATATAATTGATAACATTGAAAAAGGTGCTTAATTCTAAAAGTTCTTGATTATACAGTATGTACATCTTTGTATATAGTAAGTAATGTGATATCTCCCCATTATAGCCAATATTGTTTGACATAGATATTTGTAAAAAAAATACCATCCGACTAAAGGTCACATTTTTGTTCTTTCAGTACCTATTTATTATGTAGTTATGTACAGTTTGATACATGATATTACAACGTACGACAATTTGTAAAAAAATACAATATTCATATGTTTAAGATTCTTTGAAGAAAAACATAGTAATTTTGTTTAATGCAATTTTTAGTGTATGTTGAGGTGATGTTATTTGAATGTGCTTAATGCTGGTTATTGACAAAATTGAAATGTATTAGCCACTAACAATCAGTTACCGCGTTTATAACAACAATATAACATATAAATGCTTGGAACTACTAAGATGACGTACCATGATATATTAAACTAAAAAAACCACGATGTACGATAAACAGACACAATATAATTAATGTAATAATCGACTATGGTTATTTCAAAATATACATGCTTTATGAACAAAAGTTAAAACAATAATTCATATATTGTGTGTATATGTTGCAGACAATATAAAATCTATATTGGTGTGCTTTAAAGTAAAGGTCTGGCTGAAACCTTTCGAAATAATTAAGTCGGACACCAACGTGCTATTCGAACAATGTGGGAGTAGACTGAAGTCGAGAAAAGTCAAACAATATGAGGCGAGGTTTGGCCGACGACATGGACAATAAGATGACCTGACTCGCCCTCGTGACGTCATCGCATTCAATGCTAATGTGCCCGGGCGCGAGATACATCGGGAAAGGTCTCATCTTTGCGCCCGATGAGGCTGCACCGATATATCACGTCGTATCGGTCAAAGGTGGAGACACGACCATTATCGCAGACAACTTTCATCTTTTTTGACAATTTTGACGGTTTCGGGTTCTGTTTAACGTCATATTCTTTCGATGTACCAAGATCATTGGTTTATGTTCGCTGAATATAATACATGCATAGGTTTATTCGAGTATCTTCTAGAAATAGGCCCCTTGCACATACTTTAATTTTGACTTGAAAACCACTTAAAGACATTCATAAATACAACTAGTGTTGCACAAGAGTCTTGAAAAAGTCTTGCAAGACCAAGACTCTTGCAAGAAATTCAAGACAAGACTTTCAAAATTTTTTGTCTTGTATTTCAAGACAAGACAAGACTTTAATATGCAAGAAACTTCAAGAGTCTTGCAAGATTTCTTGAATTCAAGATTTCTTGAAAGTTAGAAATGATACATTTTTAAGTGATAATTAGGTCTTTGCGCAAGTTATGCCGGGTTTATACAACATTTATATAGTCGTAATCACAATCATAGTTATAATCATTAAAGTTAAACTATCCACTTCCTATATACCTATTGACATCTACCATGAACTTAGCCTTTAATTATGTTACCCAACTTCACTGATATAAAAATTATGATTGATTATGATTGATATAAAAATTATGACTGAAGAAATGTTCTATAAACGCACATTAAAATTGCGTTGTGATTATGACGATGATTAAGCCTGTGATTATGATTACGAATTATGCAAGTGTTGTATAAACCCAGCATTAATATCGACCAGTGTTCATTTTTTTTCTATCATAGCCAATGTTTTAGAGTTGAGAATGAAGTAAAATAAAGTCGAGACAACAAACCGTATATTGGGTAATTGGTATTATAGACAAAATTATATTGGTATAATGGTATTATAAAAAAAACTAACGGTCGTTGAAACTAATGGTGGTTTCGTGGAGCACGCTATTTGCGCTATTTGGTACTACTTTTCATGCACGAAATTGCTCCGCGAACAAAAAGTGGTATCAAATAGCGCAAATAGTACAGTCTAGCATGACCTTTCCGTACACCCTGTGTCCAAACTTTTCCAACCAATCTTCCATAATAAAAAAATAAAATAAATACCATAAAAAATAAAAGTAACAAACGGGTAACCTAACCAAAATAGAACATAAAAAACTAACAAGAATTAACAACTAGAACTAAAAATGAACTTAACCTTACTTATTCTTATTCAGCTTTTATTTGGTAGTGGCTCTTGTTTCGTCAAACGGGCGAGTTGACGTAGTTCGTTTACCGTCTGTTTAGATTTTTTTTGCTAAAATTAGCATCGTTGTTGTTCATTTTTCCGTATTCCATTTTGTATACGACGCTTTCTATGAAATAAAATATAGAAATTTTCAATTTAAAAAAGACAAATTTCAAGAGTCTTGCAAGACAAGACTTAATTGAAATGCCATTCAAGAAATCTGCAAGACAAGACTTTGAAAATTTCTTGTCTTGAATTTCAAGACAAGACAAGAAATTGATTTTCAAGACAAGAATTCTTGTTTTGTGCAACATTAAATACAACACATAGCACCTCCACCCTCCCCCACCCACCAGTGCTTATATATTAAAAGTTCAACTGCCTGCAAATTTTCATATATAAAAACAATTTATATATATATATATATATATATATATATATATATATATATATATATATATATATATATATATATATATATATATATATATATATATATATATATATATATATATATATATATATATATATATAATTAATATGTATTAATATATATATCTTCGACGTCTATATATATATATAGTCTATATATATATCTGTCTGTCCAGAGGTTTCGTCTATATATATCTTGTATCTGATGTCCCAGTCTATAACGTTCTCCAACTCCGTCTGATTTCCAGTCTCCATTGGTACACACTGTCTGTCCAGAGGTTTTCGTCTATTCCTCTTGTTCTGATGTCCCCGTTTATTCCTTCTCTCCAACTCCGTCTAGGTCTCCCTCTCTTGCGTTTGCCTTGTGGTGTCCAATTGAGTATTTTTTCCGGGATTCTGTTCTCTTCCATTCTTTGTACGTGCCCTACCACCTGAGTTGGTTAATTTTGATGTCTTCTGATATTCGGTGTTTAACGCCCATGATGTTCTGAATTCTTTCATTTCTAACTCTATCCAGTTTCGATTTTCCGGCCGCGCGCCTCCAAAAGTCCATTTCTGTAGCTTCGAGTAACTTAAGGTTTCTTTTTTTCAAAGGCCATACTTCACTACCATAACTAATGATACTTTTAACTATGCTGTTATAAATTTTGTGTTTGTTTTCTTTTGATACGGCCTTATCCCATAAAATACTGTTGAGTTGTCTAATTGCTTGTCTTCCATGGTTGTTTCTGCACTTAATTTCTTCATCAAGGCTACCAAGGGTGGTAATGTGCATGCCAAGGTATTTATATTTTTGGCAGTGTTTTATTTCTTGCTGTTGCTGTTCTAGGATTATGTTCTGTTGTTCGCCGCCGATACACATATATTCCGTCTTCTTAAGGTTTACCTCCAGCCCCCACTTGTTATACTTTTCAATTAGTTTGCGGGTCATATATTCCAGATCCTCGTAGTCTTGAGCTAGTATTATTTGATCATCAGCGAAACAAAGAGTGTAAAGTATCGAGTCGTTTAATAGTATCCCCATCTGTTCACACTTCCTTTTCCACGTTTTCAGAGCTTGTTCCAAATAGATTTTAAACAGTGTGGGCGATAGACAGCAGCCCTGTTTAAGACCTTTGTTTATGCTGAATCCCTTTGATATTGTTTTTCCTTTCTTTACTTGGCTAATGTTGTTCTTATAAAGTTCTTGGACAGCCTTAATTAATGTTATGCTGATATTCGTTTTCTCGAGGGCTTCCCGCAATTTAGACTGGGGTACACATCATATGCTTTCTTGAGGTCTATGTAGAGGAGATGTATTTCTTGATTTCTTGCCATCTTTTTCTCAATTATCTGTGTTAGTGTAAATAAATGATCGACCGTGGATCTACCAGCTCTAAATCCCGCTTGTTCTTCAGCCTCCATATCCCGGTATTCTTCCTCAATTCTCTTTTTGACCAATTTTCCATAGACCCTTGAAACAGAGCTCAGCACGGAGATTCCGCGATAGTTATCGCAATCGTCTTTACTTCCTTTCTTGTGTATTGTTGTTATATATGATGTCTTCCATTCTTTCGGTATATTTTCACCATTAAGGCACTTTTGGAAAAGACTAGCGAGCTGCTTATTATAATTTATCCGTGCCGTACTTGAGTAATTCTGGAGGAATTTCACCTGGACCAGGCGATTTTCTATTTTTCAGGGTTTGGCAAATTTGTTTTACTTCTTTGGTATTGATCCTCATTGGAGAAGCTGCGGTTCTTATTTGAATTTGTCGGATTGTGGCTGAAATTTTGTTGATATTCGGCCCTTTCGTCGGTCAACAGTTTAGCAAAGTATTCGTCCCATTTTGGTAATGTAATTGGTGAGATGATATCTTTAGTCTTCTTTTTTTTTTCTAATAATTATATCAATATATTAACTTAATATCAATATTTACTTAAGAAATAAAATATATTTAAATTACTATAGATTTATGATATTCATAATATGATTTTATAATTTCTTCAAAGCTGTCGGATATATTTTTCTGATATACCTACGAAAAGAAAAATGACCAAGTGAATATATAGCCAATAACTTAGGTAATAAGACCGGTAAATATTCTTAGGTATCGATTACTATAATGACAGTTAAAAGATGATGACCATTACTTACGGAAGACCGTACGCTAAAGCCCATAAATTAACTTTAGTACACTTATTAAGAACCGCATTGCGCATAGATGTTCAATAAATTTCACTATATTATTACAGGCGTTAGTACCACACAAATAATAATGTTTAATGAGTAATTAAATTAAGCAGCTTCTTAAGTACATTGCCAATTACAACGTATCGTTATACAGTTAATCATAAACCAACAAAAAATGTTGAAGTTTAATATATAATCTCAATACTGTTATTATTTATCACACTGGTATCATAATCCATACATGAAAACCTGAAAGGTTTTTTTGTTCCGTCCCTCAAGCTTTGCCCATTTATTTCCGTATCCTGGTAGGTGATTTATTATGATTCTGTTTATATTACATAGGCTTCTTGGAGAGATTTCTGGTGTTCGTACGAAGTCGATAAGTTTTCTTTATTTTAGAAATTTGTTCATCAAGTTTTGCAGGCTTTTTGCTGTATCCAAAAACACTATTTACCTACGGTCTATGACGATGATCTATCTATCTATGATTGAATAGATATGATTCCAATTATTAATCTATAAGAAATAATGATATGCCCGGCTAAAACTGATATCTCAATACGGATCCAAATTCTTTTCTCGATGCTCTTTTTCGGTAGGATTGAACTTAATAAACCGGATGCAAACATAACATCATTTGATATACATAGGATACAGGATAGGGTCAACATTTAGAAACCTAATTTCGTTGTAGTTTGGTTTGTTTTTTTTTTGTTTTTATTTCCATGTTGACCAAAAATGTAGTTTTCTTTTGTCATTTTCTTATTTAAAATGAACAACAGTGAAAAGGTAACACTCAAATATTAAACCGTTAGAAACAGAGAAAAACTAATGAAAGGAAACGCCTTTCTAATGCGTGTCAAATATTCGACGGCGAGTAATGGCAGTAAGTAAGTACTTAAAACAAATATCAAAAAATCCATCCACGGTTTCATCTTATACATTTATCTTTGTTTTTATACATTCTATGCTCATCTGATATTTATAAATTGAAAGCACAATTGAAAGAGCAAACCTTATGAGAAAAATATATACACAGAAGCCAAAGCAAGAGTAAGAAGAGTAATCACATAAAAGAACCTCAGGATTGTCGAAGCTGTTTACAGCAACACCAAAAGAAATGTTTCGTTAACATTCTTAGACCAACAAAGGACTGAAGATAGATGGAGAACAGCTCAGGGAACAGCTCAGGATCTCTACTGCCAAAAACCAACAAAGAGTACAAAAGTAACATGGAGTACATTTAGAAGAAACTCGATCATACTAAAATCTAAATTGATAATAGATAAATATATAAATTGAAAATAGATAAAGTAGCATTTGCCACTTTATCTAAAGAAAACATGCATCAAAGTGTACTACCACTAATGACGTAAAAAAAAACCTTCACCCTAATCTTTTGATGTATTTTAAAGTTTAATATATTTTGTTCTAATGGGCCGATTTTGATGATATTTTAAGCATTTTGTAGCTAAACTATTTGACTTTTTAGTATTTCTTCCTAACTTAAAAATCAATATATCTGTCAATTATACGAGGGAAAACAAAATGTTGATATTTTGGTGAAAGTTTGAAACACCCTTCCAATATCAAGGAAATTAAAAATCATTTTATCATCTAGGTACGTCTTTTCTCTCTTTTTTAGTTTGTTTTTTTTTATTCATCTCAATAGCTTTATTTTTATTGGAAATATTTGCTTTTGAATAAGACTGTAACGATTAACAGCATTTTTAGCATTGATTTTGGGTCCTCATCAATACAATTATAAAAAATAGTGTTGTATAAATAGTGGTAATCACTAAATTTGACGTTTGGGCTCTACATATTTTCTTGACAGACAGTTTTTTTCGTCCAAAAATTTTAAATATTTTTCTTCTCAAAAACGGTTAATGTTAGATATAGAGTGTTTAATATCAAAATTCATATAATTTTACAGAGAATTTAATTATGTAATAAAAAATGGGGTACCCATTTAGAATAAGAAAGTTGTTGTTAATTTCCGGTATTTCCGGAAGTGCCGCCATATTCAGAATATTTTTAGTCGATAGATCGTTGTCAAATAATGATGTGCAATAAATCTCCGATCTAGATATTGTAGTTTTCTAGAAACTTTTAATGCACGCTCAGTCTGGGACAACCTACCTATTATACAGAGAAGACCAGGCTACTAGTAACATGGCAAGTTGCCGGACGAATTTACGTTTACCCGTTTTGCGTTCGTACTCGAGATTCAGCCAGCTAGTCGGCTGCAGGGCCATGTAAGTGAAATATTCAAAATGGTTCCAGCAAAAGTTTCCCAATTATGACGGGTGATGGCGCTGATCGTCAAGATTTTTGGACAGGGATTTTGCTTACCGACAATACGACGTGAGCTACGACCGGACCAGGACCAATCAGAATAATCAGTCTTTCTTGGACATTTGCCGCGGAAGTGTGTGTTAATTTCTGTTGTGATAAGTGTGGTGTGTGGTTGTGTTTGCAGTTTGATTTTTCGGTTTTGATATTATGTTAAAATTAATTTTGAAGTATTGTATCACCTGTTTTTATGTAATAGTACTTTTTTTAGTTCTATGATCTGATATGTTATGATTTATTAATGTTTGTTTTAACAATGTTATACCAAAGAGGTTATACTTAATATATCAATTTGCATAGCCTAACTTTTTATCAATAAACTTTGTAGATTTTCAGATTATTTAATTCCTTTTGTTTCCGTTTTGTAATTTTATTTTAAGACATATTATGTGATTGTTTCAGATAATATGTTTTAAAAAATAAAATTGCAAATAGCGAATAAAAATAATTAAAATAGAAAAGTGTATTTTACAATTCCCTGGCCCCTGCACCCCTTTGGCTAACCTGTAAATGTCAGCTTTGTCGAGAGATGGCGTTGCCGGACGAATTTACGTTTACCCGTTTTGCGTTCGTACTCGAGATTCAGCCGGCTAGTCGGCTGGTCAGGCAGTACGCAGTTGCAGTGGTGCTTGGACGGATCGGCCGTGACAGACTAGGAATACGACGCGAAGAGAGCCGAGTATTTATTATTTTCATTTTAAGTGTTTACCTTCACTGAAGGTAACATTTAAAATGAAAATACTTAAATATTTATTATTTGAGTGTGTTTACAAGCCAAAACTAAAAATAAATAAATTCTCTAAACCCCAAAAAAAACTAAAATATTACTCTAAATAAGAAAAAAATATAACAAGTGTTCAAAAAATCCATCTTCTTGTGCTAGACAGAAGCCTAGGCGGTCGTAAAATCCCCGTCTGACATTGGCTAACATATTAGGGCTAATAGTTTGGAAAGCCTCTCATATTTTTACTTGAAGCTCATCCAGATTATTAGCCCTATTATGATACACTTTGGATTTTACATAATCCCACAAAAATAAGTCGTTGGGCGAAAGATCTGGTGATCTAGCGGGCCACAAAATAGTTCCATGTCCACTAATTAAACGGTTGGGAAAAGTATTGTTCAAATATTCTTGAACAATACGGGCATTGTGGGCAGGGCAACCACCTCAGCAATTTGATTACTTGAAAACGTGGGATTTTGATCCGCGGTAGCACAAATGAACACTTGCTTTAACTCCTGTTCTTCATTAATCAACACATCAGGCTTTTTGTGTTTTTGTGGGAACACGCACCCATGTGTTTCAAAATTATTAATAACTCTTGATACAGTAGGTAAAGATGGAATTGGCCTGTTTACAAAAGTTTGTGGAAAAATTGTTTGTATTTTCCGATAAGACCTATTTTGGAAATACCATTTTACAATTTGAATTTTCTCACGAACTTCGTAAACATCCATTATTTTACTTAAAAAATAAATTTTACACGAGAACTGTCGCGAGAATCTATGTATTCGTTTTAGCTATTAAAACACGAATAAATACAAATTCTGAAACATTCTTATCACATATCTACGTATTTTTATTTTATCACATTTTTTCGCCTGCTTTTTATCCGTCGGACGGGTATACGCTAATTCGTCCGGTTCTGCCTATGTTACTACTACGGTGGTCCGGTCTGTATATTTTAGTGAATCTACACCATAATTGTAAATGGTTGAATAAGTTGGAGGTGATGATGATGTAAGATAATATTACAATTCTAAAGTCGCACATCATAACTAATAGATTGCCAATGTAGTTGCGGTATTAGCATCTTGTCCAATAATTTATACCGCCAATAACGGCGCGCTGGCCATGAGTCGGTTCCGAATTATTGGCGTCTAGCTGCGTTCTCGATCGATTCATCATATCATTCGCTCGATAGATTTGAACCGCGGCTCGCAGGGTCAGATGCAAATTCGGACGCCTCATAGGTATCGTATATTTTAATAGAGCCGGCTGCGAGAGACGACGCTTTATCTCTGGCGAGAAGTTTAATATGCATACGTACGTTATTAAAGGAGTACAGTTAGGATAGATGCGTATGGATAATTGCTGTTTAGTATTATGGACGTGTTGGTCATAACATAATAGACGTTTTCTATGGAAACTCTCATTTGTAAATTCTTTCTGGTACCCTAGACATTTTGAGGTATTTTCTAAATTATTATTTTTTACTTAATTTCCTCTGAGCTATCTTTCATAAACATACTTCTTCGTTTGTTTGTTTGTTTATTTTACGGGACTTTCCCAATCAATAATATATACAGGGTGAGTTTCCTCTATGGGTATCTCGGAAACTACTAGAGATAGAGAGTCGGTTAAATATGCGCCTTTCAGATTCTTGAAAAAGTTCATGGCTTAGTAGATATTTTGAAAAAAAAACAAATTTTGGCTGTTTTAAAAAATGTCCCTAATTCCATTATAATCTATTTTAGACAAAAAGTTTTCAGATAAAAGTTGTAGGTAATCACATCCTTAATGAGTCTGTGTTCTCCGATTTTTTCTAAAGCCTGTCATTTTTGACATATGACACAAACATATGTTGTTTAAATGGAAACCATAGCTAGCCATGATTTCATAAAAAGCGCCATTTTTTAAGCTATTCAGCGATGTTTTTTCGAAAAATTGTCAAGTTAGAGCAAATTCTTATGTTTCTTGACAAATTTCACTTAGTTGGTATGGAATTCTTATTCTCTTATGATTTATAACTTATAAAAAGATAGAATATATTATTAAATGGGTTCTTTATAATTTACATTGCACAAATTAAAACTTAAAAAATAATATCACTACATAGACTTTAAGCTATTTTAGAAAATGTCAAAAAATGCGTTTATGAGTACATAATCAAATCTGTTTATTAACATTGATCACTATCATTAAATTATCATTGAATTCTCACAGAAGGACCGATCGACTTCATTAAACTTCTCCCGTACCGCCTCTTCGAGTGCCTTTCTTAATTCATAGGTTTATTTGTAAACCTTGTTGTTAACCATACCGCATAAAAAAATCTAAAATGGATAGGTCAGGTGATCGAGGAGGCCCATGCAATTGATGGTCCCACTTTCCTTCCTATCCCTGAGTTTGCATAATTATGATATACCTAAATAATTTTTATAACATTTCTTTCATTATGACAGTAATGTTGGAAGTTGAAACCACTCTACTGATGCGCAAGTATCTAAATTTATCTTTTCTAACATATGTCTTGAAAACCGTTCTCTAAAAAACGTAAGTAACACTCACCGGTCAACGTATCCTCCGTAAAATGTGTAATCAGGAAATGTTGAACCAATAATCCTACACGCCTTTTTTCATTTGAAAAATTCATATTTACAATTTTTGTTTATTTTAATTTACAAAGTTTTTTTTGCGAAAAACTGTCAAATACAGTTTCATATTTCTGAGAGCAACAACAATTGAACTTGTTTCCATGGCTAACTAAATGAAATTGTTTAAAAATGATAATAATTGGCTATAACTCAGTACCTAATTTTTCAAAAAAAAGATATTATAACTTATATCGCTGAAAAGCTTAAAAATTAGCGCTTTTTGATCAAGTCATAGCCAACTATGGTTTCCATTAAAAAAAATATGTTTGTGTCATATGTCAAAAATGACAGGCTTTAGAAAAAATTGGAGAACATCGTAGAAAACTCACCCTGTATATAACGTCAAAATTAACATAAAACATTTACAATAATTCAGTTTGTCAATGAGTTTTAAATTTATACATTGAGGCATTAAAAATGTCAATGGCCACCGACATATTTTTTTCATTTATATCGACACCTTCTTGGTATGTCTGGTACCTACTCCAGAAACAAAGAGAATGTGAACCAGCCACCTATAACGAACATGGTCCGATGACTTATTTCTGGCAAGAGTTAAAAATAAATTCCCTACGCTCCGGCACGGAAAAAGGGACGCACATCGACGTGTCCACCGCGACAATCTGTTGGCCTCACGGAGCCGCTCGCGTCTTGAACGTGTTCTTCACACGGCTTCACATGTGTGCTGATCCATGGGCATTCTCTCGTGGTGATGTGACGACACCACGGATGGCACGCATAGACGCCATTCCGCTAGATTGGTTCAAGTTGGTTGGAATATCACCGGTCTGCAAAAAATAAAAGAATAAATTATCATGCCCATTTCTGTGAATTCTTACGTAAAATGACGCTCTGAATCCAAATATTGTTTCTCTACCAGCCACCATTTTTGGGGGAGCCCTCCCACTTTATTTATATCATGTTTTTATCACTTTTTGATAATAATAATGCCAAAGGAATTAAATACCTGAAGATGAAAAGGGCCCAAGTCCCAGAAAGCTAATTTTAGGAAAATGAAAAATAAGATTTTGCAGAAATTAGATTGTGTCAGGTTTTTTTATATATTGTTTAACTTTTACTATGTTAAACTAGCGTACTTTTGGGTATCAGAAGGAACAGAAAAAGTTATAAAATGTTATTTGGATAATGGAAAAATGATATAAACAGGATTAACGACTTGGGCAAGTTTTATTTTCAGAATACAAAATAACCATTTTTAATGCGAAAACATTAAAATCATATAATATATCAGTAACAAAACAATGCATCAACTAATATCAGTGCATTATTCCCTATTTTCCATTTTGCCGTTTTGTTCTCCATCCTTAGATCTTAAGGTAGTATAATACTCTCTTTTATCTTCATCCAGAAATCGACATAAGCTTTGCACATTTTGTATTTTAAAGTTCTTGATAGGTAGGTTTTCATTGTATAGCGTTTCCTGTTGTGTAGATGATATACGTACGTTTGCCATTAACAAACTGAACGAATCTTCGATATGCCCGGTCATATCTTGGGATACAGAAATCCTGCTTTGTGGTACTTGGAAAATCTAAAAACTTTATATTTCGTAACTTGGTATTTCTGTTTATTACATTGAACTGTTTTTTTGAAAAAGGAATCTTGATGGTATTTGAAGGCTATGAATTAGTTCCTTTCGTTCCGTGGTCAGAATAGATCATTGGAACTAATTCGTTCACGAACTACACATCTCTAATCCACCCAAACTATTGAAAATTTGTAAAAATAGGAAGGGGTCTCCCCTCAAAATGAGGAGGAAGGATAAGACATTAACGTATATAATTTGATTATAGCCAACAAAATTATAAAAATGACATATCGTATGGAATAAATTAAAAATTCTAACTAACCATCATGTGTAACTGTGGTCCGACACATGTGTCGGTTTGAAAAAACAAATTTCCACTGTCTCTATGTATCCCCACTTACGATCATAATTTAATTAACAATTTCTCTGAACTTTTCGTTCACAGTATTTTCTATGTTAAAACAACTTTTTATATCCCCAAACATCTTAACAGATTTTTCTATAGTAGAGATATTTATATAATAAAATTATATAAGGATTCTTGCTACTTAACTGCTGATATAGAAATTTAATTTTACGCTGTGTTTGTCATAATGATCAACCTGCTCTCACTACGGTTTCGGAGCCCTACTCCATTATCAAGTGAGCTTGGGCAGATCCACAAAATGACAACCACAGCTCAGAGTAGTTAATTCCGATTTGTCGGAAATAGCATTGTATAAATATTTATCTATCACTAAAGGCTTATATCAAATTCAGAAATTTCAATTATTTTGCATAGATTTTTTACCAATGGAAAAAATAAAATCCAGCTTGCCAGTGGTTTTAACACTTTTGCCCTAAAAACAAAATACTTAACTTCAGTGATGAGCAAATGCTAAAAGGCCTAAAACCACCAGTACTAGGAGAAACGGAGATTTCATTTGCCAAAAAACAAAGTATCTTGGGGATATTTTGACAGTTAGCAAAGTGTTAAAAACCACTGGCAAAGCTGATTTTTTATTTTTTCCATTACAGTAAAAAATCTATGCAAAATAATTGAAATTTCTGAATTTGATATAAGCCTTTAGTGATAGATAAATATTTATGATACTATTTCCAACAATCAAGGTCACTAAACTATACTTCTTAGGGTTGTTCTTTTGTGGATCTGCCCAAGCTCACATGATGATGGAGTAGAGCTCCCGGTAGTGAGAGCAAGTAGATCTACATTATGACAAACACAGAATTAAATTTCTATATCGGCAGTTAAGCGAAGTCATATGCGCAATTTTATTAACATATCTCTACTATAGAAAAATCTGTTAGCGAGGAGATATAAAAGTTGTTTTAACATAGAAAATACTGTGAAAGCCGAATAAATTATGATCGTAGTGAAGGCTAGGAACAGTGGTATTGTTTTAGGCTCATTTTGTCGGACCAGTTATGGTGGTGGATAGGAGGCACAATTTATTCCATACGATATGTCATTTTTGTTGACCTGTAAATTATATGCGTTAATCCTCTCGATTACAAATTTTCAATAGTTTGGGTGGATGCAGAGTGGTTCAATGATGTTCTTCCTGGAAGCTGAAACAATCTCAAAAACAGTTCAACTGTAATGCCAGAACCAGCCTCGGTTCCAAGCCTCTAAGCAGAAGATTTGCGACCGGGCAGATTCATTCGGTTTGTTAATGACTTAATACGTATATCTGCTGAAAGCGCTGCTGTGAAAACCTGGCAAGCACCAAGCTACTCTGAATGAGCAGAAGAGTGGTACTACGCCGTCTGGGATGGAGAACAAACGGCAAAAGCTGGAAAATGAATGCACTGATGAACCCGATGCGACGTTACTGATATGATTTTAATGTTTTCGTAAAAATGGTTGTTGCAGCCATTCTGAAACTTGCCCAAGTCGTCAATCTGTTTATATCGACTTTTTCCATTAATCAAATAACGACACGCTGGCAATACATAACC